>NC_050481.2:7532529-7869351 GCF_012460135.2 Molothrus ater | reverse complement strand
ACAAACGGGAAACATTTCCCCACAAACTGAATTAAGTCTGAATGAAATTCTGAAACGTGAAGACAGCGACATAGAGGCTAAAAGCATAGGCAGTTCACAGATTAGAGAAAAAAATATTTGTGTCAACTATGAAACTGGGCAATGGGGGAGGACAGATTCAAAAATCAGACTCTCCATGAATAAAATAAAATATAAAAGACAACACGTTCCTGTCAATGATACTGTTGATCCTGGTCTCATGTCACTTTAAGGGTTCGTTCAACCTGGTGGAACACTGAAAATAATGTATCACTGAATAACACAGGGCAGAATAACGAATAAGGTACGAAAGTTCATCCTCCCCTTTTGTTTGCAATTTTATCAGGGGCACAAAGGGGCAGGTACAAGGGAACATGACCTAGTGCTTCACACAGTAAAAAGACCTGGTCTTCCCAACAGAGACATTCAGAACATTTCAGATATTAATCTACTTCAAAGCGGATTCCCATCAGCATGTGACCCCCTTGTAATGAAAATCGAGTCAGATTAAACCCACCAACACAGAGAAAAACACAACACACTAGTGGAACACAAGAGGCCATCTGCTAATCTTTTAGAGTTATTATATGGAATCTTTCAGCAGTTTAGCATTAGATCAATGCATGTAACAACCTAAAGCAAGCAAGCAGGTTGGTAGCTACCTGTATCAACAGAACAAGGAAATTGTTTCAGGTGAAATACAAAGCTTTTCTGTCTGTCTTCAACAAACACATTCTAACTTAGGTCACAGTAGACAGGGTAGAGCACTGAGTCTTCTGTGACAGGGAAGGAACAGAGATTTTGAATTCACAGCGCCTTTTTTAGAACCACAGAATTCCAGGTTGCAAAGGACTCCAAGGATCATTAGGTCCAACCTTTCTCGGCAAAAGCACCATCTAGGCAAGACAGCTCAGCAACCAGTCCAGCTGAATTTTAAAAGCATCCAAATTGGGAGAATCCACCACTTCCTTGAGGAGATTATTCCAACTAATTGATCTCATTGTGAAAAAATCTCCTCTTGTGCCTAGTAGCAAACTCCCCAGGAGTAACTCTTACCCATTAGTTTTCTTTTTTTCCATGTGGCTCCTTGGAAAAATAGGGATCTCCTTCTTCTCTGCAGCCATATACTGGAACGTGGTGAGAGTCTGCATTAAGCACACCACTAAAACCTGTCCCTAAGCACCACATTGACACATCTTCTAAATGCCTCCAGCAATGCTGGCTCCACTACTTCCCTGAGCAGCCTGTTCCAATGCTGCAACCCTTTAAATGAATACATTTTCCCCAATATCCCACCTAAACCTTCCCTGGCACAACTTGAGGCCTTTTCTCTTATCCTACCACTTCCCAGATGCAATTTTCTTCAATATAGATTACTGAGCATGTAAAATAATTATTGAAAGATTTTAATGGTAATGTATATGAAAACATGCTTTTCCCTTCAATTCACATCCTTTTAAATAGGCTAAACACCTAAGTCTCATCAGTACTAACTCCTTAAAATCTATATAAAGCTTCCTAAATCAAAGGAAAGTAGTGTCAACACATATAAAAAGAGGAAGGATGCATCCAAAAAAACCTATACCACCCTAATGCTTCTTCCCATCTTATTATCTCTCTTCAACTATTTTCATTTCTTAAAAAAGAAAATTACATTTCCTTGTTGCTGCATGTATCCCAAAGAATTCACCAGTTTATAAGTTGGCTTTACTCAAGATGATGACACATGGTATTAAAACCATGTTCAGCAAAGCTGAAGCTACCAAAGCTTTGTTCAAACCCAGACCAGGTAACACTGATTGTGACGGTGGTCTCAGGGTCTTAGGATGAGGGAAGAGACGAGGATCTGACTCCATGTTTCAGAAGGCTTGATTTATTATTTTATGATATATATTACATTAAAACTATACTAAAAGAACAGAAGAAAAAGTTCCCATCAGAAGGCTGGCTAAGAATGGAAAAGAATGAATCAATAAAGGTCTGTGGCTCGGACAGAGAGAGAGAGCCAGCTCTGCTGTGATTGGCCATTAATTCCAAACATCCACATGAGACCAACCCCAGAGGCACCTGTGGCATCCCACAGCAGCAGATAACCATTGGTTACATTTTGTTCCTGAGGCCTCTCAGCTTCTCAGAAGGCAAAAATCCTAAGGAAAGGATTTTTAATGAAAAGATGTCTGCGACAACTGATTAGTCACGAGACAATCAATCAGAAACTCCTCCTCAAACACAGAAAACCTCATCAGTAAAAACTGATGATACACTCTATTTCTCTAAAGTGCCAAACAGGTTGATCTCACTGAATCCCATTATTATCTTGGGCTACATTGACATTAATCATCAAAATGTCCCATTACAGTTTAATTGTTTATTTAAGCCTTCTATGTATCTAGGACTTATGCATAAAAATCAAAGGGTGTGTCAGCTAAAAGCGGTTCCACCAAGTAACTTTGAAATGGTGGTGTGTTCCTGGCTATTTAAATAGCCAGGAACACACCACAATAGGACACTACAAAGACATTAAATTAAATGTTAATTTATTATTTTCTCCTTCTACTTCAGCTGTGTAGCACATCAATAAACCTACATCATCCAAATGACTCCTCCAAAAAAGCAGTACTGCTGCATCCCATGATCTCTACTCCAATGAAACCAAACCACCTGTGGCGGGTAGGATACAGGAGCTTGTCACTCACATGCCATACTGCACTGGTATCTGCAATGCACTTAACAGAAATAGAATTCATTGCAATTCTCCGAAGAGCTGATCCATTAGCACTCAAGTGTAAGGCTGTGAGAAAAAAGGAGACGTCAGGGCTAATGCTCAGGCATATCCTCCCTCATGGGAATACTTCAGAATGTTTTTATATTAGGAAGGCTTTTATACCCTTCTGAAAGAGTATATAGATATCCTTTTTTGTTTCAGGAGCTTTTGGGTTCCACTTTTGTTCTAGTCTTATAAATATTGCTCTTAAGAAAAGGTCAACGGCAAAAGTCTACAGATACATTCAATAACAGGCAGACATTTCAAACAGTGAGGGGGGCCAAAGTCTGAGAACTCAAGTAAGCCAAAAAGCCAGATGCGTGTCATGAAAAAAACCCAAAACCACAACAAACCAGCACACACACAAAGACAGCAACCAAAATCCACACAAAATGAAAACACACTACCAAAAAACCCCACTAAGATATTACCACTAAATTTAAAAAAAGATGGCTAAAAAAATAGAAAAAAACAAAACACCCACAAGAGCACATAACCAAACTCTCCCAAACCAAGCAGTTGTTTTGATGTATAAAATCTGCCATTGTCTCCTTCTTGCTACCAAGGAAAATAGAACATTTATGATTTCAGCTACACATGGTTTTCCGCATCTTTCACTCCCTCTGAACTTCCATTAAATAGCTAGAAAAATGCTCTAAGTATGCCAGTTTTTTTATTTATTAATCTAAATAACAAATTCCACGTCAAAAAGAGTATTTAACTTACCCTAAAAAGCTACTTTGGCTAATAGGATATTAGCCAAATCCTTGCCAATCCTTGCCTGTGGCTAGTATTACTAAACTTCTAGAAGCAGGCACATAATAGCAGATTTCAAAGCTTTCTAATGAGGAACTCCACTGTGGTGTACTAATGGGTGGAAATTATAATACAGAGTTAAGTAAGACAAATTAATAAAAATAAAATAATAGAAAGATAAAGAGTTAACAGGTTTTGTAGAAGTCACATGTCACAGAGTAGTCAAAAGCACTGGTGTAGCATTAATTAACATCCTTTTAAAAAAGTGTTTACAAAGTCCTTGGCCAATAGCTTGGAAAAACTCCACTGCAAAGGCATAAAAGGCAAATATCTTCTATTAATAGAAGCCCAGGTACAACAATGTGTATGGTGCCAGCATCAAAGTATGACACAAGGTGATAACTGAAGGCAGAGCTAAAGGCTCTCAATATCCCCACACAGTTCAAATATTAAATGAAATTCAGTGCTGGTAAGTGCAAACTGTATGCATTTGTCAAAGCACAGCCACTTTTGTAACAGTGCACTTAAAATTAGCTCTCACCACCCACAAATAAGTTTGGGTGGCACTGTGGAAAATTCAGCTCAGTTCACAGGGCTGGCCAGAAAAAGAATGGGAACAGTAAGTAGTGCTCAGTGGAGATAGGGAATGAGAGGGCACCATGTTTCCCAAATGTGAGGGTAGGGTAGGACTACAGCCTTTCTTATAAATCAGAGGTATTCAGCTTCTTTGGGGAAAAATGAAAATCTCATCTCAGGGTGAGAGATGGGTAAAAAACCCGGCCTTTTTCTTCTTGGCACAACCAGATGCCTGAAGCATGGCTGCTCTTCACTGCTGAGCTCCTCTGTTTCATTATATCCCCATGCTGGGGCCGAGACAACTCAAAGAGGTTATCCTTCATCCCTACAGCACCCAGACCATGGCATCTGTGGGACAGCTGGGCCCTTGAGAGGAGTACAACAGCCCCTCCCAGCAGCCATAAAGCACATGCTGTGTCCACCCCTCTCAGGAAAGGATATGGACAGAACAAAACAACCCTTGATGCTTCAGCTCCTGAAGGGGCAGAGGTACGGCAGGTTGGACCCCCTGGCCCTTGAGACCAGCCTGCTCTCAGCCCTGGGAGCCACTGCAGTGCAAGCACTGGAGCTAGTGAGGATCGCTGATAGAATTTAAAGAGCAGCACCCTGAAACGCACGTGTATGTATAAGCACAGCCCCTCTCCCACTCGTGCTAAACACAGCCTACAATAACGAGTACATGGTGGGGAAAGCAGCCCAGCCCGCAGATCTTGAATGGCTACACCCACAAGTTCCTAGGGCTGATGCCACCAAATCGCTTGGCAGCTGCAAGATGTCTCTAGCTGTGCTTAAGACTCCTTCGGCTTCCCTGCCTCGCTCATCAGCCGGCTCACAAAAGCCTAAACCGAAGTTAATCAGCAGCCCCTGGCTTCAAAATCCTGCTTTAGGCCAAGAATAAAAGGAAGTTTTGCCCGCGCTGAATTACTTGAGTAGAGTGTTTTTCCTTAGGCTTAGTTAACATTAATGTAAGATGTTCATTTGGCTGGTAACCTAAAACTATTAGGTGAGGAGATTGCTGCTGCCATCTACTGACAGCTTCCCTTATAAACAAAATTTAAAGCAACTTAAACCGAGGTTAGAGTCTAAAGTGAGACAAACTGGTGCAATAGAAAAGCCCAGCATGCACAGACTGGCAGCCAGACCACACTCTCCATACAACAGAACAATGAAACATGAATAATGCTTCATACCAGGCAAAGATCACTTTCAGTGAAGCAAGAGTTTAGCAACAGTATCTTCACAATCTAGTTTACTGTCTGAAACAGAAGAAACCTGATGCAAGCCCTAAGTTTTTGAGGTGCTTTATTTTCTTAATAAAGTGTGGGGGCTACTTTCTTTGATTACTAATTACTCAGCCACAAAAAAATGCCAAGATCAATCTCTAACTCTTTGACAGCATATTCTCTTAGAGTAATATTGCAGTTCAGATTAACAATCAAAAGGACCAGTTCTGTGCTGGGTTTGACACAGTTTTGTTTTCCTAAGAGGTCCTTCACTGGCACGTATTGTGAAGCAAAAAAGTTTCAGAGACCAAGAAGCTTTTTGAGCTACAGTCAATGCCAGCTTCAAAACACAAAGCACAACATTGCCATTATTCCCTTCAGTGCAGCGTCATGGGCTGCAGCAGCAGCCATCTCTTAATGCAGCATGCACATAGACTGGTATTCTCAGCCTTCCTCCATCCCCAGGTTTCTTTCATGTGTTAAAAGCTAATATTAAATAAGATAAATACCAGGTGTTTCACTTGCCATCTACTCAGTCATAGACTGTTCCACCACAGCACTCATGCACAGCATTTCAAAGTCTCTCTTGTCTCCAATATAGCTATGAGGTCTTCTCTAACCCAAAGCAGATAGCTCTTAGAGTCCTCTCTAAAAACCACAGCTTGCATTTCAAGAACTGCCACCCAAATCCTCCACAACAGCACAGTATGGAAAGCTAATCAAGTTCTGATCCTCTAAATTTCTCTCAAATAAAGAATGCACACTCATTCCCAGGACTCTCTGCAGTCATGTGAGAAGCTGTTCAACAAAACCATCTGACAGACCCCACACTCCGAGAAACACCACAGAGCAGCACAAAATCCAGTAAGAGCCGCTGAACTGAGACAGAACCACATGGGGATGCTCAATAACATTCTGTTAAATACAGTTATCTAGACAATTATCTAGTGCAAAGGAGACTAATACTTGATTACCATCAATTATGTAACTGTAACACATACAATTCTATCTATTACACAACTATAATACAGCAATTGCTTCAACAAGTTTTTAAAAATTAAACTGAGCTAATTCTATTAGATAACACTAATTCAGGGATTTGCTCAGATTAAAAGTTGACATTTATCACCCGAGGGGTTACAAATGCAGGTCAGGGATCACAGGACCCTATGATATTAGCCACTGATACAGAACACAGATGAAAAACAAGAAAGCTGGAGAGCTTACACACCACAGACATGCAAGCCTGCGTCAGACTGCACAAAAACCAATGAACATTAAATTAAAAAATATTATTGTTGTGAATTTCTGGCAGGCATTATAGCAAAGATCATTTGTAAAGGCAGAACTTTGGGTATGATAATAAGATTAGATTTCTTATTAAGTGTTTTCTTTTGATACTTCCTTGCTGGTTTGACAGGTCTATGAACATATTTGTTGTATGCTGGACCCAACTCAGAATCAGAATTGTAAGAAAACTTCAGGAAAGGACAAGCAGGGTACTGGAGACTGAGAAAAATCTTCACAGTAAAAACAAAGAGTTTACAAAAGGAAGGACACAACAATCTGATGCAAAGGAAAGCATGATGGTCAAAAAAAAAGATAACAACTGAAGAAAATTGGTTTTGCAAGAGGTCTAATGGATATAACCAAATGCCTTCTTTACCAAGAATAGGAGAAGGATATTTCAGTAAATGAAAATGCAAAAATTGATTATTCCAGTCCAAACTTCTGGGTGATACAGGGTGGGAAAGAGTTGTCTATCTTAAAAAGAATCTGTAAAACACAAAGATAGCCAGAACACAAATACTTATAAACACATCGCTGTTGAAAGCAATGCTAAAAATTACATGAGCTACAGGAAGAAAACTGATGTTTGCTTCAGCCATCAAAAGCAATGGGAGAAAGAATTTGACATAAAAGATTAAGCAGCTGTTTGATGCTCACTGAAATTGAATTCATGGCTAAATGCACAGGAAGAGGTCTTTGAAAGGCAAGATGAAAGCGCACTTTGGAGAAACAGGTACTGAGGCAAGTCTAGATGCAACTTAGCACTGAAGAATATCCAGTTTAAAGTCACATTTTTCTCATATATGCTTTGACGGTAGGTACAGCACCGCATTAATCCCTCAAAAGAATAAAATCAATGGAAGAAGATGAAAATGTCTGTTGCTTGCAACACCAGCTCACCCTCTGACCGAGGCTCCTTTCTCCCCCAGTCAGTCACATGAACAAGAGATGCTTCTTATCCCTCATTTAGAAGAGTTTATTCAGTGATTAATAAAAGCCTGTTCTGTAGAGTGCAAGGAATAGCAACAGGCCCAGGGAGGATTCTGGGATGGAAATGCAACTGGAGGACGCTGTAAACAGAGCAATACTTCAGATATCAATCCAAGTAGTGGGCACAGCTGAGGAAGCAGGCAGGTCAAGGACAAACAGACACAAAAGAGGAAGGGGTAAAGCCTGCTTACACCATGAAAAAACTAAAGGAAAGGAAGGCATGGAACAAATTAAGCAAGAGGTGAAAGCAGACACAGAGGAAAACCCGGAGATAGAATGGATTATCTGAGAACACATTACAAGAAATGTCTGACTCCAACAGCAGTGGAAGGGAAGAAAAGGCTTTAACTGTGTGCAGAAAACGTCAGTCATATCTGGAGCAGGCAAGAAGAAGCAGCGAGAAAATGGAGGTAATCAAATGGCAAAAGGGCAGTAGGGCTTGCCTGGATCCTGTCAAGAAGGGAAATACGAGATGTAAAGTCATATAGTTCATAGTAAAGATAGAGGCAACTGATGATTCTTACTCCTCAATGCTTATAAATTGCATTTTCAAGTACTGTTGGAAAGCAGACTGCAGCAACAGTCAGCATCCAGACGTTTCTGATCCTGCACAGAGCCCTGGGAACCAAATCCCAGTGTGCCCTTGCTACCCCAAGGAGAGGTGGGCTTCTGCTGGCACAGGGCTTTGCACTGGCATTATATATAGATCATGCTCAGCAGGCTTCTAGGGCTAGAGTTTACAGCATTTTTTGAAGAGGAGCTGTTAAGAGCTTTTTCTGTGCCTAATAAAATTAACCAGCGAGTCGTTTTAAATATTGATACTTCATTAAACTAGTGGAAAGCTAAACAACCTCCTGTGAACACACACGTTAAAAATGAAAAATTTGGGGAATTTTCTTTTTTGTTCTGGCCTAAGAACAAGCTGGGCCAGGCCAGGCGGGCTCTGCACAGAGCCGAACCCCACTGGTGTTGGGCAGGCCCAGCCACAGCTTTGGCTCCAAACTGTTGAGCCCAGCCCGGGGCACGTGGCTATCTGTAAGCCCTGGGCAAGATATTAACTCTTTTAGTATACAAGTAAGACTCAATACAACACTTCAATCTTTTCTTAGGTGAGAGAAAAGGACAGAGGAAGAACATGTAGAAGAACAACATGAAAACACTAAAGTCGGTGAAGAAACAGTCCCAAATAAAAAAGATTTAAAGAGATGCCTCAATTCTAAGCCAGAATCCTCTTATAAAGCTATTAAAAATACATAATTAATACATCAGACTTTTTTTTCCTTGTACTTTTATGAAAGATGAAGCATTCAAATTATAAATATGAACCAAAATATCTATGCTAAAGCAAAAAGATATTAAAGTAGCTGTGATCCCATTAGAAGTTTGAACACAGAGAGAGTGATAAAGACCCTTTACCCTAAGGAAAGAAAAAAACCTCTTTTTCCAGAGATAAAGATGATCTCAGAGATAAATAAAAAACCCTTTACTTTTAAACAGCTCATCCTTAAAATAATACCCCATAAGTTAACATAGCCCATAAACACAGCTATTTAACAAAGCTGTAAAAAATAAGAGAAGCTTCACAATTGCAAGATTTCTAGGCAGCTGCTAGTCGTAAAAAGTAAAAGCTACAAAGAAACTGTTTTCTTACAGAGAAGTCTCCCTAAACTGACAAGAGAGACTCCTCTCCCTAAGTAACCTAAAAAAGACTATTCTAAAAGTAATAAACTAACTAAATTATCTCTAGACATTGTTAATAATAAAAAAAAGTTATAGGGAAAAAGAGAAGTACTATGAAAATTTTATTCCAATTCTTATAACGCTTTTAATTTTTATTAATAAAGTTTTCTTTATACCCTTTTCAAGTTAAGAACATCTAGAAGATTCCATGAGGGACTAAATATATATATGTATATATATGTATATATATATATGTATGTATATACACACACACGTTGAGCCCACTTTGAGGACACTTTGCCTTTCTCCTAATCCTATCTCACAGCAGAAAATTATTAAGTACATTCTAATAAGTGCACTAGCGTTTAGCCAGCACTAAACACAACACATTAATTAGTGCATTAATTTAAAAACCTCAAATTAGCAAACCAAAACAACCGCACACTCAAAAATGCCTTCACAGCGTAACATAAGGGGGAGCAAAACTGGTTCTTTAAACAAAGACCAAAGGTAAGGAAGGGACTTGAAACATGTAAGATTGTCTCAGTGACCTGAATGCAAGACTGCAGCAACAGGAAAATAATTCAACACGAATGCAGATTCAAAGCCTACATGGCAACATCTCTTCTCTCAACACAACCAAATTGAGTTCTTCACTAAACACTGACTGATATTTAATGGCCATAGATTCACTTACCTGGTCCTCAGCTTGCACAATGTGTTCCTAACTAACATCATAGCTGTAGTTTATAGCCAGAGAAAACCCACTTGGAGCAGTGACATTCAATCCTGAAGCTATGCTACACTGTGCAGCAGCACTTACTCAGTTGCTCCATCTTTAAACTGACACAGAGCATGCTCTAGAAAATTCAAATGACTGCTGAAAAATGGTTTACAATAAGTACATACTTAGCTAGAAGAGACACTTTTATTTCAAGATGCCCTGGAGAGATCACTGACTTACAGAATGCTGAACCACACACACACACAGAAACTTCATATTCTAACAGATCAGAAAAGACTCTGCAGCTTAAATACATATAAAGCAATCTCATTCTGTAAGAATATTTTTATATCAAACTGAAGACAAAAATACTAAAACTCTACAGCAATGAAATGGTAAAAATACATTGTGTATGCCTGCCTGATGCAGATAAGATTCTATGATACATTCACACATTTATATGGCAAAACTCACATACAACTATGCCATGAAAACTCAAATAATATTTTCACAGATGCATTACAATTAAATTCATATACAAAATTCAGGAGTAGGTCATTATTCTATTATTTCTACCTTCCATGGTGTTCTCTGATTATTGATTTATAAGTCAATCCGAAATCTTACTTTCAGGCTGTTTTTGCCAACTATTAATAACACATTACACTTGCAATAAATGCTGCAACAACTTAATTTATGTAAAGCTTCCACATATATTACAGGAAAGCTTGTTTCTATTGACAGCATAACCATTCAGATTTGCTCTTTAAACTCGTCTACAAAATCTCAAGCCTAACAATGCAGTTGGTTTAACAAAATTTCATTCATTAAAAGAGGAGTCTCAAAATATTCACCACCTTTTACATAATTCTCTCTGGAATTAGGTCTATTACAGCATTCTAATTTACATCTGTGCAGTTGAGTCCATGGATTCGCTCTGGCCAATATAAATCCCTTGAGGTCTAGGGCGGGTAATGAAACAAGCATATGGATTTACCACAGTATCAATGTGCCATACAAGTTTGCTACCACAACATTGTTTAGATTACAGGGGGAAAAAAAGGACATATAATAATTTATGAAATATGACTTCTAATGCAAGAAACTTTCAGCATTCACAGCAGCTTTTACTTTAATTTTCAATGCTGTCATCTGTAAACTAATTTTTTTTCTACGTGATAATTTTTAAAAATCAGTTCATCACAACAATCTTAAAAGGCAACTTTTCCTACACAAAAGCAGAATGAGTTTATTGAGGTGTTGCAGGGATGAACTGACCTAACAGACTGGAACAGTTACCTCCACAGGATCATTAAACCACAAGCTACACAAGATTTACACAATGGACACTAATGATTCTCCTAGAGAATTCACTACAGACCATTGATCAATAATCCATTTTTAAATAAATTCCTACACGTATTCAAAAATAAGCAGCAATGTCAACATGCTAGCTCAACAGAATATATAATGGGCCCTCTGGAACTATTACTGGGATGCAAAAACATAATTGTACTTCTTAGTGTATCTTTTTTGTGACTAGATTGCCAAGTAATTTACTAATCTGCTTAAGTATCAACACTACTATCTGGGAATATTAGGATATGGGGAAATGAACCATAGGTGGGTTGGTACCTTCTTTCTTTACATTACTAGCAATTAATCCAAATTCACACATATATAGCAAATAACAGTTGAGGGTGAAATCCAGCCCTGAACTGGCATAAGCATTAAGAAACTGAAAAAAGCCAAAGCTATATGTTTATTCCTTTAGTGAAAAGAAAACCACAAAATTATTCTGAAGAACCTATGAACAGAAAAAAAAGCATTAAGCAGCATGATAAAAATACACTGTTCTCTTGCTTTTTGTTGGTTTTTTGTTGGGGTGTTTTCCTCAAGAAAACCATTGCTACAAATCGTGATCTGCAATTAAAACAAAAATCAGTACACAATACTGCAATCCTCAAAGAGATCCAAAATTTCTAATCAAAAGTCCCCTCCCATGCTAATGAAGAACGGTACATAAATTCCTAATACTTGTTATACACATTCATCACCGATGCTGAATAACCATTCTCCCAGAACCCCACTCATGTTCTGGAAGAAAGTACCTCCCAGGCTCGAATTGGGCAGAAATAAGTATATAACCCACTCTACAGATACTTTAGGTGAGTGACAAAGTTGCCAAATTCCACAAGAAATATTTTGGACCGGGATTAGCACAATGCCAAGCTTTTCTCTAGAAGCCCTGTCATGCACTAGGCTCCCCAGCCCAGCCACACTGCTGACCACAGCTTCATGGAGCCCCTTTGCCAACTCTGCCTTCAAAAGCAACTTCTTACACTGAGTGTGTTCACAGGATGCAAAGGCACATCTGGCCACTTTCTGCAAAGTGGACACAAAGCCCACACACACACAAGCTCAAGGTCTGAGGACTTCAAACATGGAAGTATTAGCAAAATATGCTTCCCACAGGGGATCATATCTATGGCTGGTCAGGCCTCCTCTTAGCAGGACTGGGCAAGAAAATAAATAAAATTTACATGTTAATGAGTTACGATGAAGACAAGGATGTTACTTGCCAATAACCATCACAGGCAAAACAGGTTCAACTCAGAGATAATGAATTTAAGTTTACACCAATTCCAATAGAGCCGGACAACAAGAAACAAAGACAAGAACTAAAACAGCTTCCTCCAATCCCCTTCTTCCCAAGGTACAGTTTCACACTCCTTCATTCTCAACTACTTAACCTCCTTGTCCACTCCTCTTAAGTGGCACAAGGGAGGTAGAAAATGGGGTTATAAGCAGTCTGCAACAGTTCCTCTCTGCCACTCCTTCCTCCTCATGCCTTTTCCCCTGCTCCAGCATGGAGCCCCTCCTACAGGGTGCAGATATCAAAGACCTGCTCCAGTGTGGATCCTCTCCATGGGCTACAGCTCCTTTCAAAGGAACCAGCTCCAACATGGATTGGCCACAAGCTTCACACCATTCAGAGGATATCTGCATGCCCCTGCACAGTCTCCTCCACCTGCAGCAAACCCTCTCCCCTGACTTTAGTGCTTGTTTCTCACACCTCCCTTTCCTAAATACATCTTGCTATAACAAAGAGCAAAACACATTCCTAATACACTTCCTGAATACATCTTCCTAACACATCACTGCTATAACTTGGCCATCGATAACCAATGCAATATGGTAGGGGAAAAAACAGGGGGCAGGGGGACAACAAAAGAACAAGCTACCTACCCACACTGCACAAAACCACACCAAAGTCCACCAAGGAAAAGATTTTCACGCTTTCACTAACACCAGCAAAGGCCAGGTTGTGTCTCAGTTCAGAATAACTAACTACACTGCTAGACCAAAGAAAATAAATGCCCTTAAGATGCCTAATGGTTTATTATCCTGCATCTGAATTTGAAAAAGTGGAAGAATGAACCATATTTTCTCCCTAAGCTGAAAATTTATTCCTAAACTACTTAAGACTTAGAGCACAAATAGGTTGGGAGGCATTCTTTGCAATTTCATAGGGAAGATTCTTCTTATACAGGTAGTATAATTTATGAACATCTGAACTAAAATGAGTGTCTGCCACTAAACTATAAATATTTGTATATACAGACATGCACGTGCCCCTGAGAGCAGTGAACAAATACTAACAAATCAGTCTTTACTTCATGGAAGTGACTTCCAGAGTTAATTGTTCAGCATTCAGATGATCTTCCAAAACATGAAAGTTACTTTTCTCCCATGCCAAGCCATAAGCCAAGTCAGATTCCAACAATAAAAATAGGAACATGTCTTAATTAGTCCTGTTTGGGACATATCTCTCACACACCACATTAGCAGCCTATTGAAACCTTTGCTAATTCAAGCAAAGAGCAGAAAACTGGCAACTGTGCTTATTAAGATGCTTAATACATTTCATCATAAGACTATTTTTTTATACTGGCAAACTAGCTCTCAAAATTTAAACTGTGATTTCATATGTCAACAATCTGCTTCAGATGAGAAACCTATTCATTTCTAGGATGATATAAGAAGAAAAAATAAATACAGGATACACTCCCTTCTGTCCTGACAGCACACATATTGCTTTGGTTTTATATAGTATGTCTATAAATTACATCTTTTGAAACATGGTTATGAGATTCAAGAGAGATTTGTCTTTGTCAATGAAGCTATCCTTTATGGTACCCAACAGATGAAGCCTCTCAAAGTGACTGTTGTACAAATTCCTGGGATATAAGCTGACTAGGAAGTGCTACATCATTTAGTTTGATCCATCCTAAGACACTGCCCTTTAATCACTCACTGGTCTCTGTACTGAGTCTGGCACCTTGTGATATTTTAAAACTAAGCACATGCTATATCTCACCACACTTGGGTCAGTGATCAGATTCATTTGTCTGGCTTCCATTCCCCAGTTGCACTCTTATTGTCATCTCCCTAATTAGAGAAAGCACCTAATAAAATCACTTTTTGTCAAATCTCCTGGTTCCTTCCTTGACTTGTGCAAATTTTGAAAACTCGTTTAAACGAATCAGAATAAGACACAGTTTTCTAGCACTGACCTGGACGTAGAGTGAAAATCATCCACCCATTTAAGTGGTTTCAAGAGAAATTCACACTTATTTCCTGCAAGCCTAAACGATTTCAGCAACTAGCCATTAATTTGTGTCTCACTCTCCAAGTTTCTGAAGAAGCAGCTTTGAATTTCAAAAGCCCTAAGTGGACCTAGCAGTTGATTTCTACAAAACTCACCCACATTAGAGTTGTAAGACCACCCAGGGGAATGCAGCTGGATCAAACTCCAGCCCCAGAACCCCTTACATCCTACTGTCTCCTTTTGTTTGCAAACACACAGAAATCTCTCAGGCTCCTGAACAGTGCTTTGAAAGCAAACACTGCTTTATAAAAGTACCATATATGCAAATTCATTGCTATATTAAGATAAGCCACTATATCATATAGAAAAATCCTTCCAACAAAACACACAGTCTGCCCAGCAGTGCAATCATGTCCATCCAACTGCTGGTCCATACAGTACAAAAAAATCCTGGGAGCCAATTATCAAGTACTTACTGTTAACAGGTGAGCATCTCAAGCTGTATGCTATCCTCAATTCTTTCCAGTCCAGTGCTATTTTCAGGCAATTATGGAAGCATGTCCATAGGATCAGACAGAAAGGGTAAGGAAAAGGACAATTCCACACTTAGTGCTTGTTCACTGCAGAAGATGAGTGGCCTCAACTCCTAATAAAGCCAATGACAGATGAGGGCACTCAGCAGCTTGTGCAAGGCTTCCCAATGCATGTCAAGGCCAGAGCCTATTTGAACAAGTCCTTCATATTAGGCATATAAGTGCCTTTTACAACAAAGGAAGAGAAAAGAGCATTCTTTATGACAGATTTAGTTACAAAATGAAATGAAAAAACTGTAGTCAGGGTCTGCAATTGCATCTTGAGCATTCCCACAATGCCTCATTTGGCTGTGAGATTTTGTTTTCATTATTCCATGGGTTGGTGGAGTAATTCTGGATTTAGACCTGTGTATGTTCTAAGCAGACCCTGGGTATAGACTATTCATGAGTCAGCTAGAGGATGTTGATATCATGAAGAAGAGCCAGCATTACAGACAGCCAACAATGGATTTTTTTCATTTCTACTCTTCTAATAATAGTGATTTATATTTTTTGTCCCTAAAAGCACAATGACAATATACCTATCGTTAAAAAGGATTACTCAAGTTCTCACATAAGACTAGCACATCCAGAAAAGCAGCAGGAAAATGAATTATTTTTCATTAGAAAAAGCAGATTTCCTTTCAGTCAGCACCACCTCGCCCTTGGTTCTGCATGCGAACAGGTAAGAGATTAATAAAACCAACCTTTTGCCTTCACACACTAAATGTTTCTCAAAAAGGTGCATTAGTTATAAGGTCAGAAAAGAAAAACATCATCAACCAAAACAAGACATCCTAACTCACTGGCTGCCTTTGTCAGATGTCAAGTAACTTGCCAGAGGGTTTCCTCTACTCTGCAGCCGGGAGAATTGGTGACTGCAGCACACAGTCAACACTGTTTTCTCAGCTTTTCTCCCTCCTCCTCACATGGGAGCAGAAACAGGCATTTTAGCATGGAACACCTTTTGCTCCCATCATTTCAACAAGTCAAAACTAATCCATGTTAAAACAGAAAAACATTCACTACTGCACTTATATTAGAACATGCTAATATGAATCTACAATTTTCAGAAGATAAAAAAAAATGAGTAAAATGAGGCCTAAATATTTACAGCTACTTTGCTTAACTATTCTGCTACACTTTTAAAAAGTGCTTAACCAGTGGGAATAACATATTTTTGTTTGTAGACACATGCAGGTATGTACACAAGCTTTTGAGAATGGGGAATGTTTCACAACTTCACAGTCAAAAAACTTGAAAAGTTATTCTTCCATAAACAGATTATTTTGAATATTTCATTATTTTTCTTTTAAAAAACACACTTTTAGATGCATGAGTAGATACATATAGATACATAAATCTATTATAAACATACACAGATACAAATCTCAGAGACAAATGTGGTCTCTTTAGAGATCACTTCTTAAAGAGGGCAGAACTCTTTTTAAACAAGATGCATTCTTTCACATTTTTGAGGGGGCACATGAAATCCTGTGCCTCCAGACAGCAGCCAGACTGGAATTGCTAGAGAGCTGGAGGCACAGCTGTACCTTAAGGTCCTGTTATTCTACAGCTGCATCTGAGAAATGCTTGTATTTTCCTAAGCTAGCCACCACTAAAATCATTATATTGAGCAGAAGGATGTCTTGTTTCAGTGAATAAATACAATAATGAATCATGATTTTAAAAAGTTAAGATTTTCGCTAAGGGATAGAAACATCCTCTTTTTCTCTTGATCATTTCAATTAAGATCTTTCAATAGGCAACTGTAGTAAACCCCATGGACTTAGGAAGGGCACCTTGGAGACTCTGAACAACAGGAACGCTGAGGCAGCAAGTAAGTTCCTGTCTCCCTGACCCCCCGCCCCACAGCCTATCTCTGTAACCCTATAAGGCAGTGTTACTTTAACCCTTACTGTTCTTGTTCTGTTATTTCTCTAGAGTCCTATAATGATATTCTCAGACTTCTCAAGTCCATACCTCTTCGGTGTATTCTCATGGCTGCAGATCTTCACTGACTCCTTCTGCTGCATGCTGTTCTCTCTCAGTTCAGGGCTCCTCCAAGGCTCTCCCTGCCTGGCCAGCCCGCCCCCTTTTATCCAAGTTCTCTTCAATGGTCACAGCTGCAGCCCAATGAAGGACACTGGCCCATCAAGGACAACCGGGACCTCCCGGGCAAAGCCTATACACAGATATTTAAATCCATTTCCCCTACTATACCTTACTATTGGGCAAATCTGGATTCCACTAAACCTTTACCATTGGTTAAGTTTGGATTCTCTCCAACCCTATAAAAAGGGCACACTGTACCCCATCTGACAGAAGAGGAGCTGTCCCTGGGACCCTTCACAGACTTCTCCGATAAAGCCATCTCTGTGGAACCAGCCAGCGCCTCTGCTTCTCCTCTCTCTGCTGTCTGCTGCACGGGGCAAACTTACCTAGCAAGCAAGAGCTGAAATCCTAAGAGCTTGCCATCACTATAAGAGCTGATAATCACCAAGTTTGCTATGGGGTTGGGCCCACGGCTACCGGCCTGAGCTAGCTTAGCCTTCAGGCACCCCGTCTCTATATTGCTCTGCGTGATAATAAGGCCAAATCAGAGGCTTCATTAGGCAACATCTGAAAGAGCAGAGTACCTTTTCCCCCCCACAAGTGGGAGGTTTACACTTACAGGCACTGGGTCTTGGAGTGACTGTGTTCAGTAATAACCTGGGGGGGTTTCTTAGAAAAAGAATTGAATTTCCTGCATGTTTTCAGACCTACTAGTGCAAGGACAACACAGCAAATAATGTAACATGAATTGACACACATCTACCAACTGAAAACTTAAAGTTATCAGATCCAAGTATGTAGCTTTAGAGTACAAGTACAGGATGCTGCTAGAGACTAAAGTCCATCCCCCAGAAGCCTGTGGGCACCAGAAGGAATCACATTCACACTGCAGCTCTTTCAGATAAAAGATATTTTTCTATAAGATTGGGAAAGCCATTACCTTGTATGAGTGACAGAGAGGCAGCTCCAGTGATTAGTCACACTAACAATGACAAGCCTATCAGTGAACAGGACACAGAGTGACTAACATGCCCTGACAGAAAGGGCCCTTGTCCTCAAGGGGTCATAATATGATTGCTGGGAGCCAGAAGGACTCACTCAGTAATAAGAATATCACGCATAACTCCTTAAACACTTTGCTAGAATCTACTGCTGACCACGGCACAGATAAGCTCACAACACTGGGCAGCAGAAATGTTTGGTATGTCTCCAGGTAAATATAAGGTTTTTAACAGTACTAGCAGAAACAGCACTCAACATAACCATCAGTAACAGAAAATTCAAAAACCTCCTCAAAGCACCAGGCAGGACTTGATATGATGCCTGCAATAAGTACACAGGGTAAGTAAACCTGGTGAGGAACCTTAAGGCAGAGCAGAACCAAATGCTTCCTAAAGCCTCCTGCCCAGCAAGGTTGCTGCACACTTGACAGGAAATTGTGGCTAATTATCATTAGAAAATGCATGTTGTGGTCTTACCAGGACATGTATAAAATATTCTGAAGATGAGGCACAGAACTTGCTCTGCCCCTTATAACTGAGTCTGTGCTGGGTTTGAGCTTGTTAGGGGCTTTTTCCAACAGAATAAAAGTAAACACAATCACAATGAAGATCAGCTGGGACAAGTGAAGATAAAACATTTGCTGTTGCCAAAATTACTGTGTTAGGACTGATTTTACCACTAAACATGAGCTATTTGCTAACAGTGACTGAGGCAATAGACATTTATTCAAGCTTACTGGAAATTGAAAGACATTTAAAATATGGTCATAAAAGCCTGAAGAAGCCTGCAAAGGAGGTGTCAAGTGAGTAATGGAAAATCTATACTGATAAAAGAACACAGTCTTTAGAGATGGGAGGGGTAAATTCTGAGGAACTGGATATCTAATTTTTAGAACATGGCAACCAGTGACTAGTTACTGGCAGAGAAAAACCAGTCTTTGTTTCCAGGGGAAAAAAAAAAATCATGTAAAGGACTTTGTACTCTTTCTCAGGTATATGCAAAGGAAACTCGAGCAAACTAGTTTTAAGTTTCATTAATTAGAAAGGTATTTAGTTCCAGTCAAGCACTAGTAATGAAGAAAGCAAAGAAAGTGAGGCATGTGTGATGAGCGAAACAAAGCTAACAACTGCTCAAAGCATGCACAGCAACCAGGAGCAGTTTTCAGTGCAAGTCATTTATACCTACTCAATTTTTATCCCTGACCACACATTTTCTTTATCCCTGCAAATCTTGAGTTTTCCTTCCTTGTCAAAACAACCTGATGGGCACCTGGCCAGCAATGCCAGATCTCTGCCTTTGAATCTCATGGGGCTGCCAGGGAAGAGGATGAAGATGAGTAAGAGTTGGAGGGGGACAATGATGGTGCTACTTCATCTGTTGAAGCTGAGAAAAATCTAGACAGCAGATGTCAAGATCACCTGACCATGTTAAACCAAAAAACCCAAAAAGATGGAAGATGCCATTGCTTATTGTGGTTTCCAATCTAGTGGACAGACTCCAAACACTACTTTCTTTCATAACATGTGAGCAGTGCAAGTAATAGGAGAAAGAACCCAAAGTCACTTAGGTAACCCGTAACACTTCTTGAGAATTAAATATTTAGTTTCTTTTCAGTAGCTCTAGAATCTCACACAGAAGCTGTAATTTTTATGCAGCATTTCCACAGCTAATTAATACCAATAAAAAATATTTTGACTATAGACATATAATAACTAGAAAGCTCCAAGATGCATTTAAGAAGCAAGGGGAAGAGGGTAGATTTAATTTTCCTTTTATTTCTATCCCCTTCACAGGAACAATAGCTCTAAGAAAATACCAAGCATTAACTATAAAAGTCCACAGTTCTAACAGTTTTCAGTTCTTTCGGAACATTTTCCTCTGTGGCTTCAGGAAATGAGTTGTGTGTTTCTTCCTCCACTCCTGAAAAAAACAACCAAAGACAACCCAGCAGCTTTTATTATTTGGAAATACATATACTGAATTTAATGAAAAAATTATACTTGGCACATACAAGACATTGTGACCGTGTTCACAGGGGCTCTTGGATGAGGCAAGAGACGAGAATGTTGACTCCATGTTCAGAAGGCTTGATTTGTTATTTTATGATATATATATATATTACATTAAAACTATACTAAAAAGAAATAGAAGGAAAGGTTTCCTCAGAAGGCTAGCTAAGAGCAGAATAGAAAAGAAGGATAACAAAAGCAGCTGTCTCTAACTGAGAGAGAGAGCCAGCTCTGCCATGACTGGTCACTAAATTCCAAACATCCACACGAGACCAATCCCAGATGCACCTGTTGCATTCCACAGCAGCAGATAATCATTGTTTACATTTTGATCCTGAGGCCTCTCAGCTTCTCAGAAGGGAAAAAAACCCTAAGAAGATTTTCACAAAAAGATGTCTGCGACATTTGTTTCTTTCTCAAAACCTCTCCTCTGTTTATTGGAAACTATTTTAACATTAAGTTCCCTAGGAATCTTGAACACTGGATATTTGGAAACAAATATTTTTGTCCAAATTGCAGTTAACACAGCACCATTTCATACTGCTGCAAAGATGTATAAAAACAAGGCCAGAAAAGTAGTTCTAGAGATCTTCTTTTTAATCGCCACAATCTTCTATGCTTTTAATGCTCATGTAAAGGCCTTTCTCAAAAAAAGAATTCTTGGTACGACCCTTATACAATCAAGCAAGTAAAGCCTGTCAGATGGATTTTAATACTCCTATGCAGTCTAAGGAAAAAAAAAAAGCTGCCTAACCCTCAGTAGATGGGCTTCAGAAGCCAGTTTCAGTCTCTAAATCAGGAACTTCTATTCTTCAGAGAGCAACACTGACATCTTTTTCTGATGGAGAAATATAACTCTCAACAGTTCCTGATCCAGCTCACTGTTGAGCTGAAGGAGAAGATACATCTTCTGCGCTCTATCTTTCTGTGAGCCCTTACATTCCTACTTTTACCTTCACATTCATTTTCTTTTTGAAATTATCCCTCAAGCAATGGTCACTGCTGTGTCCTGTAATTTAAAACAGCCATACCACAGCCAATTCCAACAGCTCTATGTCAGTGAAAGCAAACCAAACTTACTGTTACTTTCTACATGTGAAAAATAGCCAAGTCAAAAATACCATGTTCTGAAGACAAATCTCCAAGTAATTTCTTTTCTAGGGAGGTTCTACAGAACTGGCACAGAGCTAAAAGCTCTTTAGTTTCCTTTCTGTTGTCAAATACCTTGGCATCAAGGAAGAGAGCATGTGCAAGCAGTCCCAACAGCTATCTAAGCAATAGAAGGTATACAGCTCCAACTATTCCATTCATTCCCACCTATCCACCTTCTTTCTTGCTTTCCCTTGAGCATCAGCAGCTCTGCTTCTTATCCCATCTTCATCATCTTCTTGAAATAACCTTACAACTCCACCATCACCTCAAAACCTGACCTACAATTTCCCTGCACAAGGATGCTGTTGTGCCCAAAATGAACTACCAGAGGCTCCACCAGGCAGGTGCAGCTGGCTGCCAATGTTTTGTAAATTGACAGACGACAGCTGTGGAAAGATTACTCACACAGCACTCACAAATATGACATTTATTATACACTGTAATCCTACACTGTGAGCATATTCAGCACTGAAGACCAAATCCATCCAAAGACACTGGTTGGGCCACATGACACACAAAACCCAGCCACAAGAGACCCTTGCAAAAGGAACTGAGGAATGTACGCACTGCCAATTCCAAAGAGTCTCCATATGCTGAATAGAATTAATTCTTCATTTTGTTTTATAGCCACAGACTGTATTTTTAAAAACAGAGAATAAAGTCTTGGCAATAGGCCTATTTTTCAAGAAAAACATCAAAGTTTGGCAAGCTAAACAATTTCTGTGGTCACCAACTGTGCACTGTTTTGGTTTGGCTGGTTCCCTCTTGGACAGATCTCTTGCACACCCTTGACACAGCTCACTGGTACCCTTCTTGTCTTAGAGAACAATGTTCCAGAAATCCAACAGCAACCAACCTCCCTATTAGTTTGTGAACCAATTAGTTCCAGTCCTTTTTATCAACATGTTATAAATCTATCCTAAATTGTGTCTACATCTACTTACAGTTATTTTTGATTGTTTCAATCTCTTTGAATAAGGAAAATCAGAACCTATGAGTCTGGTCCCAGATGGAAAAGCCTTGAAAACTGCCAATAATTGAATAAAACCTAAGTTATCAAAGCAATTAACGGTTACTGGCTAAAATAATTATGCTTAATTGCAGTAGTTATTGTAATGCACAGACATCTGTGCTCCACATAGAACTGCAAAACACAGAAGGTCAGGAGATGAGACAAGTTGTAAACTGCTATTAGGAAAGCATTTGGTTTCTAGCAAAGGAAAAACAATGCCAGGTAAACTGAACACACCAGGCTTCTGGAAAGGCTATTAGAAGTAATAAGAAGTTCCAGGAGGAGATGTGCATATCAATTTTGTTATTTTCCCCTCCAGGGGAGATGGTATATATCTTGCATTCACCTATCAGTGAAGCAGTGACAGCCTAGAATTCCTTTTGTCACATCTGTGCACCACTGGCTCTGCAGAGGAGCCCTAACATGTAAATCACGGGGGACAGTCAGAGCAGGACACAGCAGTAAAACCCTGTGGTACATATCAGCCAGTACCTGGAAACGCAAGGCAGCAGGGCCAGTGGTTCCACAGCAGGAATAATCAAGGTGCCTGTTGCCTGGAAGTTTGCCAGAGAAGCTAAACTAATCGGACAGTGGCTGAATATTATTCAGACTTAAAACATGTAAAAGATCCTGGGATTCAAACTTTGGTTTAACTTAGAGACTCAGTGACCATCCAAAGGCTATCACAACCAGTGATCACAAGAATAAAATTAAAGGTAAACCGCTCCAAACGACATGTCTGTCTTCAGCAGCAGGACTGGGTCTCCCTGAAGGACCAGAAAGACTTTCTGGCTCAATAATCCACTCCCCTTCTGTCAGTCAGGGAAGCTACTTAGTCATATAGTGCCTTCAAATGTTGGTCCTAGATAATTTCTTGCCTAGCATGAGCTCAGATAGAAAAGATACTATCTACAGTTTTTTAACACCAGTGGTTCAAGAGACAGGCATTATTTAATGCTCATGGTAAGAGACAGAGGAACGCTGAATCCGAAGTCCTTCTCAACATTCTTCCACACACCATCACCACAACCATAATTTATAAACTAACTGGACCAGTCAATTACTTTGTGAGTGGCAAGGAGAGAAAGAGGTGGAGTAGTCTATGTCTTTGGAAGCAATAATCTTAGAAGAGATGACCATTTTGACAGCTCATGGACCACAAAATTTATCAAGTTCTTGGCTGGACATTCCCTGTCTCCCTGCATTTGAAATCACAGTTTTCATGATCACTTTCTATGGACAGGGTAAAATCAGAATTATTTGATATATGTGACACAGAAAAAGAGCTGCAACATATAGTAACCTGTAAGCACCAGCCTTGAAATGGCACATCTCTGATTAGCACAATGACAAAAAGCACATTTTAGATCATTTGAAGAGATGCAAACCCACCTCTTACCCCTTAAATAAATACTCTAAGTCAAAAAAACCAGTAGCATGTTCGAGGAAATTTCATTACAAGCAAGTTTTAGCATGTAAAACCTGCACAAAATGGACTTCAGTACTTAAAGGCTAGCATGAATAATAGCTGCCCATTGAAAAACCTGCAACTCTTAAACCACTCAGAACAGCTACTAAAGCATATTTTATTAGTTTTTCATTATTACAACCACCACACTGTTCCTGTCCAAAGCAGAGAGTGCAGAAGGTCACTGCTGCAAGTACAAAATGGAGTCAGCACCTTCGCGGCTGCATGCACCACCCTGAAACAACACTTTCAGCACAGTCTCTTAGGTTCCACATTTTCTTACACATCATAAGCCCAGATCAACATCAAATCAGAGCACAACACCTTGCAGCTTTAATTAGTACTGCATATAATCCTGGATATTCCGGTAAAGTGTTAAAATACAAGCTTTTAAATATTGCCATCTCCTAAACCTCTGAAGTAAAGTCAATAAAATTGACTGCCCAATTTCACTAGTTTAGCTGTTTCAAAAAGAAAAATACCAGAACTCACATCTTCAAGTCCTCAGAGACTCTACCAAATACATTCAAAACTCCCATTCTCCTCCTTTGATAAGGTACAATATTTTTAGTTCACATCATTTTGCATTAAGAACTTCTCTAATCTTTGCAACACGCAGCACATGAATCAGCCTTCAAAAGGAATGCTGCAAAATTAGTCCATAATTTGGTCTTCACAAATTATATTCTTTTTAGGCACAGAGATATTGCTAATTTCTCATACTGTCTCTTTATTAGGTCATAAAATATAAATAACACACAATGCTTCCTCACTAAAAGCATCCATTTTATCCCTGATTCCTGCACATTGAAACAAAACACTAGGTTTTCTGCCTTGGACTGAGGAAATCAGAGTACAAGGCAGAGCCAGCAAAAAGAATTAATACATGGCAGGAGTTTCAAATATAAATATCGATATATCTGTCTAAGTAAAAATTTGAAAAATCTGTATTTAAATCTATATTTAAGTTTCACCTTGAAAATCATTAACAGCTCATCAGCAGGGAAGACAACTCTTGGCTGATGTACTTTCAGGGACTGCCTTCCAAACAAGGTTTCAGAGATCTGCAAAGGCAACCTTAACATAAAAGGGGAAAACAGTAGAAAGCAGTGGAAAAATTTATCTTACAAGATAATCTTCTCTTTAGGTTAGGGTTTTTCTTTTTTCCTCACTGAAGAAAGACAGGCAAGACCTATATACCAAGTATCACTAAGTACTAGGCTATCTACAGAATTTGCCTATTGGCATTACAAAGTTATTCATGCCTTTGTATATAAAGATGCTTATCAGCTGGCTGAACACAGTCAAGCTAACTTAGTATATTCAGGGAAAAATTCAGTTTCTTTCTAGCTGCTCAGTCTCCTCACTTTGTCTCCTGGCTCTCTTATTTTCTTCCAGCAAGGTCAAAGCTAGGGCTGATCAAATAATGTTTGTAGTTTTCACTTATACTTTGGTAGGCTGAAAGCACCATAGCAATCTATTTGAACATATTATCATCCTTAACTACTTCAAATGTTTTTCCTACAACTTATCAGCCATTGCGCCTTTCAAAAACAGTTGAATCAAAAAATTACAGGCCTGCAATATTCAACAAGTTAATAAGTCATGTCATTTCCTAGGACACCCTTTACTGAGCATTGAAAACAATTTTGATTTGTTTGTTTGTAGAGAAGAAAGGTAACAGAAACATTAAGTAGTCATCCATTTTCACCATAGTACCGGTGTTATTTCAGTTTTATTTTATGCTGAATCACACACACCATTTTGTAATAACTTTATCCTCTAAGTTTTCAGTTCAGTCACCCTTTCCTCACCCTGAAAAACACCATAGGAGCTCCAGCTGACATGGCAATCTGTAACCAGAACCAGACTTCTTCCAAGGGATGCATGACATAAAAATGGCAGTAATTGAGCTCCCCATAAACTAACCAACACCCTCACCCACTATCACTGCTATTTGCAGGTCCCTTTTTAAAGTCTTGTACCAAACAAGACCTTAAAAGTAAGTACCTCCTGAGAATAAAGGCACTTAGAGGTGAGCTATTCTATTTAGAGACAGATAATGAAAAATTAAATGGTGGCTTGCCTTGAAGGTGTTCCCTTCTGCTGAAAAAAATAGCAACCAAGCAGAACAGTTTTGTCTTCCCTTCAGCTGACAGATTTCCCAGTCAAGAAAACTCCAAAATGATTCATGTAGTTTCCCAGTATTCATTCCCAGATCACATTCAGAAGTGACTGCACCAACTAATGTTTCAAGACATCTGCTACACGCAAACAACTGTGAAGACAAGTTCAGTCACTACTGTGACCCCATGGATTCAGAGCAAGTGGAGCTCAGCTAGACATTAGCATCAGTCACTACTTACCTACAAATTTATTTACACAGAGGTTGCTTTCTCTAATCTCCAGGAATGAAAACACATGAACCTGTAAGCTGTCATTTCAAACAAAACAAAACAAAAACACCAAGTAATTGAGTGGCACCGCTCAATTCACATGGAGCTCCTATACACAAGTCAGTAGTAAAGCCAGGCTAGGGAGGTAGTTTGCTGGGAACACCAATCCCTTAAAGAAAGGAATGAGGTAGGACACAGTAACCAGTTGCAAAAAATATTGCACTTTATTCCTCCATTCTGCAAGATACGGATCTGAGTGTAATAACTGGACTTTTGCCTCTAGAAGATTTATTTCCTCTCTCCTCCAATATCTATAACCATGCAAAAGCTAGAAGTAAACTTAAAACACAAAATTGCTGTAGCATCAGTTTCAGTGGTCACTTCTACTATAACAGACAAATTACTGTATTAAGACTACAGCTTTTACTCTCTAAGATACAGGATTTTATCTTAAGTTTGCAGCCCCCAACACCTTTGAATTTCTCAACCATTTTGGTTTGCATCATATCCTAGAATGAAAAAATATCATCAGACTTAGCACACACACACATATATATATACACCACATTGCTGAGAAAACACTTTCTCTCTACTTCCCCCTTTTCCTAAACTTATATCTGAGGAACCTCCAAACTATACATATTGAAAAATTATAACAGCCTATTTGAGAGATTTGGGGTTCATTTGAGCTCCAAAATGTTGTAGTTAAAAGGTGACTGAATCAAGTCACCCACAAAACAAAATACAACATAATATCTTTTGAGATTATAGAGATCAAGTGCTCGGAACAAAATCCCTTCGCCAAGTTCCAGACAGTTCTGGAATTCACCATCATTTTTCTTTTGGTAATAACAGGAAGGAGGAACTCCTCCAACTCTCTTTAATAGCACTAATTCTGCTTTTGTTGTCCTTTCTCCATACAACCTTCACGGAAATAACAGGAGTGTTTTACCTTCAGAACTATCACAGAAACTAACTCACTTGTAAAGACCCATCAGAGGCTTTGATTTTACTATTCCATATTTAGGGGGAAACCGTGGGTGCTAGGCTAGAGTTGAGTTTATTCAGAGTGGCTGGTATGGGGCTGTATTTTGGATTTGTGCTGAACACAGGGTTGATAACACAGATGTTTTTGTTATTGCTGAGCAGGTGAGGAAGCTGAGGGTGCCTGGGAGGGTGGGAGGAGGCACAGCCCAGACAGGTGATCCCAACTGGAGATCCAAAGGGATTCTCCAGACCATGTGACATCATGCTCAGTATATAAAGTGAGGAGAAGAGGGTAAGTGGGCACATTTGGAGTGATGGTGTTTGTCTTCACATGTGATGGGGCCCTGCTCTGCTGGAGATGGCTGAACAGCTGCCTGCCCATGGGAAAGCAGGGAATTCATTCCTCCTTTTGCTTTGCCTGTGTGTGTGGCTTCTGCTTTCCCTGTTAAACTGTCTTTAGCTCAACCCACAAGTAGTCAGGCTTTTACCTTTCTGATTCTCTTTCTGATCCTGATGGTGGGGGAGAGTTGCTGCCTGAGGCTTGGTGGCTGCCTCTAGTTAAACCACGACACCATGAGGTCTCCTGTTCCTCCACCTCCCATGGGAAGGAGATTACTGGGTTTCCTTCATTTACCTCTAAACTGACAGCAGGAAAGCATGGAAAAGTAAGGGAGTTAATATTTGATTATGTCATTTAATATGAATAATTAAATCTCAACTGGGGTTGAATTAAAATACTCGGGGGGGGGGAGGAAATAATTATATTATGTGGATTTCCAACTTAATATACTGCTGCTGAACACTGACAACTATCTGGTTGTCTTCATTTCAAGTTAAAAAGAGAGTATCACTGTTAAGAAAATATTTGTTGAACAAATAAATCTAGGAAATGGTGACTTGGTACTTTTAATCTAAGAAAGAACAAGAAATCATTTTGCCTGTGTCTCAGTAATAATGATTCAATTCTGTGTGCAACAGAAGTCTCAGTTACAAAGCGGGAAGGGAATATTCAGGAATAGATGCAAAATAGATACAGGAAAAAGAGCAACAAAGCTCATTAATCATGAAGACTACTGAGAATGTTTCTGCTTTATACGGCAGCAATTACAGGTCATTCATTGACCATTTGCTTTAAATTGAACAATAGATCCTCAATTAGAAGATAAGAAGAGAATTTGTGTATTTTAAAGGATAAACAAGACGTACTAATCAGAGTAATAAACCTCACAACCTTTTTAATGCTATGTCTCTAAATTCATCCAAAGTTAAAAACACTTTAGAAGAAACTAAGAGGTGATACTTTTGAACCCCAACTTGAACCCCTAGTCAAAGGATGATTCAGAACATGATCAAACTCCCCCCCCAAGTACCTGTTTCAATTAAGATTAGGACAGCTCAAACTGCATATGTGCACATACTGAAGCTCTTTTCCATGGCTCATTCCAGAGCAACCTATGTGTCTGCTGGTTTTGTGGCTGCAGAATTCCTTGCTAACACAACCTGTAAGGAACAGAGACACCGTCTGTTGGGAGTCAAAACCTACTAACACCTTTCCATGCAGACAGGCACCTTGGGAAGGGTAACGCTTCACTCAATAAACCTAAATTTCCTGTTCATGTATATCCATTACTACACTACCCATGTTTACTAATATGCAGCTTTTCACTATATAGAAACAGTGATGAAGTACAAATAATCCTGAAAAATAAGTTATGTCTTATTAAGTTATTAATTAGGCAATAGAGCCAAATACTTAACTGGATTTCTGCATACAGTTATCTACTCTGTATAGCACCCTGCCCTCTTCAATTAAAAGGGTCATGGGCAAATGTTTTTATAAATTTTTTTTTTAAAACCTGAGTAGTCTAAGAAGTTAAAAGTGATAAATAGCCCAGCTACATAAAACCTGCTAAAAGTACATGTTTTGCAGATTAAACTGCCATGCAAAGAAAAAAAGCAACCACAACAACTTAATAAATATAAGGCTATCACAGTTATTTACTATAAACAAAATTCAAGAGTTGGTTTCATAAGATATTCATTCTCCTCAGGTACAGACATATTTGGGTAAAAAGGCCATGACTGCAGTGGTATGATACAATTACTGCAAAACAGGTATGTCTGAATTAAATGAATGGCTTTATATAAAACGTGAAACATAACTATGATTTCTACTAAAGGCAGTCCAGGACTGAATGCTTCTGTGATGAAAACTGAAGGTGCACAGTAGCGCAAGCCAAATCCCCCGACAGAGAAACTGAGCTTGCCTCGGGATGTGAATGGTTGGCAACAACCTCTTTTTCATCCGTAGGAAAATTGTATCTGATTGCCTGGCCTAGACTAGCTGTTCAACATCTAGCCGGGGGATTATCACCTACATTCTAATCAGACCTACGTGCTTTGAAGGATTCTCAGCTTCTAAAAGACCCCATGGGCAAGAATGTACAGGGAAACCAGCCTGAAGCAGAGAATCAGAGCTTAGAAGGGGACCAACAAACCCAATGCACCAAAAGATCTGACTCTAAGAAGGCTAAAAAGAAGAATATCTCTCAAAACTTCAGCTTGCAAAGCTCTGCAGTGCTGGTTACAAACAGGCTGTTCCTTGGTCATACTTGTGTCTTTGCTTTCCTGTCATCCCACCACAGTCTTAAAGCAGAGCACCTACAGCCTGGCCAGAGCTTGGAGCAAGCTTCTCTCACCAGCCTGGGCATCACTAAGTCTCTGATGTGTTTGCAGTAGGCAAAAATAGAGTAGTAAGATCTCACAGCCCATGGAGGGGTGCTTCACACAGGAAATACAGTCAGAGGAGGATGCCCTCCCAGTAAAAATAGTGGCTGGACTAAACTCCATCCCAGTCAGCACTAGAATAATTATCAATGTCACTAATGACATAGAGCCAGATATTGAAGAAGAACATACCCCATACAGACAGAATGACTGTATCAAGTACAATTAATTCAGCACAAAAATAAACTTGAATAATACCATCATTCCATTACAATGCCATTGCACTGCTGCAGACATGCAGTTATTTTGATCTTAACTACATTTGCATACATTAAAAGATGCGAATCTCTTAAGATCTAAATCTTCAGAATGAATGCTTTCTTTCGTATTGAATAATCAGGAATATTACCTAACTTATGAAATGAAGTGTTTCTCAAGAAGCATTTTCTAAAGACATGCAGTTCTGGGACATACTTCTCCAAGTTAACTTTAAGACTGCAGACATTGTGCAAAGAGCCACCAGAGAGTTAATTGAAACAGGACACCACAAAAAGAAGGAAAGTTTGGGGACAGAAAGGAAAGGACCAAATATAACAAGACACTTTAAAGATGAGAGACATCTATAACAAATAATGACTGAGCATGGCCTGGGAAGAGTCATTAGAGTTGCTGGGAACATGAAGAAGAGAACATATGAGAGGGATTGTGGAAAGAGCCCCCTGTGAGAGTGCTAGTAGGCCTAGAAGGGAAAAAAAGAGGTAAAAAGGCAGCGCAGTAAAACTTCAGGGTCCAGGTCAGAAGGGAGTCAGTTTTTAAGACTGCTGCACAGCTTCTTCCAGCTCTCCAAACAAGCCAAGCTAAGGTGGCTGGCTCTGGGGACCAGCAGCTCTTGTGCAGCTGGGAGAGGGGCACGCGTTTTGCAACTGATGTATAGCAACCTAAAAACTCTTAGCCCAAAGAGAATAGAATTGGCTTCAGGACAACTTTCCCCTCCTGTTCTTGAATTTTCAGATGTGAGCCTAAACAACGTTATTCATCTTACTTCAAGGCAGAATAGCAACTTGTGCAGGAGTTTATACAAACGAGTTTAGGAAACTTAAATTCTCCTGGTAAGTAGCTTTTGCATTCTTCTGAGAAGATCTTGAAATTTTCAGACTGCAAGCACACACATGTGCCCACAAACAGTATTTTATAAAAGCACTCCACTCATTTTATCGACTGCAGGCTGTTGTGGCTACCCACCCCCTCCTGAATTCACTATGGCATATTAGCACCTTACAAGGGTGACAAAAAACCTTCATAAATGATTCAAAAACTGATTTCTTGATTGCCTTAAGGCAGTTGGGCAATTAGGAATATGTTAGTTGGAAGATACAACCAGAGAAACTTGGCTTTGTGCTATTTCTTAAACTTACCTGTCTCCTTCCTTTCCCAGCACTTATAAAACAATATTTTAAATAAACTGTTAAAATAAAATTTTCAAATAAATAAATACATCAAAGGAAGGCTGGCATTTTGCTTGAAATGCCGCTATGTTGGCACTTTCTTTGATCATTCACAGTAAATATGGCCAAAGTTTCAACTTCTGCCCAACATTTATCTTTTGTTTTAAAATATTTTTCCCCATCTCCCAGCAGTAACACAGACACACACAACTTCTTTGTTTAGCTGCTTTTTCTTTATTTTCTTCCTCAAATCCAGCTTTACTATATTCGTCTATGGATGTATCATCTGATTTCTCCTTCTCTACCAAAATAAGAAGACTCAACCTTTATTTTGCTCTAGAAAAGAAGTCTAACCTTCATTTAAGAATCACTATGTATGGAGATGCATAGACAACTCCCTTGCCATTAGCAGAAGTGTCAAGACCACTCACGTCAGATTCTTCCTGCATGTGCATGGAAGAGGTGTGAAGTCTAAAAGGGTAGCAGGTGAAGCAGGGGAATTGTCATCTTGTTTTTATGTGCTGCTGCTTTTGAAATGTGTGGGAATGAAAGACTGTTCCTATGATTACCTTTCAAGCACAAAAAAATTACCAAGGGTCAAAACCAGTCAGCCACAGCAGTGTCAGTTTTAAAGACATGAAGTCCTTTAAACTCCACATTCACTACTTTCTCTTGACGTGGAAATGAAAGGTTTAGGGCAACTTTTTTTTTTGTGTGATGCCCTAAACCTAACATTTCAACTTAATTGGATATAATTCTCAGAAGAAACCGTTAACAGAAACTTACTCCTTGTAAAGCCTGAACTATGCCAGCAAAGAAAGAGACAAATTGACTCCAACCAAACTGAACCCAGAAACCACATGCTGGGGACAGGATTAGTCCAACCACACTAAAAAACAGAAAGAGCCCTCTGAGGTCTAAGACCTAGGACAACATGCAACATCAAAATCTAATACTTTCCACAACATATTATTTAGCTCAAGCCTAAAAGTACCTAGATATCTTTGTCTCTATATTCCCAGAAGAATGTTGTTCCAAAAGCTGACTGGTTTAACATCAAGAACCTTGTTTCATTTTCAAAGTAAATGTCTTAATGTCCAAATTATCCACATTATTATACTAACACTGACCTTTGTCTTACATGTATATTCTTTTTTTTTTTCCATTACTGGAAGTGATAAAGGAAGCCAAGGTTTGGGGTTGTTTTCATTCCTTAATTCATCCCCTGCAGGAAATGCTTTCCAGTTCTCATAGTCCTTCCCTGAACCCATCTCTCAGGAAAACAAATAAGACCAAACCCATATAAATCCTCAAGATACACAAGTCTGAGTTGAAACTACATTACTCAAAACCAGTCTCACCTGGTTTTGGTCCCGTGATTTATTTTCAAATTTCAAAAACTGTCACGCTTTTAAACCACACTATCACAGCCCAACCTCCCATTATCAGCAGCACTTGTTTTGCAGTGGATATTCACAAAGATGGTTTCTCTTGTGGTGTGCCCAGTAATTTTGATCTTTACTCCAGTACAATTAGCTATTTCCAGATTCAGCACTGCAGAACTCCACCACTGCCCCAGAAGACAGCACCTTTCACTGAACTGACATCAGTCCAAGTGGTTTTTGCTTCACTAGCATTTCTTCTAAGTTCTTACAGCAACACTCTAGTAACAGTGTAACATCATGCACTCTAATGCCACTCAATAACATCTATTTCTAGGTTTTGGTTGTATCCTTCAACATTCGTGTTCTGCTATGCCCGCTATGCTATCACCTTATGCCTTCAATATTCAGTCTAATATTTTGCAACTCAAATTATTCCTTTTTACACCCCAAGCTCTTGTTATTTGCACAAAACTGTTTCAGCTTTGCTTGCACTTCAGCTAATACACAACCTTAACTGCACTGAAAGCTGGTATAGTCATAACTGGTAGTTACATACCTGACTGCTATTCTCAGAAATATTTACTGCACTTTACTTTTATTCTAATAACTGTCTGTTGTTCTGTACAGTTACATCACTTCATCTGCTATGGTATCCTTGGGTTTCTATCTCTTTTTATGCACACTTGAAAGAAAAAAAAAAATAGGCACTATGCAAATCTATCACAGTCCTCAATTTCAAGTTCTTCTTCAGAAACAGCATAAACTCTCAATGCCAGCAAGCTATTTCTCTGGAGAATGCAGTTTGATCTCATCTTTTCAAAGACTCATCTTCCAATAAATGCATTTGAAATGGTCAAAATTTTCAAATCCTCTCTGTAGTGAAGTGTCTCAAGTGATACATCTCCGCTATCCAGTTACATCTCTGCTATCCCCTAGGCCTAGGAGAGCTCTGTTCAATGCCAAGTAAGCCTGCACATGTGCCATGCAGCTTTTCCAAGCCCACTGCACTCTCCAAAAGAAACCTTCAATACCTGTGCTGTCTGCGGAGTCACAAACATCTTACCCTCCATTAGCCAGATTTCTCTTCAGCATTTTATTTCCACACCTCAGGCTTATTGAATAAAAGGGTTATGTTGATTTACCAGCGGAGTTACCATTTTGTCCAGTTCATCTGTAGACTTAGAATTTTGCACATGCCTACCTCTACATTTACACACCTTCATCTACATACATACCACTATGCCAAAGTCTTATGTCACCTCAAGCCTGTAAGCTTTTGGTCTCTCCATGACAAAACAATAAAATAAACAAAAGAGGCCAGCAGTCTTGGAAATGAGGTACATTGCAACTTGACATTTCTTTCACCTTCCCCCACTCCCAAAGTAAAATGGGGTATGACTGTCACCAGCATGCGTTACATGAAGCTTCTAGTGACTCATTTTCTAACCATGAGTAACAGGGGTGGGCAATCTCACAGGAAAATATAGGGGTGATTTCTGAATATTCTCTTTTTAAAAGTCAGCAGTCACACTCCTCTAGATACCCAAAATCCAAGTATCCAACTAGAAATTTAAGGCAGTAAACATGCAAAGCCACAGAACAGGATGTGACGCTTGTTCTCACAGCAAAGCAGTCAAGTCTCAGCTGACAAAACTTAAGGGTACTACCATAGTAAGAAAGCTCTGAATCTCAAATGGTGGCTTGTCACTTTTCTCAAGCAACTGTAAAGAAAATAATGACAAAACGTGAAAGCAGTAGCTACAAACCAGTATTTCCATCCTCTTCAATTGTAAAATGAAGTCAGAGGTAATTTAGAATAAGAAACAATAGGTAGCACTATCTCTGTCACGAGGAGATACTGATAGAGAAAAAAGCGCTGCTTTCTCAAAGCCAATGTGAAATGAAAAACAAGCACATTCAGAACACAAGCAGCAAAGACACAAAGTTTCAGTTTCTCATATCATAGAACAGAAAAGGTTAACATAGCAAATCTGTTCTGGATCCTAAAGAAAGGTTTCTGAAGAGTTCAGGTAACACTTAAATTCCTTTGTGATTAAACTATTTACAAGAGACTAGACTTAGAGTTCAGAAAGTTATGATGGAACACTAATTCTATTTGGCACAAGTATGAAATGATGTCTTTCCTTCTATAAGGACAACAAATCTTTTTAGCACATATTTTCTGAAGATATTTGGTCTTCCTGTTTTCACTGTTAAGCACTACTGTTATTCAGACATACTTAAGTAGCTACAAATATTTTTACTCATTGTACATGCTCTCTCAGTCTTCCTAACATAGCTTGTAATAACATTGTGTGACTCCTAAAGAAACACAGCATCTTTCTCTCTTCCTTTGAGCACCTTATCCTATTCATAATGGACAACAGATGGAGCAGTAGCTGCTATATTCCGATTCTTTCTACTAATGTATCATGCTCAAAAAAGGGGGGAGGGCAAGTAAAGTAGCAGCTGCATACAACCATAACATTTCGTTTATCAGCACTAGACTTTCTCTACAGAGAAGATGCAAACAGGAACACTATCAAAACGCTACATGAATTCCAAACCAAATGTATTTTTGCACAGAATCCCAAGTCTACGGACACGACTACTTTAGCACACAATTACTTTACACCAGACTAAGCTCATATTTTCACCAGAAAGCTTAATACACACAGATACCTTTCTTAAAAAGCTTTAAACTGAGCTACTGCAAGTACTGAACCTGTTCTCCCAGTTCAGACCGAACCACAGAAGCTGAAGACCCTAACCCCAAAGTTACAAGTCTATCTTTTGGAGTCCTAAAAATGCCAGTGTTGATTATCTCCATCTATATCATAGCATCTAAGAGCTATCCATTGATTCACAGAACACAACTTCACTAATTCTACAGTAGAGAAGCAGAAAGGCCAGACATCCTCATGTTTGAAATGCAACTGTCCCCATCCCTCCCATGAGCAGTACAGAAATGCAGTAACTGCTACAAACACAAGAGGGAACACAGCTTCTAGCACATCTCCTCAAGGTGCACAACACTTCTTCTCACAAGGCCATCATCTCTGTGGCCATTTAATAGCCAGCAAGTGACTCTGCCAAGGAAGTCTGGCCCGCCTGCAAGCATTAACCTAACCCTGTTTCTTGTCTACTCAACGTCCCTCTTGTAGCAGCTGCTATTTAATTTCAGGCACAGCGTAAGCCACTAGTAACTTGCCTATAACACACATTCAGACACATCCAGTAAAACAAGAAGAGTGGGTTTGAGACACACTGCATTCATTTAAAGCCAATCTAATAATCCTGCTAGTAATTTAAAATTAGTTTCCAGATCATTTTTCAGCAAATGTCAGAGCTCAAACTTAGCACATCCACCTGAACACACCATACACACACATCCCTCTGTATTATCAACCTTACTTCCTGTCATTTTTAATCCAGCTTGATATTCCACATACTGGCTATATTTATAATGCATAGGTCAGCAACCTTCTGGCCTGTCTTTCACTATCTTTTCTTTATTATTTATTCCTTTTAATTAATATTCAAGTATCTTTTTTTAACCTAGCTGCAACTTTGAGATTACTTTGAAGACAACAAACCTGGCAACTTGTATTTCATAAAAATGATAAAAAGATGGAAGTTCAACATAGACATTATGCAGGTACAAGCTAAGTGCTAGCCTGTAAAGAAGCTGCATGCATGAGTTGATGCAATTAAAGGGGAAAATGCTTACTGAAAACCTGAAGTAATATTGATTATATAAAAAATAAGTGGGATATATAAACACATGTTATATATCTTAAACTAATCCATCTGGCATAAAGAGACCAACTCACTGACAGAGCTTCAAGGTAACATTAGGTAAATGACTGAGAAGATAATGCTGGTTGTAGCCTGGGATCAGACAGCAGGTAACTCTCAGTATGCCTCACTGCATCTGTATTTTTTCAGACACAACAGGAACCATCTCGTAACAATGTACAACTTGCTTATTATGACTTTTGCAAATTTTAAAAAACACTGAACAGCCTATTCAACTGCAAAAGGCCCTTGGGCAAAATAGAGAAAATAGGGAGTCTAGATGTGCGTTCTTAAATGGAAACGAATAAGGAAATTCGGTAAAACTCTTAAATTTACTAATCACATTAGCAATGTTTTTATGTACTACAGCAATTTCTACAACAGCCTCTAGAGGATAAGAGAATGGTATAGACTCAGAGGACAGGAAATACTGAGGCATCAAGTTCTGCTATTGAGGAGGAAAAGAAAAAGGCATGCTAGTTGCAAAGTAACACATAAGAAAAGATTAATGCAGTGCTCTCACAGGGACACCAAACCAAAAAGCTGCTACAAGAAATAAAAAGCACAGAAATAACATAATTTTTAATTACTAAAATACAAATCCATAGCTTCTAACTTATGAAACCCATCCAGAAGACACAGATAGCTTAAGGTTTCTTCCACAGCAAATCTCTGTAGATGCAGTTAGCACCAAAACCTGACTATTGAGGGATTCACTCTTGCTGGGCTCTAGGTTTCATGCAAAGAAAGAAGAAAAAGAAGACATCATGGGAGAAACTCTAAGCTACCAAGCACTGTGTTACCAAAACATCTAATAAATAAATCTGACATAACACTGCAACAGAAACCTACGGTTATTTCCAAAGGTTTTGTTTCAATGAAGAACTAAGATCAACACTATTAACAATCTCTTTAGACCTAGCTTCAGCCTAAGAGCAATTTTTCCATGTTATAGGAGACCACATAATTTGTCATAATTCTCTTTGAGCTGCTACATGCAAAATAAAGCCCACATTACAGTGCTTACTCCCTAAGGTCAAACAGCTTTCAGATACCTTTGTGAGCCAGGACCAGGCTAAGCACAGAAACAACAACAATACATACATAGGTAACACAAAATTGTCAATGTGAAAAGCAGCTCTACACAGATATTTACTGTATGTGTTTTGTTGTATTGATTAGTAATGCTGCATTAACATCTTCATAGTATGATAGATGTGGTTTTGTAGTTAAAAGGTAACTTTTGTAGTCAAAAGAGGAACTATGCAAGGGGGACATTTTTTTTAAGAAAGGAATGATGTACTCGCACCAGATGGCAGCCACAGGACACCTTAATCTTTCAGAGAAAAAGTATTTTTTCTTCTCTTATCAGAAGAAATGAACTTCTTCCTGCCTTGCTCAGGATCGAAGACACCGTTAGGATTAGGAGGAAGAGGATGATGATGACCAGACCGAATCCTTTGCTGGAATGCAATTTATGCATCATGTGTGAGATGTATGAATATGCAACAGGCTGTTGTTTTTAAGGGTTAATCCTTTGTTAACGGGGGTCCTTTTTCGGGCTTGTGCTGCCCAGAAAAAGGTACCCGGACTGTCCTGTAACTCTTTGTCTCTATTGTCTCATATTGTCTCAATTTAATTTGTCCAGATTATTATTTCTCTAATCGTATTACTATTTTTATAACCATTTTATTACTGTTAAACTTGTAAAATTTTAAAAACAAGTGATTGGCGTTTTTCACAGTCAACAATTACTTCTAAAGGAAAAACAATTACAACCCAACTACCTTACCCTGAGCTTAGTGTATCAGGTCATTGTCTTCAAAAAACTCATGTTCATTGCTTCTGATTTTTTTCCCCCTCGTCCGTGAAATTTCCGATTTTCTACAAATCTTACTCTCTCCCTCTCCAACAGATAGCATTGAATTTAGCAGTCTAAAACTGCTGTACTTCTGGTTGCCACTCCTCCTTCCTTGTGGAAGGCACCAGCCCCAGGGCAAGAGGACAAAGAAAACAATATGCTAGTTCTCAACATCTGCTGTTCAACACAAATGAGCACCGGTATCCACACAAAGCAGAACACCTGGCTGGGACCAGTAACAGCCAGAATATCATTTGTTTCTGCTGCCCAGCACTAACACCACAAAGCCCAGTCAGGGAGAGTAACTTCCCCAGCAACTTGGGCAACACACAGCAAAGCTTGTCATCTGCCTTCTACTCTTGCTTTCCATTCTGCTGTACAAAGCCAGGGGACAAGCTCAGTAATAGAACTTGTATTTAATGTCAGTATGTTCCTTTTAAACACAGATGAATCATAATCCCTGAAGGTTATGGTTTTCCATACTTGAAAGACTGCTCCTGATGGGATTAGTTCTTGCAATAGCATAGCTGATCACCATCATTAAACAAATACAAAACCCACATAATCAAGTAGATTAATGTATGCAAATAAACAATTTCCTACAATCTGAAGGGACTTGGTGCTATGTCTACAGAGTGGCAGACTCTTCTTGCTTAACCTAAAATTTAAGCAAAGCATTCAAAACCAAATTTCTCCAGCCTCCTGGAGTACTGATTCTCTAAGTCCAGCTGCTTCAGTATCTGTGTTGTTATTTTCTCCAGCCATGTTTACTTGATGAGAACACCTAATCTGCCCCACTGAGTCTGACTACAGACTGGACACAGCTTACTATAGACTGGTGTCATCCTGTTGGCAAACAAAATAAATCATTCCTCAGAGAGCTTTTTACAAGGAGGCTCCGTATTCCTAAAAACCTTGGTAAATAAAACAGGCCTGGAAATCACAGAGAGATGGATCTTAGTGCTGGGGTCCTGCCAATACTTTCCTTTCAATGACTGCTCACTCCATCAAAGACTGCACAGCTTCACTTTTGCCTCTCTTACACTCTAATTCTCTGCCACAAACATTCTGGTAAACTAGGAAAAGAAAGAAAACACCCAAATCCTATCTGAGCCTTCGCCTTGAACCAGCCAATGCATGGTCTATGTGCAGAGTAAACATTTCAGACATACCAGAAAGGGCAACGACTTACTGAATGAATTGTGAAACAGGGCAATGACTTACTGAATGATTGTGCAACTCCTTACTCACAAGATTTTCATCTCAAAGGGACAAAATTATGGTGCTGGATGTTGAGCCTTGCAAGACTCAGACTCTTGGACACAGATTATAGGCCTGACAGCTTGTTCATTTTCCTAAGGAGCTGCGTGGTGGTTTTAAAGCTGCACAGACATTAGTGTGTCTGAGTACCCATGCCTCCCAGAAGGACAGTAATTCTCCATTCCCAGGATGAAAACGGTACTCTAAGTGCTATGTTCTCTCACTTTGATGAAGAAAGCCATTTCTGTACAGGTTGTCCTGACTGGAATGATATGAAGGATGGAGTAGATAACTAACACTCTTCTGGTAAAGAGACAGTCAGCCCCAGTAACTCATTTTCCTGCTCCTTCCACTCCACTGCTGCTACCAACAAAAATCAAGCTGAACTGAATGGATGAAGGAGCAGAAAACAACAACTGATGAACTTCATGAAATTTCCTTCAGAAAAAAAAATCTCATATCAATGTATTATTGATAGAGGACACAAAAAAACACTGTGAAGAATCAGCCAAATTTAATTTTAAAATATCATCCTGAAGAAAAAGTGGATGCTTAATTCTGAGAACACTTTCTAGCTGAATTAACATTCTGAATAGAGTATTAATGTTGAGATGAGTGACAATTTCACATACATTTGAAAAAGATATTTAAAACTACAATGGTGAGTTAAGTATTTTGTCCACTGCTGGAGCAAAATCTGAGGAGTGTATTGGGTAGTGGATTATTATTCTCAGAATACTCTCAGAAGTAAGGAGACCAAAAACACACAATACAAGCAGTCCAAGAGTTTTCTTGGAGCTCATCACTGTGCCAAGATGGAAAAGGCTTCTGGGTACCTACAGCTCCTCACATGGCAGGCATCCCTCAAGATGATTTTAGAAAACGCTTTTGTTCATTTGTTTTGCTTTCATTCATAAGTCTTCAGGTTAAGTGAAAGGCTAAGTACAGATTCAAGCATTACTTAAATATATGTCAAAATTTTGAAATGCTACCACACCAAAATACTTCAATCAAATCCCTTATCCATAGGAAAGGAAAAACAAGGAGGCCTAGCTTGAGGTCAAATTTCCCTGTTATTAAATGCATACAGCTCCCACTGACAGCTGCAGTCTCTGCCATTTTATCACATTTATCACATGGACGCTGAGAAAACAATTCATATATTTGTCTTGAAATTCACATTTTAAACTAAAGAAGAAAGCAAAATGAAAATTAAGGAAATACAACAGTAAGTTCTGACCCCTAGATGATTGGCTAGAAATGTCTAAATTGCCTTTTTTTATGTCATCAGAGGACTCAATCCCATAGTACCAGTTCTGCCCCCTTCCTTGGCTGGGCTGGCTGAGCTGTGCTCCCAGAGGTGAACAACACCAGCCCAGCAGTGACTGTTGGCAGACGGACACAGATTCCAGCTCAGCACTGCTCAGCACGCTGGGAGCAAGGTGACTTTTGTTGCTGATACTAAATTAGGTGTTTCAGTGAGAGCATTCAGCAAACTTCATGGGATGACAAGTCATCCAGTAGAATAAACACTGTTGTCCTGTACCAGCTGATTACAGAACACTCATCATTCTTCTCTTTCATGTGGCGGAACTCAATACTACCTCGCAGGCTATGCATGCTCTTCTGCCTGTCTTTTTCTGTCTCATTTCTAATTAAGGTTATTTATTCCTGTGTTAGACTGAAAAATTACAGACACATGGAAAGGAGATAGTGGATTTATTTATTTTTTTTTACTATGACTTGCACAAGATTTTTGATAGCCATGCAACTAACTTGTAGGCTACCTAAAATAAATTGCATAGAACTTGTTAACAGAAAAGCCTCAAAAACTGAGGAAGAAATCCATGCAGACAGCAAAATGAACCAAGAGACTGTCACTTCACCTCCAGTGACAACCCTTCTAATCCTTATGAAATATTCTCATCCTAATCCCTCATACCTACCTCCCGCTTCAGTTATACCTCGCTGTCATTACAGGAACTACCTAGTCTTCTTCCCATAAAATTCATTTCCACCATTACAAACATTAGCATCCTCTAGCAAAACCATTTGTTCCCAAATCCTTCCCAGTTTCTCAGCATCTTAGAATGTTTGAAGCAGACATTCCCTAAAATAGACTTAAACAGTTTAATCTATCCCACTATTAAAAAACCAAACAAACAAAAAACCAAACCCAAAGAAACCCAAACACTAACAACCTTATTTCAGCCAGAAATGCCATATTTTTAGTTGTAAAGAAAGTAATTAAAGCTCCTGCTACACTCAGTATGAAGAATAACACTGCATTTCTGATTAAGACAGAAAAGTACCACTACAAGAAAGAAGAGGAAGAAATATTTCAGTATATGGCAATACATAGTCCTAACCAGGTCATTATGTAATCCTTAATGATAGGGTAGTCCAACTAAGCTGAAGAATAGGAAACTGGGCTGGTGAGCAGTGACCAGCACACAAAAGTGCCTCTGCACTCAGGGACAGATGCACAGGGGAACCAGAAGAAATCTTGCCAAAAATTTTTAAAGGAAGAATTCAAACAAACCGTAACTCAAAGCAAGACTTTTAATAAAATCAGCAATACGTTCTGGTTTTCATAATAATGCAGATTTAATACTTTTCAGCATTAATCTTAACTGAGGTTAATTTCTTGGTCTGATCTGAACCTTCTGTTCCAGTGAAGTCACCAACTCTGACCAGTGAACTCCCTGCAGAGTGAATTCAAAGCACACATCCAAGGAGACAGCTCTTCCACTACATCCTACTTCAATGAAGGAAAAATAGAGCTGCAAAACACCAAGTTCCAGCTCAGAGCAGCACAGAAGTAAGAACTGGGCCAGTGCAGAGCTTAACATGGTGCTGACACAGATGACAACTTTCAAGCTCTGTTTTTCCAGATTAAGGTAATTTCAAAATCTACAAATATGAATGTTCATCTAAATTCCTTCCAACTCAGTGTTTATTCAGTTCCAATGTCATCTAACTTCTGGTAGTCACATACAAAGGAAGATTTTATGCCTTATCCTTTAAGCAGAGTGATTAAGAAGCACCAAAATTCGTAAGAAACGATGAGAGATATCTTACCTATTTCATCTTCAAAAATGACTGTAAGCTATTTCTTATGACATCAAATTAAATATTAACATTCCTTAATGTTACTCTTAATATTAAGAATGCTTGCATGTTAAATATTAAATCCACAACTAAAAGTAAGGTTGGAAAATGACTTACAAAAACTGTTGGAGAATTACGCCCTGTAACGATATGAATTTGAAGTTAAATTCAGTTTCTATTACCAGGAATCACTGTCCCACTGAGCTAGAAGGGCTATACATAGTCTGACTCAAAAATATTTCCATCTTTGACATTTCCAAACTACTGTCAGAGACACACAGGGTAGCTCAACTGGACACAACAGGAAAAGTGTTCATTCTTTATAAGCACAGCTGCAGAAACTTCAATAAGAATCCTTATTTCTGCCTTTTGGTTTCCACACGTTTTCCCCCTTGCTGCCCTTTTGGCACAATTTTCTATGTGTCTATTGAACATGACCTTTATGTGGCAGGTCACCAACTGAGAACAAGAACCAGAAACAGGACCTATTATAGAGTAATCCCATTAACATAGCATTAACTCCCATGGCTAGACTCTTCTCACCACGACCTTACCAGCCATCTCCCTTTCAGTATCCCACTTCCCATGGGCTCAGGTTGATGCCTCCTGTATCTACCACCAAGGCTAAACCACTATTCATCCCAGCTGGTGGCATTCCCACACCATATTCTGTAACAATTTAGCATATCAAGTACAAATAAAAATGTTCTTGAAAACTGAAGGTTGAAGGTATTATATAGATTCATTCTGAGTTTTTAGGTTGATGTTGACTTTAAAGTTTTAGATTTGGCAGCTAAAGGACCCACAGAGTCTCAAGCCCACACAAACACCCATTAAGTGCTTCCCTGGGCAATCCAGCCCACAGGTTTCTACTCCCCTACGCTTCCTATGTAAGGAGATGTTAAACTGGCAATGCTGTAGCCACAATGGTTCAGAGCTACAGACGAGGCAAGGCTCACAGGCCAGGACAGCCCCACACTACCACAGGCTGCACAGCCTGATCAAACAGACTTGGCTTCGCTGCACATGATGGTCACAGAAGCACAGAGAGGTTTGGGTTAGAAGTGACCTCAAAGACCACCTCTTTGCAACCCCCCAGCCATGGGCAGGAATACCTTGCTTTAGACCTGGTGGCTCAAAGTCCCATGCAATCTGGCCTTGAAAACTCCCAGGGATGAGGCATCCACAGATGTTCTGAGCAATCTATCCCAGCATCTCACCACCCTCACAGTAATGAATTTTTTCCTAATATCCAATCTACACTTGCCCACTTTCAGTGTTAATTAATTACCCCTTGTCCCACCACTCCATGCACCACGGGTCCCACTCCAGCTCTCTTGCAGCACCTTTAGGTTGCTGTAGAGGTCTCCTTGGAAGCCTTCTCTTCTCAAGGCTAAACAACCCCACCTTTCTCAGTCTGTCTTCATAGGAGAGGTGCTCCATCTCTCACCATCTTTGTGTCCTCCTCAGAACTTGTTCCCACAGGTCCACACCCTTCTCATCCTGAGACCCCAGAGCCAACGCAGCGCTGTGGGCAGAGTGTCCCCAGAGCAGAGTGGAGGGGCAGAACCCCTTCCCTTGACCTGCTGCCCACAGGGCTCTGGATGCAGCCAGGGCATGGCTTCCTCGGCACCCTTCTCTCTGCCCTAAGGATATTCCAATAAATTGAAAAAAAAATTGAATTCCTGCTATAGACCTCAGCTTTCCCCTTACTTAGAAGTGAAAATTAATTTCATGATGAAAAAACAGTATCAGGAAATTGGCATAAAATATATTTTAAACCCACACGTTTTGCAACTCATGCTGTTTGTACATTTTTAAAGCAAAGCCAGATAAAGTTTAGAAAGTTTCTAAAATGTTGAATTTATAAAGAAAATGTCAGTATCTGTAAAAAAACTCATGGGCTTTCAATATTTTTCTTTGGTAAATGGGTTAACTACATTAGAATTTTAGGTTTGTCCTTTTTTTTGGTCATTGTTTTTCATTCAGTTGGTCCCTTGGATGGAGCAGCCAGAGTTGTTTACCCACAATGGCCATGAAATTCCCTGTCCTTGATGGTATAATTATCTCCTCATGGCCTGGTAATTCCTTAAAGCTTTTTTTCTTCTTTTTTTTCAATGTGGCACAGCAGACAAGAAGAATCATCTGTCTCTCTCAGTCCAATCTTATGAACTTAGTTACTGTCTCTTCCTTCACATATGATGACTTTTAAGTTGATGGATTAAGGCAGTTTCTACTTTCAAGACAGTATGAATTTTGTTTATTTATTCAGGTTCCTGAGCCACTGCAGTCCATGACCTGTACAAACACCTGCTGCCTACAGACATTACTGGATCTGAATTGTGTTTATTTGTTCGGTTGCATCACCTGTCAGATGCAGAAAATTCCACTGAGAAGAGCGTGGCAAGTTGCATGCACCTCCCACCTCAGCATTGTCTGATTCTTTCAGTGGTCTGGCTGTGATGAGAACTAGGTCTGAAAGCTATGAATAGCCTTCACTGGGCTAGAATGGGAGCAACACTATTTGACAGAAATAGAACAGGCTAGAAGGTAACCATCCATGAAGAAAAAGGAGAACCCAGCGAGTTGGCTGTACTATGACAGAGACTTGACAAGTTTTGGATACTAACACTTCTCATTAAGTTCCAATAAAACAACTATATGCACCTTTCATTAAAAAAAAAACAAAACCCAGACTGCTCAACAGTATGTAAGAATAGAATTTACTGTAGCCAAAAGAGGCAGCCAGCCAGCTTATACCCTCATAGACAGAGACATTCTCTAAACACAAACAGGAACCAAACAAACTTTCAGCTAAGATGTAAAGTAGGCAGGCACACAAACACTTATGTTCATTGTTAAAGACGCAGGAAAGCTGCAGCCCTGAGACTGGTTATGGCACACTCCTTTTCCCAGCTGGTGGGCAAATGTCTCTTAGCCCTGAGGTTTTCATGGCCTCCCAGAGGGGCCCTGCTCTGCAGACACCAGCTCTCCTCCAGTTCCCCACTGCCATCCAACAGAGGCAGATCTCACCTTGCCTGTTCAGGGATTCCAAATTCCAGTCTGACACTCAGCCCAATAAGAGTTCCCAAGATGAATACTACCCTTCCTACCAACATAGCAGCATACTTGGGTTTCTCTTACCTTCCGTGCATTTTCTGAGTCAACATATGAGAGGCTAAATTACTGCTAAGTTTTCAAATTTCATTTTTAAGTGAAAATTTCATTTATTTTTGGAAAACAAAAAAAACCAAAAGCCAAGATCTTCCCAAGTGTTTCCTTGAGCTGCAGCAAACCAACAGCACTGCAAATTGGGTCAGAATCTGCTCCCATCACTTATGGGAGGTGAGAGATGTGTGGCATTGCTGACTACACAACAAAGGCTCTTTTGAATTATTTACTACAGCAGAAGTAACAAATCATCTGGGTGTAAAGCTGCAGCCCTTCTCCAAATACAGAAATTAAAAACTAGGGCCAAAACAGGTAGGCTGGTATTGTCTTTTAAAATTGCTTAAAAATATATCTTTTTGCACTTTATAGTTTAATTTCCAAAAAAGTATTTCTACCTTAACCTTCAAACTTGAGTGAGACACATTGCTCTTCCAGAACACAAAAATAGATTCTCAAAGCTGATGTTTTTCAGAACTTAGGAAGCATCTGCCAAGAAAAATTCCCACAGACATGGGCTAGATCTTCATCAGTATTTTATTTAAAATAGGAAATTTTTTATGTTTAAGTGTTTTGGCCCTCCCCCCTACCCCCCATCTGGAACAGTGGATGAGGATAAAGGTAGCTCTCCTTTTTCTAAAAGGGTAAAAAAAAAAGCCCCAGAAAACAAAGAGAAGCCATAAACATCAGATCTCTGCTTCAGGTAAAATTCAAAAGCATGCAATTATTTTAACATACCAAAATTGATTGTTAAGGTAATTTCAGAGCACTGAAAATGAGCAATCATCATTTTTGTTTTGAAAAAGAGTACAGTTTTTCTATATTTTACTCTTGATATAAATCTTAATAAATATTCATAGATAACTCCAGGACACCTCGTTAACATGCTGTTCAACAAGTAGACCAAGTGCTCAATTATATGCTTAAAATGATTGTTATAAATGTATCTTCTCAGAGTAACATGGAAACAACTGCAGCATGTTTTTTAGTGAAATATTAGATTCATTTAAATAGAGGAGCCAATAAGCGCTACCACCTGGAAGAAGACTCCAAGGTTGGGTTCTAGTTGACAAAACAAGTGGAAAATTTCAGATGGGTTGACTTCCTTTTTTCCCCCACTGCTCAGGTAAGAATTGACTTGTTCCCAGAACCTCTGGAGACTGTTTGCTTGGCTTAGGCTGGGGTTCACCACTTGGCTTCCCAGATCAGCATCAGTAATTCCTACAGCTTTCACCCATGGGTTATAAAGCACAGCCCAAACTGGACCAAAGGATTTAATTTTCCTTATAATCATGGTTGGCAGTGACATCTTGGACAGATCAGACAGTTTATTTCTGTCTTCATAGCAAAGGTGCATAGCAGACCTGTATTTTTATACAGGTCTAAAAATAAGCTGCCACTTAGTCTTGCTTCAGAGTCTCTACTTCTTTCACCCCGTGACTCAGTCAGTGACTTGCCACAACCTGCTTTAGTCAGAGATCTGCTCTGTCAGGCTGCCACACATCTTTAGATCAACCTTGAACTACAAATCGTAGGACAACTCCTATTAACATGAATATTGCCATCCACAATCCTTTTTTGATAAACTGGTGCCTAGCACGCTTTTACTTTTGTGCAAGATGACCACAGTTTGCCATTCAATCAAGACCAGTCAAAACAAACAAAAACAGCCGTGAATGCTGAACCAAAACAATCCAAGCTGAGACACGGTATCTCAATTTACAGTTGCAGTTCAAGCAGCAACCAAGACTCAGAGCTGCCAAGGAGAATTTATGCCAGGTTTCCTTTGCTGAAACTATGAATGATAAAAGTTAAGGCCAAATTTCCCCAAGACTACATGAACATGGAGGGTCACTACTTATGGTGCCCCTCCAGGATCCTTACATACATTCAGGGAGTCTGAAGCACAGGTTTACCATCTAGATTTTCTGCTAGTGAATCTTTCACATCATTTTCAAAATATTGATATGACAAATATCAATAGTACTGAGCATTCTCTTCTGTGAAAAGCTTAATACTATGAACAAAAAGCAAGGAGGGGGAAGTGTTTCCTCACTAAATACTCCCACTGCTTCATAGTATTTTTGTGTCTGCTGCTTAAAAGAAGTCATTATCAAAAGTTGGGATTTTATCAAATGTTCATTCTTCAAACATATTCAGCATATCCTGAATTGTACCTTATATATGTACAGTCTTCTTCATTTACCATCAGATTAATTACTGATCAATTTTGGTGCAAGGTACTAAATATATTTCCATGCATATTTTGACAGCCTAAACTCATTTAATAACCTCAGCAGGTGGACAGCTTGGCTTTTTGCAGTATACAGCTCCAAAGAAGCTATTGTGACCAGGCTTTTTATTTTGCTCAGAGAGAAAAATCCAATTTATAAAAATAAAAAGCTTTCATGGTGTTACATCAAACTGCTTTCTCATTTCACATAACAAAGCAGGTCAGGAACTCTGCACATAACCTTTACAGGCTGAGTCCTCAGATTTCCTTACTAAAACATAAAAAGCAAGAGGGATCAATCTCTAGGCTATCACATCTTGATGGCACAGAAACTGATTTAAAGGTCTCTGTAAATGTTATTTTCTCAACCCTGACCAGAATTTTTGTATAATCAGGCATTGCCGAAGGGAAACTTGGAAGGGACTCCGCACTTTACTAACAAAGGATGTCCTTTGCTCACAGACAGCTGTCCAAACTCCCACTGTCACTCAAGCTCTCTTGTAATGCTTGCACAAGATTAAGATGCATTTGAGCTTTTTAAGACACACACATCTTACCATTTTTAAGAAGACTTATAGCCACAGCCACTGGGTGGGGGGTGTATATATACATATATCAATTCACACATACACACATTCTCTAAGTGAAAGACAGTAAACACTCACAGTACATGCAATTTGAAATTTGACATCAGATTATGTACAATTCCAATATTTCTGTTAGAAAAATTATATACGCATACCAGATCATCCTAGATAAATTATAAATGGCTATAATACAGCTATAAAGGTTTAAAGGAAGTCTCACCCATCCTTGTTTCATCAGATGACAGCTTCTGTCCTACGGCTAAAAATATACATCTCACCTAACATTTTCAACTGTGTATGGTTTTCCTAACCAATAACTAACTACAAACACAAGCCAGCTAACCACAAGAAAAGGGTGGACTGAATTTTCAGTCTACCAGCTACCTTACAGTAAGTAGGTGTCCAAACATATTCCCTGACTCAAACAAGGTAAAGTCAAGAAAAATTAGGACCATGAAAAGTAAGTGATCGCGTATCTAAGAGGAGACTACGCAGTAAAAATAGTCTTATCTACAAAATGAGCTGTAAATGTGGCAGCTTCTACTGGATTCATCAAGAATTCCAAATGTTTTTAGGCTTCTTCATATTTTACACTGCCACCTAGTGTAGGCTGTATTGATAAATTCCAAGCTTCAGACTATTGCCACCTGTGGTATCCAGAACGAAAAAAAACTTCCATAAAAACAGCAGTCATCACTTTTGTTTGTCTTAGCTGGAAATTCTCAGTTCCTAGTAGAAAACGTCAATGCTAGGCAGCTGAACTTAAAAGTAATCTGACACTGACAGCAGGAAAGCAAAACAAAACTCCTAGAGTTAAAAAAATATAATTCCTAATTGTTGCAACTCTGTGGCTGAACAATTATCTAATATGAATCATTTGGGAAAATGTTTCATGTAGATTCACTGAGTGAAAATTAATGCAAGTTAAGCATCTGTGCTTGTACCAAAACTACAGAACAAATGGAACAAGATTTCTCAATTGCAGGTCAGAACAGTAACTTCAATGTTTACTTTTTTTTTTTACCAGGTGTTTCTTCCTCATTTACATCCTCTGTCTTTATTGCAAGGTGCAGTGTCTGCATCACCATCTGATGATGCTTGTCACAGCACTCCTGTGGAAAGAGCTGCTGTGCAGGACTGCAGGGGATCTGGCTTTACAATCCACTTCCCACACAGGCAACATTGTGGAATTCTCATTTCCACCTAACCCAGAGAGGTAACATCCCATGGCCATCCTACAAAAGCCTCCAAGTCCTGTGTCATGACAGGCAGTAATACAGAAATTACAGATACAAGCAGAGCTCCATAGCTGCCTTTTGAGGGGGAAAAATAATACGCACCCCACACTCTTACTTGGCTAAAGCAAAAAGGCACTTCTGACACTACAACTTCTAGATTATTCATTTGAAAAATGAATTTAAATCAATTATCATCAATTGAAGATACTATATTTTTAAAATATATTGTAAAAATCTGTTTTATATTTATGCTATATTTTTTAAACTATAAAAATAGCAGACTGAGGTTTTTGTGAACATCAAATGCACTATCTCCTACTCTGTGTACCAAACCCTGTTCTCATTTACAGAACATGGAATAACCCACTAAAGATATTATTCCAATATTACATTACTATAGGAGACAAAGTTATTCCATCTTAGAAAACTCATTTTACTGACAGCTCTTTTCTTTAGCCACTTAGACAAACACAGAGCAAACATAACCACATAACCTGTTACTGCTGCTACAGAAACACTGTACAACACCAGAGCTGATGCATTCTGCTTAGCACTCCATCTGCACAAACGCACAAGCCACATTTCACACCTAGATTTTACACTCATTTGCATGTTTCCAAGCCATTTTCATAACAGAAATATGCACCCTAGGTTTAGTACATCTCACTAGCATTGCTGTAAGACACTACGATCACACTTGATAACTCCACAAACAATACACAAACTTGCTGGAACATGAACAGCTGTCAAAATACAATAAAAGCTAATCCCTCTAAGACTTTCTTCCTCTTAATTGCCCTTTACATATCCAACTCTTACAGTCACATTAAAAAACAGGGTCTCATAGTGCTTCATGTTAAGAGATTTCACTGTATTTGCCAAAACAGTGGTTTTGCAGCAAGAAACTCCAATGGGCAGGAGTACAGATAACAGAATGAAAGAAATGGATACAAAGGAAAGCGGTTTAGTTATTTATCTATGTTAAGTTAAAGAGAAAGTTCCCCCCCAGACTGACTTTACTGCCATAGTCAGGATAAATTTTCTGGGTGAAATCTCATAGAAACAGAACACAAAACAGAAAACAAAACAAAAGACATCCATCAAAAAAGCCTTGATAGATTTGATTTTTAATGCCATGGCACCCAGTAACAGAGCACAAACTCAGCCTGGCAAAGCGACCTTGATAAACAGCATCACATTTAACATTTTGACATGGTTCTATGTCAAGTAAGCACCTTTAGCTTCAGTTTTCTTATGTATTTCTATTAAATAGAGCCTGGTTCAACATTAAAAACAATCTAAAGAACCTGCGGGGCAAATTCCCTGACAAATACGAAGACACTTAGTTTGCCAGACTGAGACAAAAAGGCTTTTAACATCCAAACCAAATTTTAAGCCTCCTGTGCAGAGACAGAGCTGGAACAACTGTAAAAAGGGCACTCCAGCCCAGCCTCTTTGGATTCTGAATGGTGGCAAGTTCTTTAGACCTTGGATCTATAACACTTGAGAAGCAGAAATAATTCTACATTTCTTAAAGGTCACACCAACTAAACTGACATCAAACAATTCAAAACCCATTACTGAAACAGCTAAGCAAACTTTTATCATTGTACATTTGAAAACCCTCCAGAATAAGCAGATACAGTTTGTTCTATTCACGCCCTCTCAAGACAAATTAATAATCATACCATGTACAGCATAAGATGTTCACTTCACTTTTCACTATGTTATTTCAGTATACCTTGCCAAAAAGGTACACAAGACTTGGAAGACAGACAAGGTATCCTGTCTCCTGACAGCAATTTTCAGAGTAGAATGGATTGCTTCAATCTGATTGGCTCTTGGAGATTCTGTCCATACGTAGTTATTTTGTGATGACAAAAAAAATGGGGAAAATTCTTCCCCGAAAATACCTGCTACTGACCTGGCCAAATCAACTGAATCTCCCTCTGCAGATTATGGAGAAAATGGACTAGAGAATTCTACATCAGTAGCTCATACTTTTTTCCCTCTTCTGGCAAGCAGTAAAAGCACAGCTCTCCAAACAGCAGGAAACTGAAATCCACAAACCTCAAGCCCTCTTTAGAATTGTCAACATGGATTTTGTACGAAGACAAGCAAGTCTTTTTCATTAAAACCCTGTATCACTGTGAGGACATCTGTGAGCTGAAGTCCAGCACCACACTCAAACCTTGTGCAATCCAGCTCGCCTTTCACAGTTTGCCTCAGGTTTTCTGCAACACATCAACTATCCAAGACAGGAGAGCCTGAGGAGCTAAGGGAGAATTAGGCATTCCCTTAAAAAAAAAAACCAACAACAACAACTTAAAAGAGTGAAATCAGCTGTGACTGCTGCTGGATAAAGAGATGGAGAACTCAGGACAAATTTGTAGTGAGATTGCCAGGTTTGCAGGTGAAATCAGGAAGCTTGGGGAGGGCCCCTAAACCCAGGGTAAGTAGTAGGTAAGATCCAAAGCTTGATGAGGCCAGGACTGCTAACTCATCCCAAATAACATTTCAGCCTTCCATCTACCTTCCATGTTTCGACAATCAAAGTGAGATTTACAAGTAAATTAAAAAATCCAGAGGAAGGTATTTCACAGAATTTAGGTTATATCCGCCCAGATTACTTCAAAGAAAGAGTATTTTCTCAAAAGTGCAAAAAATAACATTCACCATTCATCAATAATAACAATAAAATATTAGTGTAATACAAGATATTTAATAAGCCAAGCAAAACTGGCCCTTCCTAAAAATTTCCCATCAGTCAGAGCATTTGACATACAGGAAGAGTTATGAAAATCTAAGTTAGGGAGAGACATGTAGCTAACTCTGTTAGCTACACAGTGTTTAAGCCATTTATCCAAGTGTTTGAGCATGCAGCCTCATCAGAAGTTTTGAACAAACTTTAGTGTTGGGAGCAACTGTCCACCTTCTGATTTCTCTCAGTAAATGATCTTACTTCCTCATGTAAACCTGTACATAATTCAAAAAGTATTGCTTCCATATTTCTCTGCAGAAGTCACATGCTAAAATATATATTCATAGCAAGCTTAATAATTCAGCATACCTATCAATCCCACTACTTGGCCTCCAAAATCCACAGAGAATTTAGGCCTAGGCCTATTCAAACCATTACTTGACCTGCAGGCTCTCTCACAGCCTCCACTCATCACTGGCAGCCAGCAGTACTGTCCTCTGCAGGCTGACTTCAATGCTCCAGGCAGGTCTTCCACTCCTGTGGCTTTTTCGGGGTGTTGGGTTGGGTTTTTTTCCTTCTTACACTACACTAGACTTCCAGGCACCAAGCAGAGTGCTAATCTTGCATTTTTGGTTCACAAAACCTTCACCTAATGTGAAATCTTTCAGTCAGATCAGAAGATAAGGAGGCTATAGATGATAAAGGAGGATATGTAAGAGGCATTTGGATACACCTGCTCAAACAGATATACCTTAGGCTGAGGAAGACAGAATTCTTTGATCAAAAAAACTAAGGCAGCCTCAGGGATAAGTCTCTGCAGAGAAAGAGAAATCCAAGCAAAAGAAGGATCAGCCGCACTTGCAAGGTTTGGGGAGCCAGTGGTGAACAGGACTTGAACCTTCAGTTAGTCCAAGAAAGCCAGTAAAAGAAAAGATGTATTTTCAGGAGAGATTTAATCTTATCTTGAGTGCTGTAGAAACTGTCAGAAAGCAGAAGGGGGAAAAAAAAGGCAAAAATAGGGCTCTGAAGTAGTAACACTGCCACATGCTGCCACTAACGCCATCAGGGCTGTAAAAATCTCACAGGACTAATTACTGCTCATATTAACCTTGTGACTTGTATCCTAATTTTGGTGGAATTATCACTTTGTGGGAAGTAAACAGCATTGAGTCCTGCATGGATAGATACAGTTACTTACATAAACCCCGTTCAATATACAGGTTCACAGAAGAAAAAATCTGAGATACTGCAGGGCTTTCAAGCTAGCTCAAATGTAATCAAGTAAAATAAAAACAACATTGAAAATAAGCAAGTGACTAGAAAACTGCCTTTTTAAAGACTGCTATCGCATTTGCAAATACTTATCCAAAGAGAAGTTCGTTAGTAACTAATTATTTACATACTTTTTCTCTGATACAGAACAAGAAAGAGACATTCTCCCCATTATTCTTGCTATGTAGGCATCATTTACATACAGAGAGCGCCTGTAAACCAGTAAAAACTAAAAATATTCTCATCCTTGAGATTGAAAGTCAGCTTTAAATGGCATACGTATGGCCTGATTTTAGTATATCTATTTAACACATCATTAATGGGTAAATAAACAAGTAAATTTCTTCTGGCAAGGAAGATAAATAGAAACATAATTAGGCATCAGATGAAAACACAGCTCCACAAAGACTTGATCCTAGTATTTCTATTTTGGATAAGGTTCCGGGTTAGTTTTGGGGACCAAGATGGGACTCCCAAGCTCTGCCATCCACGCTTCAAATTCTCTGTGTCATTTCAGAAAAAGAAAACAGAGCTCTACTCGACTGTAGATCAGAAATTGAACATCATCCCCCACCCCCACCTTTTCTGGCTGATACAATTTCAAGTTACAACTCTGCTCAATTTCATTCTCTGCGATACCTTTCTTGTGGTTTCCATTACATCTCGGCAGACGCTGCTCTTCGCAAGTGGGGATCCTACAGCCCAATCCGCTCCATCAAATTAACCCTTAGCGTCACCCACAGAATTCGCTACCCTCACCCGCGTATCCCCAACTTTCGAACGCGACACAAAACCTTTGCAGACAAGATCCTCCAGAGCCCCGATACCGCTTCAGAAGGGCCCCATCAGATGGCAGCTGCACGGGGGGGCCGGCGCCGCGGCCAAGGCGCCATCCAAGCTCCCAGCGGGCAACGCCGCCGCCGCCGTCGGGACAAACGAGGGGAGATCCCCGGCACGTCCTAGCTAGAGGCTGCCCTGGCGGCTCGGGTCTCCCCTCGCTCCCGGTGATGCCCGGAGGACGGGGGGGTGGGGTGGGCCGGGCAGGGCTCTCTGGGGCAGCTGGGGCCACCTTGCCTTCCCTCAGCGCCGGCCCTGAGGGGGCAGGAGAGCGGCAGCCGCCCTGGGCGCACTCCAGCCCGGATCAGCCCTCACGCAGCGGCTCCCGGCAAACGCGCCTCCTTCCGCCGCCACGGCTGCGCGCCCGGTGGGCTGTGACCTTAAGAAACTTGGTAAGGGAATAAAAGGGAGGGACTTTGCCGGATCCGATTCTCGGCTTCTAATCGCTCCTGACGCGCCGGTGCCCGAGGGGAAAACAAGGAAACAAAACCCCGGCTAGCAGCAAGAGCCCCCGCGCCCCTCGCAAGCGGCGGTACCTGTCCGGCAGCGGGGCGGCCAGCGCGGCACTTTCCCTCTCCGGGTGCGGGAGGCACTGGGTGGCGGGCGAGCGGCTATTTATAGTCCGGAGCCTCCAAGAGCGCGGCGGACGGCGAGAGGAAATGAGGAGCTGCGCGCCTGGGCAGCCGGAGCCGAGCCCGCCCGCCGCTCCCCCGCCGTGAGGGAGAGGTGCGGCTGCCTCTGGGCACGGGCGCCCCGGCCCCCAGCGCCACCTTCGGGAGTGCCCTCCTCACCGCAAGCCGGCGGCGGCCCCGCAGGTAGCGAGGCAAGCCGCCAGCCTCCGCTCCGGGAGCCCTGCGGCCAGCAAGGCAGCGCGGCGCGGCTCGGCTCGGCTCAGCCGCGCAGAGGTGACCCGCCGCTGCTGTGCTGCTGCTGCTGGAGGAGGCGAGAGCGACGCTGGGGTGTGGGAGGGAGACGCCGGCGCTTGCCATTCACCTCCTGCCGCCCAGAGGGAGCCCGGCCGCCGTGGCCGCCTCTGCCGATGGCCGGGGGCTGGGAGGCGGCGGCGGGAGCTCGCCCGGCCCGAGGGGACGGGCGGAGCGGGCGAGGGGCGCTCCCGAGGAGGCCGGCGCCAGCTCGACCCGGGATGGCGAGCTCCGCATCGGCGCCTCCCGGGGCACTGCGGCTCAGGGGATGGCAGCAGGAGCGGTGGGAAACGCCGCTCCCTTCCCTGTCCCGGAGCTGGAAACCCAATCTCCCTAGAAGGCAAGCACGCGGTTTCTCGGAGCCGCCGGGCTATCTGCCTTCCAGCTTCAAAACTTTGCGGGGTGGGCGATAAGGGATGCCTGGTCCTGTCAGGGAGGAAGGTGGGAGCGCTCCACCTCGCCTCCGGCCGCTGCTGCCGCTCCAGAAACTACTAGTGGCATCCACACACCCGGCCTTGGATTCACGGCATCTGAAAACTGCGTTTGTCTGTATGGCAACAGAGGAATTAAGACAAATAATTAGTAGTTTCTCTCACTTGGTAATCATCTTTTTTTAATCCAGCTTTTTTTTCCTACTTCTTTTGTAGTTAGATACATTCTGATATTTGAAGTGTCAATCAATCCTTTTGAGACTACTTGTGCATTATTGCAGGACACCGTCTGGGATTTGAGCAGCTTAACTCACTCCTACACCATCATTCTCCAAGCAACTGAAGTTAATACAGATTAGATAGCTACATTAGCCTACTCACTATCATTTGTTTCAGGGTTGCATTTAGTGTTTCCTGTGTTGTAATAACTGCAGTCATCTACAAAGTACCAGCACAAAGCCTTACAGTGATCTGTGCAAAGCAAGACTGATTCAGCTTCAAGAGCTTGAAGTCATCACAGAGCTACAGAGATATAAAGCTGGGAGCAGAGACACAAAGATGGGAACTAAACAAACAGCATTATAAGCTACACAAAATTAAAAGGCAAATCCTGAGAAGGCACAAGAGATATTTGACCTTGTCCAAACACCTAAACAAAGTAATACAGAAAAAAATCTAGCTTGATGGAACTACCCACTCACATAATGCTACTCATGCATAAACGTTTGCAGAATAAGGATCATATTGAACAAATCCCTGTAATGAAGTTAAACTACCTTTTCAATTCAGAGATTAGTCTTCAAACATCTCTCATGAACAATATTTGGCTTCTCACAACAGGAGTTTCATCACAATCTTCCTTGTTAAACTTTGAATGTTCCATAGTGTAACACATGGCAGGAAAGATCCTGCTGTCATAGAAATTGGAAGCAGTAGACTCAGGCTGCCACCAATGACAACCCAGATGGTCAACAGGGAACTTGCAAAACTTGGCTATGTGCAATTCAATTGCATAGGTTGTTCCTTTCCCTGTGCTCCCTTAAGAGCCCAATACTATGGGGGTTTAGTCTGTGGTTGCTTTTCAAATGAAAGCAATGCCAAACTCCTATATAAGTTCAGTACAGAGTCCGTAAAATAGACGTTCTGTTAGATTTGGAGGGAAATGCAATGACAGCCCCTGCTTTCTTCTTTCAGTAATAAACCCTTCATTTTGTATAGCACTGAGCTTCATTAAGAGCAGTTATCAAAAAATATTGTCTTGAAGAACACCTTTTCTTGGGGCAAGACTTTGTTGTATAACCAGTCATACTGCAGACCACAGGAAGGAAAAAGGCTAATTTTTAGATTAGTCTTATGTTAAGACTTGAGATGTTACTGGAAAATGGGTGTTCAGAAATCTGCCCTAAGTCAGAATGGGGAAAAAAATACATTAGATAATCAGAGTTTCATCCAGCTCCAAAATGTTTTTTAATGGATACATAGTCTAAAGCTCTCTTCTGTCATATAATCAAAATTTTCAGAGCTTGAAAATACACTTAAGCATAAAAAACGGTATCTAATGCTCAAAAATACTATCCTCAAAATTATTTTGAATGTGTTGCTATGCTCCCTACCTCTGAAAATCACATTTCCTAAAGTGCCTAGATATGGATTTAGGGCGTCTAACTGCATCCACTCAGGCTTGAAAATTTTAGCCTGCCTCTACCTGTGCTTCATAATAAATGTATCAGAAAGCTTCAGACAAGCTATAGAAGTATTCCCAAAAAAGCAACGCAGACCTCAGCCATTAGAAAACAAGACACCAATCTAAGAAAGTACTTGACTGTATAATTCAGCTCATTCTGGTATATGCAAAGTAGCATCTGAAGCCCAGCCTTTAACAGACATCTGTAGTAGAAGGAGAAAAATTAATATGAATCACCTCCATATTATGGCAGTTTTATTATTGATATCTTTCCACAGTTCCCAATATTTTCCAAATCCATGTGCTTTCTGCTCTGAAGTCTCCCTGACTTCTACCTCCCCTACTCCTACGTGTGACATCCTATATTGCACCTTATAAATATGAAATCGTTACCAGGAGTCTCTAACTTAGTGGAAAAGGGTAAGGGGAAGAAAAGAAGAAATTAAATCATGACAGACTTAAGACTTCCTGATGGGCAGTGAGTGGAGCTATTGGAGAATACCCCTGCTCTGCTAGGCAGATCCAATCCAACCAGATGTAATCTGGCTAGCAAGGTTTGCTATACCCATGCCAAGGCCTGGGATCAATGACAACAATAAATCACTGAAGAACTTCAGGGTGAAGAAAAGAAGCAGGCCTATCAGCAGGTAGAGTAGAACTTCTCTACTGGAGAAGCTCTAACTAGCAATCAAAGTCTCCCAGTGCACAGGGGGAAATTACAAGGTTGATAGGAGTTGACTAAATCTTCAAGGAAAGGCAAAAGTCTCAGTAAGAAGAAATGCAAATATTTATTGTTGTAGGTCTTTGGACAGAGTGCATTTTGATGGATAGAAAGGGTTTGTTTTCAAGAAGCTCTTTTTGTGTTACCTTCAATTGGCATTCAGTATAACAGTTTACCAAGGGAAAGGACTCAATGTATACCAAACGCAATTGGGGCTGTCATGCTAACCTTGTTAGGAAGCAGGGCTGTGGCAGGCAGAGAAGTTCAATTTAGGCTCAGAATCAGAGGGACTGAAGAGGATCTAAAGCATACTGTATTCCCAAGCAATGAAATATCTTTGAAGGCAGAGTTAGGGTAGAAATCGAAGGCTGCTCACTCTCTGGACAGTTGATATGCATAACTGCATGGGATAATTGCATTGCTTTTTCATACTACCCACAGTACAGCAAATATTGTTGAACTTTCACCAGCTTTTTAACTGCAAAAAACTAGGGAATCAAAAATTAAATCCTAATGAAAGCATAAACCTTTCTTCCATCAGTGCAGGATCACTTCCACCCCTTAAAGTCCTCTCTTGCTGGAACCAGCAACCCTGCCTGAAACCAAAGGACGCTTCTGATACTGAAAATAAACCTGAAGCACTAAATGAAAATCAGCGAAAACCACATCCTAGCAGAACTGAACTTGACTGGTAGGGCTTCCTGCAAAACAGTGTCACTCTAGATTACTGCACAAAACTGAAATGCCTGCACTGTCAGGCTCTCGACAGAATTGGTGACCGTAAACTTCAGGTTGAGCTCTCAGTGCCTCACACCTTACTTATGCTGATGGTGGACACGTGCCAAAAAGCTACCATGATAACCTAAATACTGCAATTTATACCAAACCTAAGTATTGCAATGCAGCTACAGAATGACTGCAGCAGAAGCAAGAACACGACCTAAGTTCGGCAGGAGAACTGCAAACCATGACTTACTGGACAAATCAGAGCCTCAGCTTCGCAGGTTATTCTATGTGGGCAATAGATTGTACCAGTGGCTCCACTGAGGCCTCTGCAGGCCAGTGTCAACATCAAACCACTTGCAAGATCAACACCCACCAGAGGAAGAGCTGTGTAACTAGCAACACCGAGGTGAAAATGAAACTGAGAAAAACACCTTACTACCAAATACAGAAGAAAGCACTGTCAAAGGAAAACACTACTCAGTTGTCTGAAATTATCACATACTTTTCATCAAAACACCTGGAGGAAAGCCAATACAGAACTGCTGGAGAAAGCACTGCAGAGAGAGTATCACACTGGGCACTAAATAAAAGAGTTGGTGTAGGGCAAATAATAAAAAATCCCAAACCAAAATGATGTCTTACGCTGCCTAGATGGTACCTCCTGCAGAAAGGGAGATGAATTTGCTTTCTTCACATTTTGGCAATATTTACGGTGTTGGTTGTACAAGTAGGGAATGATTGTAACACAGTAAGCCTAATGTTTTTCTGTGCATTGGATAAAACATGTAACTATTTATCATCAATCTAAACAATAACTTCACTTCTTGCCCCACTGCCAGGAAAAAGGCAGTCACAGAAATCCCAAAGCACTATTGCACTATTATTGTTCTTTTCTTCAATAGCATTTTCTCTCCATTTCAACGTTTGCTGCCGTGCAAAGTTTTGTGTAAAACTAAGCGACAAGAAGCAAAGTTCCTAAGGACAGAAAATACGATTATATCACTAATATGAACTTGGAAATGTCATTCATATGACACAAAATGCTAAACAGCATAAGCCTTCTCTATTGTTTGAACCATTAAATGCAGAGACTTTATTGAAGTAGCCTCCACATGAGGCATCATCTCTTAGAGCTTGTATAACCACTGGGTCGTGCTCTCTGGCCACTTTGACAATAGTGCAGCTCTGTGCCTAGGCCAAATATGGATCAGATTTGCCAGGCAAGACAGACATGTGCAGATCTTGTAATAAATACTGTGGGGCTGCTGCTTAAAAAAAACCCCTTCCAAAACAAAAATAAAAACCAACCAACCAACCAACCAACCCTGAGGTGGAGTTTTAATTTCATTTTCTGCTCCCTTTGCACTAGTATAAAGGACTAGATAGCATGCAAGATTTAAAAGAGTCACGAAAAATGCTTAAATTATTGGACCAGTTCCACTAGTACAAACTCTGTAGACTTCAGGGGTCTTTTACTGACCTATGCTTAGGGCAGAAGCTGTAGTTTTTATTAGGTCTGCTAGTACTGGACACCATTTTTCAGCCCAAATGCCCTGTTACTTGATGTTGGACACTTAACCCCTGCCAAAAAATCACACTGTTTGATTTTATCTCACAAGGCAAAAACACTTCAATATCTTTGGGCAATACTTGTTTGGGACAGAAGGCGAAAGGGCAAGCCAGCTGATAGTTTACTGTCCAAAATAATAAAGTCACCAGACAGGCTGAAGTGGATGCTACATGGTTCCCCTCTTGCTGACAAGATCTCCCCAGCACTTTTTTCACATTTTCTGTGTAGGCTCAATTTCAGGGAAGGTTTGTACACTGCCGGACAGACCTGTTTTAAAGTATTTTATTGATCTCCACCACAGAAAACAAAAACAAACAAAACCCCCCAAAAAACAACAAAAAACACACAAACAAAACAAAAAAACAAACAAACAAAAAACCCCAAACCAACCCAAAAACAAAAAAAAAAAAGCAAAAAACCAAAACAAAACACCAAAAAAACCCCACAAAAAACCAAAACTCGCCCCCCCAAAAATCTAATAAAACAAAAACACCTGTCAAGAACATTCCTTAAAAAAAAAAAAACTCCAGCCCTCAAATTCCCAAATCCCACCCCATGGCTATAGCTTTGAATGCTATTTCATGGCACTTTTTATTCCCCTACAACCACTCCCTTAACTTATAGTTCAGACTTGCACTTCATTCTCAGAACTTAGAACTGTAACTATTACCTACCTACAAAAAAGACTATTATTGATCTTGTCCCTTTATAATTCTGCCAAAAACTCAAGAGAATCTGGCCTTGTGCTAAACTTAATCCCACATTCCCTTTGCCTCAGCATTCAGAGACAAAACAGTCCTCCGGGACAGCAGAGCCCACAAAAACAGGTGTCCCTGCCAATGGCCAGCTGTTCCCAATTCTGTCATTTTTCAAAGGGACAATTTTTCAGAAAGTCGCCAAGTTCACAATTGCATTGCTCTCCACTGGTGTAATTATTTAGATCATGCTATATTGAAACAAATTTCTCTCAAACCATGACAGCTTTTTTTTTTTCTTAATTCACATGGTGAAAATTAAAAGATTTGATGCAAAAGAATATGAAGCCCTTAGAGCTCTCCAGTGCTTTTGTTGAAGTAGTTCACACAGTAATTCACACTCTCCTCTGAAACCGATTTTGGCTGCACTTGTGGCACCCTGGTTGAAGACTAAGCAACATCTAAAAACCTGAAATTTCACAAATGCCTGCCAGGTTGAAGTAGCAAGTGATAGATACCTTTTCATTGGTAGCTTGATAAAATCATTATGAGAACTCCATTCTTATTTCATATGCGTCTGCCTTTACAGCTCCATAAATATCCTTTTATGTACACCCTGTGAATTCACAGCAGGAGGAGTCCAAGAAGATCCCAAACTTGTCTGAGGAAAAGCAAACACTTGAAAACTAAAGAACCTAATTTAGGCTGAAGCTTTAACAGATACTCTCTTCCATATAAATACAAAAATAACCTTTGAAAGTTACATTGTTTTCTGTTTACAGGCTACTCCCTCTTGCCCTGAAAGGGCTCCAGGTATAGGAGAGGTGCAGTTGACAACTGAGGGAACACTTGTTCCTCAGCAAGTCTATCACTCTGCAGAGCAGCATTTTTTGCCTTTTACTTGGATCCTGACAAATTTTTCAGGGCATAGTTCATGTAAAAAAATCCTGGAATATTAAATTCACAGTTCCTTGGTGGATTCCTGACATGGGTGCTAACAAAAACCTTAAAGCTGGGGGCAAACCTGGTGCCCTGTGCCATGACTCTCCAAACCTCTCACGCCCATGTAGAGCAACCACTGGGGAACTCCCTCAGAGAAATGAACATACAGCTTCTAGCTCATGTCTTTCCTCTCACTGTATGTCATCCATACATCAAGAGGATGTCACAACACAAGCAGAGCAACCATGTCAAATATTGGCTGTAGAAATCAAGGACTCATGAGGCAATACTCAAGTCAGCAAGCAGGCACGTTTGAGTAGCAGCTAGAGGGATGTCGCAGGTATTGCAGGATGCTGCATAGAGGGATGTCGCAGGTATTGCAGGATGCTGCACCCCAAGGGACAGCAAGGGGCTGGCTCACTGCTCCCTGTGGTACCAGGAGCAGCAGAAGCAGAGGGCTCTGCCTGCCTGCCACAGAGGTAAGACACCAGCACTCAGCTAATTAGCAGCATCTCATCTCCCCAAGGGAAAAGCCCCTCTTTGCTCCTGCTGAGCTTCTACCAAGTTCCTGCTGTCACACTTGTCTTCTAATTTGAAAAAGAAAACTACGGTTCTGACACCCCTTGTTTGAAAATTGCTAGCCCCTGTTCTAATCAGACAAAACCTTAAATCACAGCCACCTTGATTTCAGATAAGTTTAACTGGTAGGATAACTTTCTATCACCGTTTGGTATTGCCTGATTAATGTAACTGTAATGTACAGCCCTACCTTGGACAATGATTCTCCTTCTGTTTGCTACACGTTGGCAGACCACACGCAGACTCTCATCCCTGATCATTTTATACTGGCCACAGCAGGACTTTAAGGAGGATATATTTTACTACACAGATGAGCAATCATTTTCAAATCCTTTGGCAGTATTTTCCTACCCACTGTGCTTCAATTCACAATTTGATGCCATTCAAAAATAGCAGTCTCTTGTCTGTGTATGATATTGCAGCCTGTCTTAGGGTAAATGCTTAATCTGAAATCATCACCACTTAATGGTGTATCTTTTTCCCTGCACTGCAATTTAAAAGAGTGATACAAAGAATATTTTGGGGAGCTTAGTATATGCCTAGCTGATTATGTCGCTCACTTCTGATCTCCTGATCTTTAATATATTTTGGATTTTGACCCTGTCCGTCCTGTAAAAATTTGTGTGTAACATGAATCTACCACCTAAGGCTAATGATGTTCACTCCTAAAGTGGGCTCTCTGTTCTGCTGGCTGAGGTCTGCTTTATCCACTGTGTTTAAAAATATTTTCCGCCATTCACCGTAAAGCAAATGAAACAAATGGAAATAACGCCTATGTGGTGATTGAAGGTGAGGACAGTGGGGTTAGTTTCATCTTTGTCACTGATCTCTTACTTAATTTAGAGAGTTTAACTTAACTTACATGAAACAGAACGACTTGTAAAATAGCTATAATACCCTTCACTGACATCACAAGGTACCTTAAATTTGGGTCCTGGCTATAATTAGCCTTTCAACATTTGTGTGCCTTTCAGGGTATAAAAAAAGATTTCTGTCCTATGTGCCTTATTTTGACCAAGGAAAATTAATTCAGTCTGGGTAAGTGTCAAGGGAAACTCTCCTTTGTGTACCATGGCACAATTGATTACCTCAAAGATCTTGGGAGAACGTAGAATCATGTGACATTGCTGGCCCATAAAGGTTTAGGAAGGAACCATATTTCCTTTGAGGGTCCATCAGGCTACTGCCTGTCCCTCCATGTCTAGGACAGTCTGGCCTTGAATTGTGTGGTTAAGTTCAAATCCTCAACCAACAGACTCTAGACCAGAGTAAAGTGTTATTATTCATTTTAAGAGGAACACATTTAAGATAATTCAAGTCATGTTTAAGGTCATATGAGAAGTCAAGCCCATTTTTATCAGGGAATTAATATCTGTCAGTTCCTCTGGTTAGCAGAAGGTTGGTTTCCAGAGCTACTCCCTGCTCCTTCCTCACTTTTATCTAGGTCATCTTAATATATGCAAATATTGCACTGAATTTAATGTAGTTATTCTCATGTAGCTTTAGGACCTCTTTCTGCAGCTTGACAGTAAGAATACTTAGCTCTATGCTTTATGCATTGTTTTCCAACATCCTAATATTTTGCTGCTATCACAAAAAATCTAGGATTCTGTGTCCTGCAGCAGAACCACACAGAGAAGACAGCTATAATTGATAGGGCACATCTGGTTAGAAAGAAACATTTGTTCTTCATCCTTCTCAAAAAAATAAAATATTTTGGTAGGTACATAAGTCCAGAGCATGTTAATTTGCTTGGCTCCCTGGCTACAGATAAATGTCTCAGAATAAATACTACTGCAGCTATTTCAGGGTAAATTGACCTATGTGACTAGCACTAGTTTTCTTGAGTCTAGTTAATAAAAGGCAATATCCCCGGGTGAAGTATAAACCCATTACAACACAACATTTGCATTCATGAGTTTGGGGGCTTTTCTCGTATGGGGGAGGATCTCTTTTGCTAGTTAGCCAGCATTAGTTGCTAAGATCTTAACCTCAGGGTAATAAAAACATTTCAGCAAAGGTGGATGGTGCTAATAACTCTTTAACCACTTTCTCCCTTTTATTTTTGGGGACAACGTGGGCTCAAGTGGTTTACACATATATTACTTGTAAGTCAAGCAGGAAGAAAAAAAAAAAAGTACAGCTTCTTGCAGAAGTATTAAGTTAGCTGCATTTGATCCATTGTGTCAGAGTCTGTTTATTTTTTCCCCCGTGACAAATCCAGAGAATGCCTGCTGGATCCAGCTGAAGTGTTCTGAAGCTGCAGCATCTGACTAAGAAGAGGATTTGCCCACCCTGCAAGAGATGCACCTGTAGCAGCCTTCCATCCAACCAGGATGGAACTGACCTCGCACATTTCTTTTAAAATTACCCCACAGAACCTCAGGAAACACGAACCAAGGAGCCAAACTCTGTGGTGTGGGCTGGAAAGTGAGTGAGAGATGAGCTGAGAGGGAGGTATGGGGGTGGACAGCAAGAGAGAGGCAAACGCTGTGGCAGTGCTCCGTCGCTCCTTCACCCTCAGGCCAGTGTGACCACGTGTGCTGTGGCTACCTGTCCCCTCCCTGTGCCGTACATGGCTCCACAAAACGCTTCGTGCAGAGACTTTAACCCTCCAAGTCAACCTCAAACCACTTTGTAGGGAAAAAAAATGAGACTAAAAGATGAGACTAAAAACATTTGTTTCCTGTCTTGAAAGTCTTCCTTTCAAGACAGAAAAAAAATGCTGACTTCCACAGAGTTATTGTCCAGCAGCCTTTGCCAAGGGAATCTGGGGCATAAGTAAAATATTACATTCCTACTGCAAGGTAAATTAGGGCAAATACTGATTTTCTTTAGGATTTCCCTAAAGTCTCATTGCAGGATATACATATGTTTTATTCTTCGTGCCTTTTGTATTCTGACAGTGATCTGCCTGAGGAGGTTTCTTGCAAAGTATATAAAATGAAGAAAGAAAAAGAAAACTGAGAAGAAACAATGGCAAGGCAAAAACTACGTAGGAACTATGAAATTCTGGATTTGTAAACTACATTTTTGGAGGCAAGTCTCCTTTAGGTGGAAATAATCCTCCCAGAGAGAAGTTTTTTCTGAGCATTTATTGGAGGTTAGAAATTTTAGCTGTAGATTATACAGAGTCCTTAAGATAGACCTGTTTCACCTCCACCATGCTCAGTGGACATGCAGCACAAGCCCTGCAAAGGACAGGGGGAACAAACATCTCTTGTGGCTGGAAGAACAAAATAAACCTTCACATGAAACTGGCTAGAGAAGAAACATCTATACTGGATAATATTCATACCCCAACACTGTTGCTGTTCTATTATTTCTCTAGAGTCTCATACTGCTGTTATCAGATTTCTAGAGTCCATACCTCTTCGGTGTATTCTCATGGTGGCAGATCTTCACAGACTCCATCTGCTGCATGCTGTTCCCTCTCAGGTCAAGGCTCCCCCAAGCACTGTCCCTGCCTGACCAACCCACCCCCTTTTATCCCAGTTCTCTTCATTGGTCACAGCTGCAGCAATGAAGGACATGGCAGCTGCAGCCCATCAAGGCAACCGGGATCTCTGGGGCAAAGCCTCTACACAGATATTCAAATACAATTCTCTACTATACAACACTACTTCTATGTTAGCGATTAATTTTTCTCTCCTTAAGAGCAAGAGTTAAAACATGGGCAATGAAGAAGCATTTCAGAATTCAAGGTGAGGGTAGGATGACAGCACACAAGGGAAAAGCCTGGGGTTTTGCTACTAGTAATGAGTCTCCAAGAGCTTGAGTCTCTCAAGTGCTTTCACTGGAGCTTTACTTTGTGAGGAAACTGCTGAGTGTCATCTCTCTTAATTCTACCTGTGGAAATGGATTTCTTTTCTTGCTCATTTTCATATTAAATCTTAGAAACCAAGCGGTGCTGAAGTTCAGAACTACAGATTTCATGAAGCAAGTTAGAAGTACATCAGGGCTTCTTGCCATTCACTCTTCTTGTACAGTTCAATGTATATTTGTGTGGCTGACAATAAGATAATCATTAAAAAATTTGGGAAAGTGATATGACTGCAGGGATAATCCAGACAAAATCTGAGCAAGGACTGAGAAGCACATGACCCAGTGATCTTCAAGGTGCTGCAGTCCTTCATTTAGCATTGACATTTTTACCTCAGCAGGTACTGGCAATAGCAGCTTTGCTTTCTGGGCAGATGCGTTGTCGAGCATGATCCTTTCCTTGTGACACAACTCGTTATAAACAAAGGAGACGGAAGATTAAAGCAACAGCCATTGTCATATCAAGGAATTGCTCCCTCGACTCCAGGCTGATAGTTACTGTGCTGTTATGCTTTCTATAAAATGTAACAGGATGCTTTAAATCTCAGAGTACAATTTCTGTAAATATGGTTGTTGGAAAAAAAGAACACAAAAAGCTATCATAAACTGTCAAAATGGGGGAGAGTTGATTTAGATACAGAGTTTATTCATTTCAGCACAGATGTAATCTACTCTCCTCAGCACTGAGGCCTTTATTCCGCTTATTTTAGGATTTCTAGAAGACACAGTGTGTAGAAGAGTAGTAAACCAGCCTGCTGTTTGGAAATGCTGCTTGGATAAATCTACATTGCCACTACAGTGCTTTTAAAAAAGGTGACATTGCCATAATAAAAAGGTTAAAATGTCAGGGAATATGTCAAAATGCTTCTTTAAAATTCAGCATGTAGTTGCTCATTGGCTACACAGAATTGAGCATATTTCTCAGCTGACATTTTGTTTAAGCCCTTTTCCTGTCTGTGAGATCAGGCAGTATGCATAGGAAAAATATTTCTTGCATTCTGTGGTGCACTTTATACAGATAACCCAATCTCTAGGTGTCCATTTCAATAAAACAAGCACATTCCTGAAGTTCCTTTATTTACTGATCATGCAAAACTGCTAAGGACAAAAGAAAAACAAACCATTCCCAGACAAATAGTGGCTTGAAATCTCTGATGTGCAGTGTTAAAGCAAGATGAGCTTGTAAGGAAAGACAATTTTAATTTTATTTTTTAAAATTAAGATGGTGTACAGAAAGGAAAAAAAACCTACCCAGTTTTTTTCTGCACCTAGTGACTGGGCTGAAATGCATATTTAAATTCTATTCTTAGGTGTTCAGAAGTATTGCCAGGGATCCAAAATACCCACAGCTGAGCAGAAGTGCTACCACTGATAAGGACCCAATTTTGGCCCATACAAAATGATGGTGTAACAGATATAGGAAATATCTATAATTCCTTTCAAAAACTTGAAATAGCAAGAAATCTGCCTTGGTTTCCCTGCATCACTGTGCAATAAAATTTTTCATAATGTTCAGCCTGAGTGTATTTATTGTTTCACATTCAAGCAAACAGCAGTTCTCATTTGAAAATGAAATGAAATAATTACATATGCCACTTCAACAATCCTTGTTTTCTCCTCCTTGGACTTTCAAACGAAATCCAAGCTCAGAGAGGTGCAAGCTGAGAGAGAAAGCAACTGATTTGGTTCCCCATGAAGGAGGAAGAGAGCAACTTGTTGAGCTTCAGTGTGAGCTGTAATGCAGTGCAGGGTGTCCCTCCCTTGCATTCACTTTCTCAGCCAGCGGCTGCCATGAACAGCTCTGCAATATTGTCGTGTTGCAAGGACACAAATCATGGCTCACATTTAGGGGATAGCATAAACAGCATAAATGTCTGCTACAGTCACAATAACAGTTTCATCACAGGAGCCAAGACAAGGAAGAAGGGGAACTGAAGAAAATCAGGCTGTTACACAGAGATCATTCTACTTAACAGATGAAGCTCCAGCTCCAAGAAGCTGCTCTCCCCTTTGCAACAACCTAATCAGACCTTCACTGCCTCTCCTTGAGGTGTGGTTCTACAGCACCATCATTTCTTCTTCCCTAAATCAATGATTTAATTGGTTTATCTGGCTTTTTGATATGACTATCATTTATTAGAATAGTAAAGAGATATGGGAGCAGGCAGAACACCCAAAAACAGGCGAGGTGAGAGGAAGTTTGTAGAAAATAAATCATTTTATGGAGAATGTCCATGAAATAATAAACTATTTTTAAAACGTGAAGTTATTTTTGTACATACAATATAGTTTCATAGAGAATCGTAATGTACAATACACATAAAAAATCACATAGAAATAAGGTGGGAATAAATTTTTTGTTACAGCAAAATCTAGGACATTTTATTTTATTTCTTTAGAAATAGAGAGCTGGAAAAACCCCACAGCCAACCATCTTGAAGAACACACCCGTTGAAGGTGCTAAGCTGATTACTTTCAGTTTAACAGTGTAAAGCTTAGTGCTTTTTTAAAATCTGAGATGCCATTGATGTCACATATGAATATAAACCTCACTCATAACTGGGAGAGGTAGCCAAATGTGCATACATTTTTGCCTCTTTAGCATAAAAAACTAGGGAAACAATTTTTCTCCATAATTTCTGTACTTTCCTGTTCCCACAAAAATAAACAAGGTAAGTTTGCTAGGAAGTGTTCCCTTTAGTTGCCCTTCAGCTAAACACTCACTGATGTGATAACCTGAGCAGGCCTAACAAAAACCACGTAGGTGTGTCCACACCTGTGTTCAGTTTGTTCAACCTTTTCTTTGGAGAGATCACAACACAGGGAGGCAAATTTTGCCACCCTTTTCCAGGTCATTCATGTCCCTTGCTAGTCCTCCCCTGGATGTATGGTGGGGAAGAGTGGCACCATAGAGAGAAATGAGGTAAGAGAAGCAGCAGCAGGACACAGCTCTGTGCTGGAACTTTCCAAGCAGTGGCAAGAAAGAGGGAAGAGGAGAGCTGTGAGACAAATGGTGCCTGACAGTAACACTTCCTTTCTGTAACATACTCTTTTTCAGCCACTTCAACTCTTCCATCTGGAGCAATGTCTGCAAGCTCCATGTTACAGTCTCATCACTCTCTGCTGAAGGGGGGTGGCCCCACAGAGCCTGTCTCCTCAAAACACTTCCACCTAAAGCCAGACTCCTCGTTTACCTAATCCTAGCAAGACTTCCCATGCCAAAGGTCTGTATTTTGGTCCCTGTTGGATGGCTCTGCAACCCAGCGCTGGATGGGTAGGTGCAAATGGATACGGAGTTTTAGTAATGTGTTAAGAAAAAAACCCAATTAAGATCAAAACACCTTCCACAAAGTTAACGTGAAAAGTGTTGAGGCATTTTGAGTTAAATTGCACTAAGGAATAAGTGGCAAATGCCTGCTTATCTCTCTAAGTGGGCCTTTCATGAATAATCTAGCATGCTTGAATGAAGCATCTGATAATGGTAATGAAAGCATCTGTGCCTTGTATATATTAGAATTACTTCTCCCTTAGCCTTTGCAGGACAAAGGCTTTGCAGATTGTTGTACACCAAGCCACAATGAAAGGCAGCTAAGCAAGGCTTGATTTTTATGTTGACAGTCTACTGTGATTAGAGGTGAGTTCTGGTTATTTGCTTTCCCACAAGCCCACAAAAAATGGCACTGCACGCTTATATCATGGTAAAAAAATATATTTTATATTTCTCAGCTAATGGTTATCTTTTAACAAAACATATCTAAAAGTGAAAACCAGCCACAAATCTGTAAAAAGCAACTCTACCAGTTACATCTATGACACTGGCCTGGTGGAGTCATTAAAAAGAGGCCTGGCTTTAAATTTAAAATTCAGCTGATACATGTAATATCCCATTAATTTTAAGGTTTGCATCAGGAAGGGTGAGGTAAAGTACAGAGCTAGTGGAAAATAATCAACGCTTTTTATAGGAAAAAATATATTGACAGAAATAACCCTGCTGAATTACAAAAGGGAAAGCAGTGTGGAGATGGGAACAGGCTATAGGTTAGTCAGTTTATTAGGGTTTCTAGAATTTGTGGCTTACCCAAGAGACATTTTAGTTACAGGCTAATGAGCTGGAAAAGATATTTGAAGAAAAAGGATATCATAGTTGATATAGTTCACAAAGCATTAGTTAAGCCTCGTGAGTCTGATGGACAACAAATTATTGTTGAAACAGCTCAAATCTAAAGAACATTTTTCTGTGTCATTTGTTTCAACTTGTTCTTCTTTGTCACCTGAACTCAAAAAAGTAGCTCTGCAACACACATTTATGGACCACATCAGTGACTGGTTTACTTTCCTACCATCTCCCTCATACTTCTTTCCTGTCAGAAATTGAATAGGCAGGGACTGCCTCTCTCAAACAAGGGCAGATTTAAGCTGGAACAGCTCGCTGTTGACCAGTTTAAGAGCATTTCACATTGCTCTGGCAGCATAGAAGCACCTGAAAAGAATGTAAAAGGGGAACTTTTGTTCCCTGTTTTACTGCCAGTGATGTATGTTCAGAGTAACCAACAATCCAGACTGAAATGTTCACAGTTAAAATTTTGTTGCATGCACAGTATTGCTACAAATGTATAACTTGGTATATTTGGTCCTGTTGCCAAGAACAAAGGAGAATTTAATAATTACAGCCTGGTCTCTGTAGCATTCCTTGAACTATAAGCCAGAGAACCTGCAAACATAGCATGGCCTGCAGCTAGAAATTGCTTTGCCCTGTTATGGACCCTCATAGAATCCTAGAATGGTTTGGGTTGGAAGGGACCTTAATGATCATTTAGTTCCTGCTGTGTCCTCTCACTATCTGCCTGTGTAAAAGTCATCCTCCCACTTTTTTATAAGCCCCTTTAAGTACTGAAAGAATGTTACAGAAGAACATAAGCAAACCACACTGGAGTATAAAAAAGATAACCTAGAATTCTGTTTCCACCAATGGTCAAATGCAGATGCCTGAAAAACATGGTTCTCCTCTGAGACTCTCCTACCATTCAACCTTTGCCAGCTCAGGGAATCCCTGAAACAGAGTTGGTTTCTGGGCACTGAGTATTCCTTCACATAGTTTCCTCATATAAATTCATGCAATCTTCATGCAAAGGCCTGTAAACAGTCAGCATATACAAGGGAGATCCTCAGGTCTGTTACCATACCCTTAATTTTGAATTTGGATTCTGTTATCTCTGTTTCATGTATATTTGTTCTCGTAGTGGATGAAGCTGTGAACAATCTATCATTATGCATTCTGTCATGTCACTTGCTGGTCTACATCCCTCAGGCTTTTCTTTTGTCAGTCTGAAGGATTCCTGTCTGTTTAATCCTGCCTTCAAGTGAAGTTGTCCAATAATTTTGACAAGCCTGTTGCCATTTTCTGAACCTTTCTAGTTCTTCTAGATCCTTTAAAATGCAAAGACCAGAATAGCATGCAGTATTCAGAGGTGGGAAGTTGTTCTCTCTTGTGTTCTCTGTTCTTTTCCTCACTATTTCTAATGTTTTTCACAGCTACTAACAGGAAAGAGCCCCGGTTTAAGATTCAATTTCTAAATTTACTTTTTTTGACTGCAGTTGGGCACTGACAAGAAACTTTCAGAAAACTGTCTATATTACAAACTTGGAATCTTATTCTGTAATACCACTAGTAAACAAAGAGTTTGTGTACACTTAGGCAACAATTTTTTCCTTTTGCATTTGAGTTACATTGAATTTCAGTTGCTGTTGAGTTATTATCAAGCTTATGGGATCTTAGATCAATATTTCTTTCTTACTGTGTCACATCAGTTAGTGTTATTTGCAAAGCTTTTCATGTCACCGCTCATCAGCTTTCCTAGATTTTTTATGGATATAGTGCACAGCATAGATCCTAGCACTGATCCTGCAGAACTCTTCACTATCTCTTTTTCATATTATTCATTTAGTCCCATCACAGAGTCACAGAATGGGTCAGGAAGGGACCACAGTGGGTCATCTGATCCAAACTTCTTGCTCAGGCAGCATCATCCCAGAGCACATGGCAAGGGATTGCATCCAGAGAGTTCTGGAATATCTCCAGTGAGGGAGACTGCACACCTTCTTTGGGCAGCCTGTTCCAGTGCTCGGTCACTGCACAGTAAAGTTCTTCCTCTTGTTCAGGTGGAACTTCCTGTTCATCATTTTCTGCCCATTGCCTCTTGTGCTATTGCTGGGCACCACTGAGAAGAGCCTGGTCCATCCCCTCAACAGCCTCCCTGCAAATTCTTGTATCTTCTGATAATGATCATTTAACATTTTTTCATCCTTGCAAAGATCTTTCTCCTCATGCCGTTGTTGCAAGGTTTCATTAAGAAACTTTATACATAACACAAAATCCTCTGGAAATCCAGGAGGACTACATTGACTCAATCACTTTAAACAATATTTAGACACCTCTTGTGAGACTGTGGTTTCTCCTTACAAGAGGGATTTCTCTCCTCAACAGGGTACCATATTTCTCCAACCTTTCTCTTATACCTTCTTACTGGTCACTAATTCCTCAAATCTAATCTGGAGGTTTTAACTTTTCCCATTACAAATACAATGGAATGGCTGTGATTGAATTATTACTCTCTTATTACCTATTTATTTGGTAAGTCTCCTCTACTGTAATGGTAGGTTATTCAGATGTGCCTACAGGATTAGGACCCTTTGAATATCCTGTTGTAACAGCTATCTATTGATGACATTGAACTGAGTTCAGCACCATTGAAGGAAAGGTAGTCTCAGCCACTTGAGTTGGCATAAGAAGGAGTAAATGAAGTCTTGCCTCATTATCACAGAAGCTGAGTGCTCTTTATATGTTTTCCCCAGATTATAATTTGTACTGGTTTGTACAACTATCAGTGGATTCATTCAATCTGAATGGAAAACAGCATCAGTTAAAGATGTGCTGAATTTACCAACTCCTGATGTTTTATCTCCTCTAGTCCTGATACATGGCCTCGTTCGTCTGAATCCAATCCCACCACTTCTATGCTTGCTCCATTCCTCTCTGCTCCACCACTTAAACCAGCATGTGCTACAAGCCTGATGTGGGAAATAGTAAAAGGTAAGATGATTTCTAGAAAGCTGTAAAAGCTTTCTGGAATTGATTTTCTTTTATTTGATTTTCTTTCACTGAATTGATTTTCTTTTACTGGCACATAGACACAGTTATGAAGAATTTGAAAGATTGTGTTATATGAATCTCTCTAACCATTCTAAATCCATCCACAAAAGCATACAAAAACTAAAGGATCTAACAGCTCAAATCAAAAAAGATGGTAGATCATACTTAGGTGATTTTTTCAAAAGATAGCACTTTACATCTTAGTTGAAGGTGTTAGTAGTTTTAGTAGTAGTGGTAGTAGTAGTACATGATATACTTCAGTATATGCAACACACGATAGACAAAACTGTCAAAGAAGTTTTTATCATACAAGAGAAAGATGTAGAAAAGAGAATCACAGAAAGTTCTCAAGATTTTACAGAGATAGTAGATGCAAGTATAGATATAGATAAAAGCTTTCAATTAAGACCTTAGAACAGATGAGACTTATTAGAATAGTAAACAGTAACTACTATCACATTTAACTTATATCCTTTGAACAGACTAAATATTTTACAACATTAAAAATTGCTGTAGTGTAAAATGACAACACTTAAACAAGATAGTTCCTCAAACAAGCAAAAACCACCCCATAATATAGTACAGCTATGTAACACAAAGTAGTTAATAAATGACAAAGTTAAGAAAGTTCCTTTCAGTTGCACTGAGAGGGGGAAATTGTAAAGGTAAGATGATTTCCAGAAAGCTGTAAAAGCAGGCCTTAGAAACAGAAAGAACCGGAAACTCAGAACTAGCTGCAAGTGCAAAGTCTCAAAGTAGAAAAAGTTACAATAGTACAGCAAGCAAGGACAGGAAACAATAGCTTGAGTTTTAGGCTTGGCTAAGATAGACCTTAAGACTACAGAAAAATATGCTTAGCAAGAGAGTAGAAGGTCTTAAGCTTAATAATGAAGTACTGTGTGTTGTTAATAATAGTATTGTGTGTTGTTAATGCAAGCAAGCCTTGTGTGAAGCAGGTGTACGTGTACTTTTAGTGATTGCTTAGAACAATTCTCTGTAAGCTTTAGCAATATTCTCTTGGCTAGAAAGTTTTTTAAATGCTCTGTCACAAAGAAACCTTTGGCTGCTGCTGGCTGTACGTGAGCCGTTGTCATTTTCTATTGTCCCAACCATGTAATGAGGCTGATGCTGCAAAAAAGCTCAAGGAATGTATCCAGCAGTTCTGTCTGTTCATGGAAACACCCCAACACAGCCTGACATTCTGTTCTGCTGTCTACAGTCCTCTGATTCAAGGGTCCCTGTGCTTGTATTACAACCTGTGCCTGCACCAGACCCAGTGTTTGTAAACTCCCAGACCAAACAAGCTGGAAATGACTACATTCTTTGCTAGGTAGATTTCTTTCCTTTTTAATTTCTCAGTGACAGATACCTACACAATTAAGAAAACAGCTTTCTCTCAGAAATAGGTAAATGGTACTCCTTTGAATACTATGACAAAATCTAAGGACTTACAGAGAATCTGCTCATGCCCTTCTACTCATGAATGAGTAATAATGTGCAGACATGGAAATCTATTGCTTTATGCACCACCTCAAAGCAAGCTATTCCCACAATTTTCTTGCTACCTCCTGATTAATCAATAGTAGGCTTTGTGAAAGTTCAGGAATGCATTTAGAAAAAGGAAGTAAGATCAAATGTCCTTTATCTATCCTGTCATGCTCCTTGGAGGCTAGAAAACCCTTTCTCAGAGATTTCAAGAACAGTTATGGAACCAGGCACCTGAACAAGGATGCCCAGTGTGATGGGAGCCTTCACTACTGCTTTTGAGTGAAAAGACAACCTCAGTCATTTGCTTTTTAGGTTAATGATGTAAACTCTTTCCCACCATGTTATAATTTGAAAAACAGCAACCAAAAAAAAAAACAGCACAAAGAAACAGTCTAGAGATTTCCTTTCTATAAGAGTCTTTTTTTTTTCACTCTGCCATGGAAAGCAGAGCTTTTCCCTAGACAGCAGAGGAGGGAAGGACTTCAAAAAGCTCTTGTCAGTGTCTCAGCTCAGTTCCCACTGAAAGAACTGAGTCTGCTGTGTCTACTGAAATCAGCCAGCTGATGAGCACTTTTGAAAACACATCTTTGTCTCAGGCAGACAGTGGTGGAGCTGGGCATAAAATTTCTGAAATTTACTTTGCCTAGAGGGAATTCAGCAAGCCCTGTCTCTCAAATTTCATTGAGGGACAGCACTCTTCTCTTCCTGTTACCATACCCTGATTATAATTCAGTGTAAAGATTAGCGATAGCAGCATGGCTGGACATTTTTAGGCCACAAATATGCTCTTACATAATCAGATTATTTAATCTTTTCATAAATATGCATTTCTTTATTATAAGAAGATATGGGGTTTGTTTGCTACAAGAAGTAGTTGTTATAATTTATTAATAGAAGTTTGGCTTTTTTATTCAGAGTCAAGGTTTTTATGACTCCTGAGCCAGTGATGCCCAGTAATTATATCTGTAGCATTTGGTTCCTGTTGATACAGTGCTGCTGTATTAGAAGGATTACTTTTATACATTAGTGAGCCAAAGAAGATTTTTCTTTCATGAATACTGAACTTCAGAGAGGCTTTTTGAATTAATAACAGTGGAATTAATGCTTTGAAGGCATTTTTATTAAAATGGTGATCTTGGTGGACACTACGTAGCAAGGCTTGTTGATAAGGAGGATGTATGTTGGAGAGCAAAACGGTAGGTTTTTTACATTTGTTTTAATTACAAGTCCAGGAAAAAAATGCCAAAAAGCTCCCAGTTTTCCAGAAACCAACATATTGTGAAATACTTGGAGGTGATATGGCTCCAATTTCTTTCAAAGGAGGTAAAAGAGGCACTCGCCTGCAGAAGACAGAGCCAGCCCCCACCCCAGCAGCTTAGATGCTCTGAGTCTCTGTCCACAGAAAAAAACCACAGGCAGCAGATGGAAATGGAGAGGTCTGCAGCAGAGCAAAGCCAGGGACATGGGCCTGCTCTCAGGTCAGTGCCTTGATCAAAGGGCTCTTCACCCACCTCTGATTTGCTTTCAAGTCATGTGGCTTGGAGTTTCTGTCCAACTTCAATTTCAGACAAAGGCCTCATCATTTTTAACTTCTGGTCTGTCAGAAACTTATTTCCTAGAGTTTCCTCTGGTTTATTTTCCTAGATCACTGGAAAATGGTGTTCACCTTCTGAGCTGAATTCTGAAGAATTATAAATTCTCCAGGTTCCCTTAACTATTTGAGTCTTCCAACACAGGAGATGGTCAGAGACCTTCTGACAGGAATCTAAACCACAGGGGATCAGATGCCTTGAGATATTGTTATGGACACATCAGACACTTTCAATGTATAGCGAGTTTTAACAATGGAGCACACTATACAATATATGTTCTGCTCATTTTTCGTTTCAAGCTTTGCTACCATATACAGTCCAAATGCTTAATAATGGTTTTAATCAAGTGCAAAAATGCTTCTCTAGGTCAATATTCTTGATAATGGTGAATTCACATATTTCTCCTTCTATAAATATTACAGCTGTTCAATTCTTTTTTGAGATTTTTTGATCCTGTTTGCTATAGAGAGTGTGTATTCTTGGGCAAAAGAGATTTCCCTAAGGGCAGGATAACATTAAATGAAATGTAAATGCAGGGATGGCATTAAGATATCATACAGCACAATACTATAAATATTTTAAGTTCCTCTACATTCTGTGTTATGATGCACATGAAACTGACTCAAATTTACACTGTTCTAGTGCAGAATTATGTGCTGCAAGTACTTTACAAATACCATAAAGTTCCAATATGTGCATACTACCCAGAGAGAGAACGTTATTTTGGGATAATATTTCCAAACCAAATGGCAGTTGGACACATTTGCTCTGCATCCTTCAAGTCCAGAATAAGGAAACTGCTGCCACTTAACAGTTCTGATCTCTAATGATGCATCCCTGGCCATAGCTTTCACCCCAGCTTGAGAGATAACATTAGTACTTTTGTTTGACAATGATGGGGAAATAAGGTTATTATTGCAATCAGAGCTAACCAGGGAAGCCTTAAAATCTTATAAAAATAATACAGTGAGGATACCCAAGAAAGAGAATAGTGTATGAAATTTCATTTTCTTCCTTGGTTACACATCTAAATACACAGATGATGCCCTAGATCTGCTGGAGCTGGAGCCTGTGTGTTCATTCATGCCTAGCAAGGACAATCAGCAAAGCACACTTCCTACAGTTATTGAGGAGAGAACAGGGGATGCCAACTTTTGCTCCTCCACCTCACAGCTGTTCTTCTCATCTGTGCTTATGTGCAGAAAACCCCTCAGAATAAACAACCTTCTGTTGTAAGAAACAACTCTATGTACCATATATTGCGCAACAAATGCTCAAATATCTATGACATTGACATGTATTATTTAGTGCTTTTTTTTCCTGATTAAATTTTCATCTCTAAGACCTGGATTTGATTTTGTTGGATTCGTGTTTTTCAACATCTGCAGTTGTTTTACTCAAAGCTACAGATAAGTTCTCCTTTTAAAAATCCAGAACATATATAATCTGAAACAGTTGACTTTTCATGCTAAGGACTTTTTTACTTACCCTCTCATCCTGATTTACATAAAAGGTTTATATGCCACCATCTAATTTTATGACAATTTATTTTTTTTTCTCCTATATAGAAGTGAAACACCAATTTTTAACTTTATTTTTTAATTTTTTGTTCTCCTATAAATTGAATAACAAATCTGTGATTTTGTAGCATCAAGTGAATATCTGGCTGATTGAAAAGGCTTAAAATGATTCCTTGGGAAGTTTTGTATATCCTTTTTTTTTTTTTTTTAAGAAATGTCCTTTTCCTACAAAATGGTCCCTCCAGATAAAAGTAGTATTGCTGAAGTGGTTTTGGACATTGATTTACCATAGTGCTGCATATTTTTTTGAAAGAAGGAGGTTTAGAGGGTAGGAGTCAGAAGAAGACTTATGGTTTTTTATAAAGTCAATAACGCATTGCAAAAAGCCCTGTGCTACAGAAGGGCTCGAGTTCCCTAAAGGGAAAGCAAGCGGCCTTCATTCATGTTCCTAAATGTACCTGGTGTTTGAACTTCTCTCTCCAGACAATGATCATGGAGGTGGCTTAAGCCAGCCCTCCTTTCCTTGCAGCTGTCTCGTGATGAGCACACAGGGCCAGCAGCTGCCACGGCCAAAGCACAGGAACCCAGTAATTCCCAACCATCCGTCCCCAGCCCAGGTAGCCAAGCCTGTGGAAGAAGGGTGCCAGGGAGGGAATGTTTTACACAGGATTTTCCACCCACTCCTTTCAACACAATCTCCCACTTCCCTTGGAAAGCAGAAACAGTAAACCTAAATATCTTTATTGTTAAGCCAGTTCATTCCTCCTACTCAGAGAAAGAGAAACCTACTCCCTCAGAATGCACCAAGGAGGGAAGATGGCAACCTGCAGCACCAACATCCCTTCCCCATCTATCCCTGCCTTTCTCTTGGCTTTCATACATGGCAGCATTGCCTACCATGTTGCTACATTCCAGTGTCCTCATCACATCAACAGAATATAAATGATTGCAGAGAGGAATTTAGGTGGCAGAAAAGATTTCCACCAAACTGCTGAAGAGAACAGAAAGAGGAGAAATTTTGCTTACTCTGTGCTATGTCTTCACACAAACCCTGAAGGCAGTCAGAAGCCAAGGAGAAGCAAGCCCAGGGTCTTTGTCCAGCAGCTACTTCTGCCTTTAACTTCCCATCTCCTTCTCTACTCTTCAGTTTATGAAATTGTAATGATAGTAGTAAAACAAATGCAAATAAATAATGGATGGATGAATACATCTTGGGATGAATAAATTATGGGCGTCATGCTGACTTGCAGGAGTAAAAGTTAAGGCAGTTCATGCTTGAGAGGGGCTGTCATGGGGGTTTCTCCTGGCTCTGCCAGCCCTTGCACTGTGATGCTGCAGGGAGTGGCTGCCACGGGCAGGGACAGGGACAGAGGCAGGGGTTTGCTGCTGAAGGCAGGGTGGTGTCAGAGGCATTCTCCTCCAGCTAGAGCCCTTGTGGCAGCTGGCACAACAGACTGGAAGAAACCACACACTTCAAAGGAAAAAAAAAAAAACCCACAGTAGTCCAGATTAGTCTGAAGTACTCCTACACTTTCTGCTGGCACACAGAGAGAGCTGAGCAAGGCATCTGGAATCAGTGACTTCCCAGGCTCTCCAGTAGCCTTTCTGCCAACCACATGCCCAGCTTCACAAATGGATTGCTTCCCTTTTCTTTTTTTCCCCTATGGGGTTTCCTATCTTTTTCCTTGTAGCTGAAGGAGAAAAATTAAGATGCTCTGCTAGCATAAAGTGTCCATGGATTTCAGTTTTTCCCAGCAGAGGATCAGATATTGACCTAGAAATACCAAATAATAGGATCAGTTTTATTCCCCATTCAGAGATGGCAGAAACAGTTAAGGAGTCTCTGATAAGGGAGTTGAATGAAGCCCAAGCCTCTGAATGCTCTGGACCATAATTTTTTTGCTTCAAAATAGGAAGGAGTCTGAACCAGTTCCTGATTTCTCTTTGCTGGGATCTGACACCATCTAAATCTAAATTCCTTGCTGCATCCAGGGGTTTGGGAAATGAAATTTAAGTACCTGAGGCAAAGGGAAGAACTATTGTAACTGTTATATTTTAGCTATGTCCCTAAGGTAGGTGCACCTGAGCCACAGGGATTTCTCAGTGTGCATAACTTCTTGCAGTCCTGATAAAGCTGAGGTTTGTATTAGAACATCCTGCCACATGTAGCAGGTCTTGGATATAATTCTCTACACCATAGTACACGAAGTACACCCACTGATCTTCCTTGCTTCCTTGTACCTTCCCCTGTACCCAATCCACAGACAGAAACTTATCTTTTATTTATATTTGGTTTATGTGGAACTGGCCTTCAAGTTGCATCTCTGTCTATGTACTTCTCTGTTTATTTCCATCCCATTTCTTCAATACTGGTTTCAAATTCTGGTCACATTTAATCTAATAGGAAGAAGAATCCCCTAAATTGTTTGATTTCTACAAGTTCTGGTAATAGAGACAGTCAAGAAGAAAGGAAGCCCTACAGTGAATGAACCATGCTCATACATAACTAGGCATTGCAGAATTTATATGAAGAAGAGGGCACAGATACACAGAGACACTTTGAAATAACATGACAATTTGGAAAACATCCCATTAAATTTACACCTTCTAAAACCTATGCTAAAATCAACCAGTTTTTATTGACAACCAGCATTAGTTTCAGTGCTTATAGATGTTGTCTTACCTTGGGTCCTACTTCATCTCTTCCCTCCACGTCTTTAATACTAAACAGCAAAGCATTAAGTGAGAATTAGTGGAACAGAGACTGATCAGAACTGCCATGGTCTCAGTACCTTGTCCATGCCCCTATGATGTCCATGTGTGTCCACAACTTTTAGTTTAAAGCCATTTCTACAATGTCATCAAATTCAAAACAGAAAAGGCAATATTAATTTTTTCACTCCTTAACAAAAGTCTCTCTGTTTTCTGTAGCATCTTATGAGATTTGGTGTTCAGCTCAAAGAGATTTACCTCTCACCTGCTTGTAAACTGTCCAGCAGAGTAAGGAAGTCATTTTCTCTTGAGAAACTTGATGGACTTGAAACTGCTCAGTGCATCCCAAGATACTTGTTTAGTTTCTTCTGGTAGCCTCATTGACAAAAAGATGCCAAATTTCAAGAAAGCAAAAAGTGCTTTGAATTTGCTCTTCCTTTTGGTGACAATTATGGTTTCATCATCATCTTGCTATTTTAGCTTTAAATCTTCAAAGTTCATGTCTTTATTGTCATAGAAACACTCAATCTTTTAAAAGCTCTGCCTTTAAGGTTTAAAATTCTCTCAATGCAGATCCACAGTGGACATTACTTCCCTGAGTCTTGTGTGTGTTAATGAGAAAAGAGCAGCATGTTTAACATTTTGAAAATAATAATATTAATAATAATAAATAAGGAATCTTTACTAGATGCTCTGTAGTAACTTCAATAGTTTAAAAATATCCAGATAGGTCACCTTTTGCTGCAGAAACACTTGATAGCCAAACTAGCTCCAAATTAATCTCCAATACAATTCTTATTATTTCTATGGAATGGCATAATGGATAATGGAGCATACTATTTTCTGCAGTTTCTTAAATCCAGAAACACTGCATACGGGTAGATACATAATAACATATGGGCTTGAGCAATAGAATATTGTTTCAAAATTATTTGTGTTTCTGAATATGTAACTTAGTGGTCTGAGACAAATACTACTTGAATTTCTTATGAAGAAATTGATATGATCTCATCTGTACTAAAAAACATAATACAAAATGTATTTCTAGGTAGGGTTGCTCTTATCTGTGTGACCTGCAGAAACATCTGCAATGTTAGATTTTAAATACAGGGAGAATTTTCCTGGGCAGACCAAATGATTCAAGGACTGGTGAGAGAAACAGGAGGTTTCAGTAATGGCTGATAGAAACTGCTTCATCGCCAAAAAAAAATTCAAGTCTCTCCTGAACATTCAGATTTTTCTGTCTTTACTTGTATGGTTTACACAGAAGGTAAGTATAAAACAAAAATGTAACAAGAAGAGAACGCCTCAAGTCTTATGTACTGTTACACCAGTAAAGATTTTAAGAAAAAAACTCTGCTTATTTCTTTATATGAGTCATATATTGCTACCTATTATATCTGTTATTCAATATCAAAGACTATCTGGTGTAGAAGCGTTTCATCTGTTTCACTCGAACTGTAACATCCTATTTCCTTGTAGTGTACATCATTCAGACTGAGCTTCCTTTCAGAGCAAACTAGAATTTAAGGTACAAATATGGGGTTTTACACATGTTTGCTGCGGTCTCTGGAGTACAGAAACACTGAAGAGAAGCCCAGCAGCCTACTTTCAAGCATAAGCTGATTTATGCTGGTAGCTCACATATGAGAATTGCTTAATGGTGCGTCCAAATCTTTTCAAAACAGATGCAAGATTGGCAGCCAAATGTGTGAATGATTTTGGGTTGGGGTACAGGCAGGTGACCAAAATTATTCATTGTCTGACAGTTACCTTCTGCCTGCCTTATATATTGATTTCTGTCTGAGCTACTGCTAGACAAAAGCAGCTGCAATTGTGTGCATTTGCACCCTGCGTTGTGGAGGCTGGCTCTGCTTCTTGTCAGGTTTTGTAGAGGCCACTCAGCCTAAGTTTGCATTTTAGTTTAAGCAGCCTTTGATGCAGATGGAGAATGAACTTAGAATGGTATCTGGCACACTGGAAAGCAGCCTCTGTGAGAAATACATCTAGCACTCTAGACACTTTAGATTCCTCCGGGACAACTGCAACACTTTTGAGTGATCACTGCATCGTCAAGCTGTGGATCACCGGTTAATTGGAAAGTTTGCTAATGCAATAATTGTACCAAGGCTATGGAAGAACAGCACTGCTTCTTTGCACCATTTTACTTCTGATGCACCAACCCTTACTTTCTCTAAGAAAACCCACTGGTATCTAAAAGCTCAAACAAAGTATCATACTTGTTGGTCTATTCTGATATCTACAGAACAATTCTAAGGAATTGTTTTCAAAATAGCTTATAGATTTTAGGAGTTCTTTATTTTTTGTTCTAATTAATTAAACAGACCAAAAGCCCATCAAATTAAGTGAGAATTAAACATGAGTTTCTGCTCTGCAAAGAAGGAAAAGACGATAGAACTGAGATCAATGGTAATTCAAATCACAGGAAAAAACTAAGATGTTGTCCTTAGGGGATTTCCTTTATCTATTAGGCAGCCAAACGGTTTAACAAGTTCTGACATGTGTGTTAGTACCAGATACCTGCACAGCTGGCATGCTTGCAAACAAGCAGGTGCTTTTTTTCCACTGGGTTCATTTCATAAAGAAAAGTAAAAGAGAATACTTTCAGACCTGAGCTCTTGAGGTGCAAAAGACAAACAAATAATGATGACCTCCTTGTAGGAGATGTTCTACACTTTTCTATGGTGAGTAGCTCTCCTGTCACTGGAGTTCAGTTGCTGTAAGAGAGCACAGGTTCCTCCAGCCAGCTCAGCACAGCAGTGCTGAATGCTGCTTTCGAACGTGTCAGGAGCCACAGGGTTTGTTCTGCCCGTTCTGACAATAATTATCAGCAACTAAGTGTAAATGCAATGAAATTTGACCAGTATGCAAGAGTAAGAGAGTAAAATTGTGTTTGATTCAGAAACAATTCTTTATTTACACCCACTTCTACTGCAAAAGTGATTACCTGAGCATGAAACAGCTAATTTTCTGGGCTCTGACTAATACAGAGACTGGAAAATGCACAGCATAATGAAAAATATTAAATTGCAAGACCGTACAATAGTAATCCTGTTTCCATTTTAATGTAAAAAAAGTGGTTGAAGGCAAGAAGCAGACATCATCATATCTACCAGACTCTCACTGTAGACTCTCAGGCTATTATTTGAAGCTGTGAATTCTTAAATGTCTTCTGTGACAGAGTAAAAACCTGAATGTCTGAAGGCATCAAACTCCTTCCTTTGTAGGAAAGATAGATTTATCTGAGGAAGATTTTCATGTCAAATGTGACTGATAGCATGTCCAATAGGCATGGCACGCTGGCAAAAAGTAGTGAAAAATCCAAGCTCCCTCCCTGACAGTGGTGTGCTACAGGCTCCTCTCTGCTCTCATTCTTACACAGAAAACCAGGATTCTGCTTAGCAAGAAATTTTGGAATTCTATAACAAACTTGTTGTACAATGTAATGGAACATCCCTTTCACAGTGTTTCCTTCTTCCAGTCATTGTTCTACAACCTGAAATTGTTTTCATCAAGGATAGCTCAAAGGCCTCTGGCCACAGAAACTGCAAGGGAAGGAGGAGAAACTGAGTACAGAGGCTTCTTTTCCACAGCTGTGTCCATGACAATGACATCAGTGGATATACCTAGGCAGCCTACATGTCCCAGCCTTGATTTTTATTCCCATTGGGTTGCTGCATACAGGGACTGGTCAGTAGAAAACCTTAGATGCAGGGCTGTGTCAGAGCTTTATTTCTAGCAGTGCTTGCAAAGCCAGGCAGTTGCTCACAAGGGTGTGCTGAGAGCAGGAAGTCCAAACCCACCCCCAGCAGCAGAGAGGCCCAGGGAAGGTCTACAGTTAGGTCCTCCCTAACTGTGCACCATTTCTGGGGAAAGCCCAGTCGTTCCCTCTGACCTCTGAAGCTGTGCATATGGAAAAGAACTAGGTTTTAATTGTAATCTATCACAGGGGTCAAAATATCTGTACAATTAAGTCTGGCATCCCTGCTGTAAATCGTAGCAGCAACTTTATGTATCTCTTTCTTATTTAAGTGTCTAAAAATACAGTGCAGGCTCTGGCCTACTCCATCCCCTTTGGGCTCCTGCAAAGAACAGGCACTGAAAAATGGAGCAACTTTTCTGGAGAAGGGTCTCACCACAGGAAGCTTGCAGTAGGCATAAAGGTCCTGTAGCTTACCTATGGCACAACATCTGTACCTGAGGCTGGGAAACAGGATGCTGCTGTGCTGCTCACCAGGAAAGCCTCACTGGCATCACATATGATTAGAACTTTTTCTGCTGTATACCTGAAACCAGTCCTGCATCCTGTGGGCGGAAAGAAATATGGCCAGTCAGAAAAAATACTAATGCCTCATCTTCTAGATTCATCTTTGCTGGGTTATTTGTTTTGGCAATTATATAAAAAAATAAATATTATAGTAATTATTATAGTTATATCTTTGAAATAACAATATTTTGTTATCATTATCTTGATTTTTTTTCATTGTAGAAAGCTGTTTCTGTTAATGTCCTTGATTGTTCATTTTTGTGTTCAGGGCTTTTTAAAAAGTGGTAAAGCCATTCAAACAGGGGTTCTATTTATAGTTTCACCTCTCTCCTATCTGAGGTAATAAATTAATTAGGATTTTGAGTGGGAAACTATATATTTCATACATATACATATATATATGTGTGTGTACATATATATTCAAATATAAGTCATTTAAAGAACCATATAAATCTATTCTTATTTTTCACTACTCTACTGGTAAAAATAAGGCTGAAAAATCATTACAAGAACCGTACGATAGCAATAAAATGCAGTAAAATGACAAAAACAATCACATATTTTATAGAAAATAGGAGTATAAAATCACTTTGTGTGAGGCTTCTTTACCACCAAGAATTTTATCATTTAAGAAAAGACAACATTCAGCTGTGTTTAAGCATCTACTGTGTTCAATTTCTTGCAACCCATACGGGAATGGGAATAGGTTTTACTATATTCAGTTCAAACAGCTTGACTCATTACTGGTCATGCCAGCACAATCTTTTAGTGCCAGTGGTAATTTGTTGGTTCTGATAAGTTTGCAAGTGTTCTCTCTTTCCTTTTACATTCTGCAGTTTCAGGCTTTTTGCATACTCCTTCCTTTAGCTGAAAAAAATTCTGAATTCCTTAATACTCTAGAACTACTTTATTGATCAAACCTTTGGGATGTGCTCAAACTTAACACACAAACCCCACAATTTCAGAAGGCAAAAACGAATTTAATGCTACACTGCTCTGGGGAGACTCTCAATTAATTTGACCAAGATGATATTTCAGGTGTTTCTCCTTAAAATGCAACTTGGAGTTCGTACTCTCCACAAAAGACTGTGTGTGACCTAGGCTCCTTTTATCCACCTTCTAGAATCCTTGATAAATAGCATTATTTGATTTACATTACAGGGAAGTCCTATGAGTGTCTTTGGGCAGCAAATTCAAATTAGATCAGCCACGTTTTTCCAGTTTATTTCCCCTGTTTTATTACAGGATACTAAACAATGCAAATGTTATTACCTAGCACCCAATGCCTTATCCTGTAACTCCATCCTAAAAATATGTTTGTTAACCAAAGTGGAATTCTTCTGAAGGCACATGCATAAGCTCTGTGAAATACATCGTTGCATCTTCAGAGGACACTGCACCTTTCTGAGTCATTTTTGTGCAATATAGTTGAAGGGAATTTTTTTCTGTCCAAGCTCTACTCTTGTAATAGCATGTGTTGTTATTTTAAAAACTCATATAACTATTCATCTTGGCAGACTAATAAAGTGCAGAGCTAAAACCTCTTGAATTTTTAAATTTTACTATTTTAGTGGACTACAATCCTGCTTATTACTACGCTAATTGTACATGATTCTCTCCAGTTAGAGAATAGTGCAGTAATAAACAGTACTGCAGACCACCCACTGTACATTTCATTTTTATACCTGCAGTCTGTGACAAAATAGAAGGAAGGAGTTGTCACTCTTCACTTGAATTCAGCACTCTTCTACTTCTGTAAAACTGTTACTGGGATGGGGAGAGAAGTGAGCACAGGGGGAAGTAAAGCAAAAGGAATCAGGGGTGCACAACCTTTCATTTTTCATCAAAAAGTGACTGTTGCTCACATAAAAGCAGACTGCTTTAAGGATATGAATATCAGTCCCAAGAAAATTGGAGAAATATCAGGCTGGAGCATACCTTCGCTGAAGTTCAGCATTTACAGAAAGCGTTTTCTCCCTTCGCTAATTTTCTTAGCTCCTGGCTCTCTTCCCAGACAGTAGTTTCTCAGGCTGGTGTGTTGTGATCTAAATGCTAGGCTGGGCTATAAGCTAGCTTGAAATGCAGAGTAAAAGCCTGTGCTTTAAAGTCAGCCTTTCCTACCTATTAAAGGTACTGTTTCTCCTAAGCAACCTGTGAATTTGCTCACAGCAGCCACCCTGTTTCCCTGTGCAATTATTCTGCTGGTGTTCTGAGAGATCTATGTGCAGTACTGAGATCCTTCACTCCTCAGCAAACTCCCTGTTGGCATCTCTGGAAATTCTACTTCTCTAAGGACTGTTGGTTCAAAACCTTCACAGTCAGTTTCTTCTCCCTCCCAAATGGCCATGTCTGATAACCTGAATACAATTTCTTTCAGACAATCTCAACAGGGTTCAAGCAAGTGCCTGCTTGTCTTTCTTTTTTTTTTTTCTTTTTTTTCCCAAGGAAATAGTCATAATAAAACACTACCACAGTAAATCTGGACTTACTCCAGTGCCTTTGAAGGAGCTAATCTGCATTTACCCCTGTATTTCTGAGCTGAAATCCAGCTCAGTGGGACTACTTGTGCACAAAATTTGAAATTGTTTAACAGCTACCACATAAAATCTAAGCAATTGATGATATTTTTTAGCATCATGCTGTAGAGCAGGAAAAAGATTTCATGGCCATAGCTAGGTCAGCTCTCAAAAATACAGTTTAAGCTTGATTTTCCCACACTAATCAAGCTGTATTAGCATTACCAACTCCTGGTCTTTCCCCCTTCCCCCAGGCCTGGTATATTGATGGAGCAGAAGGAGATAAAGGATTGGACTGTCTGGTATAAACAAACAAAACAACAGATGCCTCTGTGAAGGTTTGAAAGAGACACTGCTTCATCTTCCTCAGCAGAAAGAGCACAGCTCCAAAAACAGATCAAAGGATTCGGCGGAAGGTTCAAAAGGAAAATACGATCATTTTCTCCATTTAATTTTTACCTTTTAATCCTTTCTTCTTTCTTTATTCTGCTATCTCTCTTTTCTCCCAATCAGTAGAAAAATGCCCTTCTGTTGAGGGCATTTTGACCTCTGACAAGTCAGAGGTCAAAACTCATTCAGCTCTTTTCTTATCAAGTCTTTTGTCTGGAACCAAAAATTTTATTTTCCTATTAATTGAGAGTCTAACTGTTGTCTCTTCCATCAGTTTCTGGGGACATTTGTATTTTGGATGCTTGTCAAAACCTGCTTCTCTCTCTTGCAACTGAGAGCATGGCAGTTCCCAAGCCTTGCAGATGGGGACATGTATTGAATTTAATCCACAAAACTTTAGGTAGCTAGGAGAGCTCCTAAATCACCATTGTGGTGAATTCACAGCAGCACCAGGTAAAAGGCACAGGGAACTAATGACAGCACAAGCTGGGAATGGCAATTAGAGATCTTGGAAAAGAAATAGGAGATAGCAGGAATATAGGTAATAAATGGATATAGTACCAGAACCCCTTAACAAGCCTGACAGTTACATCTCTGCCTGAAAACAACAAACCAATTACAGCAACCATTAAAAGAGCAGCTAAAAGCTTAGAACTTCCTGAAAAAGGCAGAGGATGATAAAATATTTCAGTCTTGGAAAGCAGAGTCCTCTTTATTTCTATGTCTGTCAGACTTAGTCCTTTGCTTAGAGAATACTGGAAACAAAACACAAGGTTTCAACTCCTTGATCAGGAACTACTAGGGTTAGAATATGTAAGAGGAAATTAAATTACCACAAAGCAGCAAGAGAAAGCTTTTTTAAATTTTTTTTGTTTGTTTGTTTGGTTGGTTTGGGGTTTTTTTTTTCTTATTGTTAGTCTATGTGACACTACAATATAAATTTTTAAAAAAAAGTTTATCTGGATTAACAGGCTGAGCATGGGATGTTTAAGGACAGCTCTAGGTGGGGAGCAGACTACCTTACATCCCTTTTCTGGTAGGTGCTAAGCCTGGTCATCAAGTCTTGCAGGAATGCTGGAGGGACTTCAGGGAGAGCAGTTGGTTGGGATCCCTGTCTGGTGGCCAGAGGAAGAAACACAAAGGAAAGTCAATGAGCAGCAGAGAGCACTGAAATGGGACAGTCTGAGGCTTCAGGTGTCCTGTGTGGTGTTCAGAGTGGCACGAGGGATGATTTCTTTGAGCCCTAGAAGAGTTCTTCACAAGAGAATAAGGAAGCTGTGTTGTGGGTGTTGCCATGCATGTTTAGGCCAGTACCAGCACAAGTTCCCACGTGGTGTCAGATGTTGGTTACCATTAGCCCCTAAGCGCTGCCTCAGTGCTCTCTTGGCTTTGCTGGTTTTTCTCAAGTCATTGACGTCCCTCAGTGGAAAGGTGGCTTCTGCCTCATATGCACTGTGGGGAGGTTTCTTTTGGTTAACTTGGCTAAAGGCTTAGCATTAAGTCAAATCTGTCCTGAGCTGTGGCTCTGAAAGTAAAAGAAAAGCAACACCAAGAGGAAGCAGACAAAATGCCACAGCTCGTACTACTTTCAGAAAACAAGTACATCCATTTGCACTAATGGTACCCAGGTGCTGAGCAAACACAGAAACCTATGAAAATCTAATGGTGTCCTTTAATACCCTGTTTGCACTGTCAATAACAAGAATTGGGTGACCAAGATCTCTCTTCTCCACAGAGACTACAGTGAACGAAACAGTCTCCATTTACCTAAGCTCTCTCAAAGGACTGCAGCTAATATAAACCCTCAGCATTCTGTGTTTGTATTTATTCTTCACATTCCCTAAAATCCTACCAATTTATGGAATAGGAGGCCACTACTTGGCACACATCTCCTCTTACTCTCTTCTCTGCACAAGGTTATTTCAGTGAATAATAAAAGAAGAGAAGATCCCTTTTCTTAGTGGCTGCTTGGACCCAGGTTAACTGTATAAAACATACAAGCCCACCACAGAAAGTAAAATCTCACCAGAAACAGGCTGGCCCTACTTAAATTCTGAGTGATTTTTTTTCCTACAGTGACTTTCTTAAGAATAATCAGCTGTTCAAATGAAAGTCTTGCTACTTAACAGGGGAGAAAGAAGCATTTATCTACCACTAGCAAATAATGAAGATTTGACAACAAAATTGGACTACACAAAGATGCTAAATATACAGATAATCTTGACAGCCCATTATTTATTCTCCTTCCTAAAATTAACTGCTAAGAATGTGATTATGTTCTAGGTACATGACCAGTTGCAGGAGGAGAAATATTTTTGCCTGCAAGCGATAAAAATCCAGGGATTTTTATGCTTCACAGAGGAAGTAAAAGCTACTGACTTATGTGCCAAGTGAGAAGAGGGGAGTGAGTCAGTGCATTGGAGGAATGGACCTCCACTCTCCTTCATCCTGAGCCTGAGGATGATGGGTGCAAGGTTAGAAATAACCAAAAGCTCCCCATTTCTTGCTTCTCTACAAGGAAGGCAGTCCTGTGGCTCACTTAAGGAGCTATTATTAATAAAAAACACTTCTGTGAAAGATCAGAGTATTTGGTCATGACAATCTCTACTTCAGCAGAGTATGGAAGTTACTGTAGTAGAGAAGGTTTTAAATAAAATTAAAAACCTTATTATAAATTATACTTAGAAGGTTTGGTGCTCAAAAAGCAGTCCTTACTGTTTACATTCCAACGAGCCAGAATTAGTTGCCTTCCCTGTAGGCAGCTTAAGTTGAAAGGGCAAGGATTCCATAAACATTGGGACTGAACTGACCCTTAACATCTCAGAGATGGTGACTGAACATAAAGGCACTTGGAAAGAATTGTCTAGGGGACATGAATGTTTTCACTGCCTCTGTGAAGTATCTTCTCTGAATAAAGGAATTCAGTCTCCAGGCCTGCTACCAGCATCTTTTATTAACTTTGGTGAATGACTGAATACAATGTTTATCAATCTGAAATGGAAAAAAGCATGAAAATGAACACTGTGCCTGCTGACACATTTAGGTACTCTGGCCCCAATTTTCTTCGGGCCCAATTTTTTTTTAATCTGGCCCCCCAGTGCCTGCACGTAACTTCTGACCGTTTCGTTCTTTCTTCTCAGACTTGTTGCACTGTGGTGACAGGGCAGGGCCAATTTGCTGGGGGTGGGGGCACATGCCAGTGGAAGGAAGAGGGACAAGGTTGACCTGGAAGCTAGCTGGGAAAGCTCAGTGGCTTTGGCTCTTCAATCAGAAATTACTAAAACTTGAAATATTTTCGTTTGCTGTTAGGGGAAGGAAGACACATCCCAATAGCCAGGGTGCAGAGTACCCATTGCATCAGGAAATGATTGGCTAACATAAGCCTCTGTTTTCCAGCAGGATTTAAAAGCATATTTGAATTTAACTCACTCTCTGATCATTCAGTTGTCAGATTATAAGTGCATGAACTGCTGTGAGGTGGGCAATGCTAGCCTGACCCAAACTGATCTGAGCTGTATCTTGACCTGCTTGTAAATATCGTTTCTGAACTTCATTATCCAGGGTCATAAGTCACAGGTGTCCTCTGAGAGTGCCAAGTAAAATTCTTCCATGTACTTCATCCATTTTGTTCATGGAAGGCCTTTAAAGTAGCTGGAGAGGTGGGTTATGCTGACTTCTGCATTTAAAAGATCAGTAAATGCAAGTAACAATTCAGCCAATGCCCCCAGACAGGCCAGTGCTCCTCCAAAGGGCATCCTGCTCTGTCACATGAATGTGCACCTATGCTCAGTGAGAAAGAGCAACTACTGCCAACCATCATGGAGGTGCTCTTTGTGATATTATTAGAACAGGAAAGAGACCCTTACGCTGTTCATTTGATTTAAGCAGATGGCCAAGGCCAACTTTTCACCAGATTCCCTGCCAACCAGATGAAAATGGTGCTGTATCTTGACAATGGTGCTGCATCTCAAATCCTCACCCATTTAGCTCTCCAGAACCAGAGGACTTTTGATACACCTACCAGATAAGAACCCAATAGTTTCAAAATCAGAGCTTCCCCTGCCTTTATACCTAGTGGATCTGTTAGGGCACAAACTCTAAAACGTTGACCATCAAAGAAGAAAATCAATGTCATTCTGCATCAGAGAAAGGATGGAGAAGGAAGCACGTTTTACACACTCCCAACAATATTTAAAAGGCTCTTTTTAAATTCACACATCCTGATTACTGCAACCTCTATAATAACTTACATTCCATCTCTTCCAATTTCAGCAGGAATGAGACCTGCCAAAGGAAGCAGAGGCTCCAGGAAGTGATTCATAAATTGGTATTGTTATTTGTACCTGTTGAGGCTTGCTCTTTATAGCTGTATGTTTGTTTTTGAAATTCAGCATATAAATATCTGCTAAGTGCCATCCCACTTTATCAAGTTTACCATGGCTGGAAAACACAAGGGAAAGGAAAGCAGTGGGTTCATTGTGCTGCATCTCTAAACAGCGAGAGCATAAATCATTTTACACCTGAAGCTTTCTGCAGTTCAGAAACATGACCCAGACTGAGTGTCCTTACATTCAAAAAGCAAACTTGTAGACTTCTAAAAAATATTTTTAGAATATTTCCTTTTTCCCTTTGCTGTTTCAAATCCTTTTCAAACCTCCTGGTTCTCTGGTTAAGTTAGATGTCAGCCAGCTTCACTAGAATTCTTGACATGTTTCTCTAAAGTGATCTTTATCTTACACTGAACAAAAAGCTTCAGAGAGTAAATATAAGGTCTTCCTTACCATTTTCATGTTTATATTGCTGCAGGCTGCATCTGATCACAAAACTGACACCACCCCCACTTCACAGGAATTTTTCTTATTTAGAGAAAAGGCAAGAAAACAGCACAGCAGCATCAAATCATAACAGATACTGATTGCACAGTGTCTCTCTCAATCAGTAATGAATCACTTCCTCGGTGCTATGAGAAAGGTGCATCAAGTTGCTGAAGGTGCCTGATTTCCAAAGAAACCAACTAATGGAAATGTAGAAATTGTTTTATTTGCTGAAAATGACACAGAAAGGGAAAAAAAAAACCAAAAAAAAACCCACCAAACCCAAACTTAGAAACAACAACCACCTACCAACCAAACAAACGAAAACAACCCGCTACCCCCCCCCAAAAAAAAACCAAAACCAAAACCAAAAACCAAACAAAACAAATGCCAGGAATTTATATGGCTAATGGTTGCTTTTATTTTTACACTACAGAGTGTAGGCCATTTTGGAGGCTAGAAATTAAAGCTAGAATAACTGAGGGTAAATTATCAACTACTACAGCTTCCAGAAGATCATCTCATAGGCCACCTGCAGACCAAGAATCTTAGAAACCCTGCAGAGCCATGCACAAGGGCTTTACTTTTAGCCTTTACACTCCCTGGAACTCTCTCAGCATGCAGGTGCTGGTGGAAAAGCACCTGCAGGCCACAGAGCTTGGGCTCATGGCCCCCAAATTGCTTTTGCAGAGGGATCCTCTGGCCCTGTAGGTCAGACAGTAACCAAAGGAAGAGAAAGCATCTGTCCCAAAGTCTTCAGCCATCCACTGCCCTTTATTTTGGAGTGATGTGATGAAGTGGAACTGCTGGATCTGACAGTGTGTCCAATATGGAGTGGCTACAGTATTAGAGATTCATTGTGCCACACTTGCAGCTTGCAAAGTTCTGCAAAAGGGCCTGTTCTTGCACTAGCTCAAGTGATGGCTCTTTCACCACAGAGAGCAGCCCCTGTGCTTGTAACTTCTGGATTCCTCCTGCTAAAATAGGCCACATACATACAGTGTTGTCATTTTTTATTAATCACAGGTAACATAATTCTGGTCACTGCTATAGGCTGTTTTGTAGCTATGTATAATCTTGCAACTTTCACACAATTTTTGCAAAGCAAAATGAGAATGAGGAACTAATCTCATTCAAAATGTCTTAGGGCTTTGAGGAAGAGAGCTTTATCTATGTGTCTAGAGGCTAATTGTTCAAGTCCCAGCTGTTCTGCCAACTGTGGTTAATATTTTTCTGCCCTTCACAACCCAATACATTACATCAAATTGCACAGTACCCATTATTCCCCAGTTCTGCAGAAAAAAGGACTTCTAAAAGTGATTTGGACAGCACTGAAATCAGGACTCACAAGCCAGCATGGGCTCCTGCACAGACTGAGAGGCCAATTCAGATGCTTCTAGAATAATTTTATGCCTATGTATTAAATTAATATACCACTTCAAGATTTGTGTTGCTCTATGTTTACTGCTGTACATTTTTCACTTTGACTGAAACCATCCAGCTCCTTGAGGAGGAACTGTGGCAGCCTCCTAGCTTCACTGGGACTGTGCTTCTCAGATAGGCTGAGGCTTGTCCTTCAGTGGTGCATGATCTGCACCAGTACACAAACTGGGGTGCTCACTGCTGTTATTGGCAAAGGTGGCAAGTGACTACAATGAAGAAATAACATTAAGCACCCTTTGAACTGGCCAGCTTCGCTTGTATTCCCAGAAACGAGGTGATTGGGACTGTGCAAAATCCAAAAAAGGTAAGGACTCATATTAGCAAGCCTCTTCCCAGAGCACAAAGTGTGGAAAATGAATGATACAGCCTGTCACCTCTTCATACCAAATGAAACTCTGCCTGGACCAAGCAGGGATTAAAATTTGTTTTTCATTTTAAGATCAGCTAATTGATGTTTGGAGTCAGCACACTAGATTTGTTAGTCTCAGCTCCAGTTTCTGCTTCATGTGTTTGCCTGCACAAGCTTTGAGGTAGTTTTTTGGGTCAGACACAAACTCTTACTGGGTGCTTGTGCAATGCCAAGCACAAGAGAGTGCAGAGGCCCCCCAGAAAGCTCCTGGTAGCAAATTCACCATTGGGACTGCAGCCAACTCAGTCTGAATTCAGAATACTGGCAAATCTATTAAAATTTTCCCCCCCAGAGTCAGCCTGGTGGGAGCGCACAGAGCAGCAGACAGACAAAAAACCAGGGATTATTATCATTTCATGTTGTGGGCTTTGGTTTAAGTTTGTGATAATCAACATTTTCCTGCCAGTGGTGTTGTAAAATAGTGGGCTATCGTGATCAAGTACATCATTTGTCCCAAAGCACAGCAAAATCAAATGTAATGACAACTGATCAAAACTGTAAGAAAGGAAATAAATTTAAAGAGGCATCCCAGAGAATTTCAGTAGCTGTTATGCCTACGCATTTCCATATTTCTTCTTTCTGAAATAGTGGTGACTGGAAAATGCAGTGATTTAACTCCAAGCTGGAAGAAAAAGGTATATTGTGATTTTTTTCAATTAATCAAAATTTTTGTAACACAAGTCCACAGTCAAAACATGTCAATAAATTATAAATGTTTCCATTCTGTTAATTTATGCAAAGACTTTTTAAATAGGAGCAAAACCCAAGGCACTGCATTCTGCAGCTGTTCAACAAGACATTTAAGTGTTTTCCAAAATAATTTTCCTCACTTTAAGAGAAAGTTTCTTCAAAGTAGAAGATAAAATGGGGATGGGAAAAGAACTACCAGACAAAATTTTTTTTCTCTTTACAAAAACTGCCCAAACAAATCATTTTTTTATTAGCTTTGAGTATGCATACTTCTTTAAAATTATCTGGAGAAAAAAGATGGACGTCAGAAGGCCGGAATGATATTAGAATAAGATTCCAGTTAAATAAGTACAACAGGCAGTTCTTTCTGATTTAGTTAGTACCCTTCTTCCCTTTGGGGGACTGTTTACCCCCAACCAAAACAACTGTCTCAGCTCCTGAGAAATTCAAGACGAGCTGCTATAACAAACTGCCAATTGCAATTCAGCTGGGGTTCAATCCTACTCCAAAAAGCAGCAGTCATAAAAGTTTTACACTGGAAAACACATCCTGTTACTGCACGTTGGGGTTTCATACTATTCCAGCTATTTCTTCCATTACCAGCCCTCAGTCCACCAATTCTGTCTCAATAGCCCGCAAGTCTCTTCCAGAATGTCTCCCTTGTACTCAAAGTGTTTCCAGAGCAAAAATTATTTCGTTCTGGGCATGGAATCTGTGAAGTGTTTCTTCCTGCAGAATTCCATCTCTGGCCATTACATATGCCTGTTCCCAAGCTTCCTTTAACACAGTAAAGGGAGCCAGTTATGATGAAAGGGACAGCTGATACCATCTGAAGCTACCCTGCCACGTCCTCAGAAGGTCACTGTACTCAAGAGACACCCTTGAGTTGTGTCCTCATTCTTTGCATCCACAAGGATAATATTTATCCTGTAACACTTCTAAGTGAATATTGACCAATTTATCTGACTGTACCACTCAAAAAGATGGGGCTGTAGGCACGGATCTGTACTGTGTGTGCCAGGCACCACATAAAGGTGGGCCCAGCAGCAGCAGCTGGCTTTGTAAAGGATGCTTGGCAGAGAAGTACTCAGTAGGGGTTTAGCTGTCTGAATTGGAGGCAGGAAAATTTGACTGTAGGCAACTGCAGATAAGCTGGACTGAATGGGTCATGAGGGGACTAAGAATTATTGGCAGAGTCCAAAAATAAATTCGATGGAGCGATACTCGAAGGTTTACAAACTGACTCATAAAACTTGAATTTTAGAGTCACTGTTCACTACACTCAAAAACATAAGAAGGACAAGAAGAAAGAGTGAGGTTTTGTTGCAGTCTCTCACCCCTGGAAATCTGTGGAGCAAAACACAAATATTGTTCTTCACTCTTTTGAGGTCAGGAAAGGGAGAAAGGGGCATTTGTGCATTCTCGCTCCAGCACCAGCTTTTCTAACAGCTAATGCATAATACAAAGTTTAGCCTGAAAAGTGATTTGAATATTGCTCTCTGAAAGCATGAAGCACTGCAGTTAAACCGACAGCACCGAGAACCTTTTCGTGTGCACTGGAGCCAACTCCCAGCTGCCAGAAGCTCTTCTAGGAGGTGCTCCTTCACAGTGTTTAAAAACACCTGCACACACCATTGAAGAGGATTTATGAAAGGGGGGGGAAAGGCCTACAAAACCAAGCATTTTCCTGTTGGATATGGTGGGGTTTTTTCCTTCTGGGATTTTCATTTCTGGCAGAAATAGAAATATGGTAAACACATTTTCTTGGTTAATTGACTTGCAGCTACTGGCAGATAAACTCACTTTGTTTCACCCATCTGTTCTATCACCTATTATGCTTAGAACAGCTATGTTCCATATGATTTAAGGGCATTTCAAAATATTTCCTTATACTGATTTTTGTACTTCACACTTTACTGTGAAACAGCAACATTGGCTGTTTCACAGAACATTGGCTAATAAGTATGGTTTAATTCTCAAATGGGTTTAGTAAATCACTCTTCTACTACGGTCTTTCAGCAGACACAAATAGAAAGAAAAAGGGAAGCTACATAAGATGTTTGTAATAAAATCATCCAAATTACTATCATTTAAAATGCTTATATAATACTAATACAGCATTTGATCGTGAATTATAAGGAAAAAATGAGTTGCAACAAAATTTTTGAAACCTCGAGAGATCATAAAAATGATCCTTTGTATACAAAAGTCTAAGCTGCATCACACAAAAGTGATTGTAGTGGCAAAATGAAATACATGACAGATTATATTTTCTATATGGATGTTATTTGCCACTAAGCACTCGAATCAACACCGTGTGGTAATATCAAACTGCTGCAGGATAGGGACTTAACTGCTATATGTTTATATCTGCATTTACAGAACAAAAAGTAGTCCCTGTCTCACCCAAAGCCTTGCTGCTGGGTCAGTCCTTGAGGTTTCTGACACAGGGTGAGGATTTTCCTGTTAGAGGAAAGGTTCCTATCACCAAGGTATTTTCCACTTCTAATTACATACATGAATATGGATATGCTAAATAATAGGGCTTTAGTTACTGTTCATTAAAGAAAAAAATAGCTGTATTAAAAAAAATTCTGTACAACTTTCTACTTCTGTCTTGTATCTTCTACTTGGGAACCTCACTATTTTAAAGCATCACCTTTAGGGCCTAGGTTAATAGGAGCCATTTCAAATGACACACCAAAAGTTAAATTTACCAACACCCAGCTACTCTGTCACATAAAAGAGACCTTCAAGATTTTTTCAACATGGCAATTATCCACAGGAGTCTCTGAAACATGTGCAGAGCCAGTTGATTTCAATATGAACCTTATTGTCTCAAAAAGATATATAACAGATGTGTCATTTTTTACCTCCCCTTTTCTCCTGCCAATTGAATTACAGGTGAATCCTACTGGACAGGATTATGAACCTTTAGTTAGGTTAATCCTTATGCACCTTGACCAGTATATGGGGTCTGAAGGCCAAAACATCTTGTATGGAAAGTTAACAGAACTGAGAGAAGCAAGTGCACTTTCCTCTGCTGAGGTTCAAAATAATATGTTGTTTGTACTCTTTGAAATGTAATGGCATGAGCAGCACTGGATTTGATTTACTTCTAACAGAAGACACAAGGCAAACTGACTCATGTATTATAAGAATGCATACACTCCCTTTTGTTTGTACAGCACTCACTTGTGGGGGTATGCTAAAGGAAATTCATTTTTATATTAGATATACAAAACCAGTATCTTTGCTTTGCTATCACAAAGAACTGCAGAAACATGACTCTTTCCCACTACAAAAATGTGTCTACTTAGCCAATGTTAAATAATTTCTGGCTTGGTTCTCTTGAAAATGTGATTACAAAAATAGTCACTACTTCAGCAACAAATCCGCTCTTGAAATGTGATCAGAGTCTCATTTTAGGGATAAAAGCAAATTTTCTTCCTGTCAGACCCTAGAGTGTAACAGGTAAGAGCCCATGCTCAGGAATGCAAGGACAGAAGTCAGACATGTTGTTAAATGAAATAGTGGAGGATGGTGCCTGCAGGGTGCCAAGATCCCTGCATTCCCAGTCCATGGCAGTGGCAGTGCAGGGGCCCAGTGGTGCAGGGGGTCACTCGGAGACCTTATCTCTTTGACTGTCCTTTGTTATCAAGCAGAGATATGTGAAGCTGAGACTTTGTTAACGAGGTGTGAAGGCTACTTCTCCACACAGGAACAACGTTTCCTTGCTTACCGCTGATTTTTTGTGCTATTTTTCTGGCTGTCAGTCATGGCTGTTAATCAAACACAGCCGCTCCCATCTGTGCAAAGAGGAGAACTAGGGCTCCAGGGCTAAATGTGCATGCATTTTAGTAGCTTCTAAAAACAGTATGTAGGAACTTCCCTTAATGAGTGAACAATTACAGTACAGGACTGCAGGGCCTTCCTAAAACAGTCTACAGCAGCAAGGGAGAAAGGAGCCCTCTCTACCAAGAGAGAACTCTGGAGGGACAGTGGCCACAGGACCTCTTCATTTAATGCTTCTTAGCCTCCAAAATTCCCTTAATTACACACTGAAGAAAAACCAAAGTTACAGAGCTATGGCCGATCTCCCTGCTCCTAGACACAAATCCCCTTATTCTCCTGTCAGTTGGTTAGTCAGGTGAGACCAAATATTCACCATGACCTGTAAAGTCTGAGTCCACCTATACTCAGCAGAACTCGCACTGGTTTTGATGCGTTCTGGGTTAAGTTTTGACCACAAATCTCAATATCTGGTCTTAGGATGAGCCAGCCATACAACTTGGAAAGCCTAATAATCAGGACAGGCTCTTGACTCGCTTTTGAGTCATCACGAGATGGGCACAGTCCTAGAGTGACGTTCTGATGCTTGTATCCCCATTCCTGTGTTCTGTTCATGCTGTATATCATGCTCTGTGCCTTCCAGACTGGCTCTGAAGAGCAATGTTTTGTTTTGGTTTTGCTATCAGCCACTGCCCCACGGCTGGCAGGACACACAAGACAGGGCAGTGCATGGTGCTGCTTTTACTTTTTGCTGGGCTTTTCCCTTTGCTCTTGCTCCTGCTTTGGTCTTGCTTTTTTGCTTCTGCTCATTAGTTAGTTTAGCTAAGCAAGCCAAATATTCCCTGGACTGTTTCTCCTTTCCCTTTGTTGGACCAACTTGAACCGGCTCCAGACTGGGACCTGGGAAGCACCGATAGTTTGCGCCTTGTGGCTGCAGCAGCTGCCCCAGCATCAGAGAGACTGAAAACAGAGTGACCACCCCCGGACAGAGACTCTTCGAAGTTGTCATCTTTTTCAATGTGGTGAAAGAGTGGTGACATGCAGTGTAGGGGGATAGAATATAAGTAAATAAAGGTGGTATAGAAAGTAATCTCATCCCCTGAAGAGTTGCAGCTGGGTTAATGATTAAAGATTAGGAGCAGGCCTGATGTTAACAGGCCACAGCTGTAGCCAATAATAACAAGAGTGCTATAAAAGAGTGGATTGGTTGATTAAGGGGATCCTGTGTCAGTTGGTTGCTGTGAGGGCAAGGAAGACTTGGTGCTAGAGGGGCTGCCTACAAGAAACATCTAGGAGACAGGGAGCTCTGGTAATGTGGAACTCTTGCAATGTAATGATAATAGAGCTCTTATGCTGTGTATGACAATAATCTGGTATTGTTCTTTCTGTGTGCTGGGGGGTGCTTTGCCTGTTAAATGAAAGGTTATTCTCACTTCTCTCTGAGGAATCCTTCCCAACCCAGCTGGGGAGAGGGGCTGTCTGGGTTTGATTTCTGGAGGGGCCCCCTTTTGGAGGTTTTCTCCCAAATTTGCTCCAAACTGGGACAGGCACAGATACCCTTCCTTACTGAAATGAAGTTGGAGCTCAGTTTCTGTGCCAAGTCACAGAAACAAATGTTTTGCATTGACACTCTTGGCTTTTCCTTGTGTGCATGCACAGGTCAGGCCAGCCCAGCCCTTCTGGAGGCACTGCCTGGTGGGGACTGCCCTGAAATACCCTTTATATCCAACAGAAAGGACACAAGCCCAGGGGTCTGGATGTGTGTACACCTTCCTTTCAGAAGCTCTTGTGCAGGTAACACAACTGGGACACCACCCTGAGGCCCAGTTCCACTGCCTCTACAGCGATGGCACCAGCTACTGGTTAACCACTAAACCATAAACACGGACACAGAACCGTGCACGTAAATATCTGCTGGAAATACTTCACTGGAGGTTCGTTTTGGTAACTGTCATTTGGCTGTGTTCAATTAAGTAGATGGGTTCTAAAATTGTTTCTCATAGTCGTTTCCCATTGCTTTCAATGTCATCATCCCTCAGTCAGGATCAAGGAAGTAATAACCCCATGGATGGCAATGCTGTCACAGTTTGTATGGCACCAAGACTTCTCCTGTAAGGAAGAAAGGAACTATACATGAATAAGGTAGGGAAGGCACAAGGGAAAGGCAAGAAAGAAGTGATTTAGCAGAACGTTTCTAATGTTTTAATAAATCATAAACTTATACTGAAAGGTCACTTTAGTGAGCTTCCCTTACAATGATCACTGAATGACAATGTATTCTTTGTCTGCCATGAATGTGAAAGGGTGGAATGTGCTGCTGTGTTTGCACAGCATTTCTAAGGAAAAATACTGATTGGAGCATAAATAATTGTAATTTTTACTACTTACAGGTCTTTTCACATAGTCTGTCTTAGATCAGCATATTTTAGGAAGAAAAATGAAAAGGTAAAAAAGTACAATATAAGCAGAGATCTCACTCATAGTCCTTAAAAATATGAAATCCAGAAAATACCGGGTTCCTATTATTTTGAAAATGGGAAAACTTTATGCTCTACTGATTTTTTTAATGCAGCAGATCTTGGAGAGAAGATGTAAGTTGATGCCATGCAGAGATGCAAGAAAATATTTTTTGAAGTGGAAGAATCAGATAAATCATGAATCACCAGTGTCACTGCTAAATGTGTGCATGTTTCAGTGCTATTTTTACTTCACTGACCACCATCCTACCATCCTTGCCCAAGGATTTTAAGCACTGTTTTCAAAGACTCATAAGCAAACAAGATAATAAAACAAGAGAAACGAGCATAATCACCACAGTACTTCCTTACTTTCTCCTCTGCTCTGAACTGTAATTTTCCATTTAGAGCATTATTGCATCCCAAAATTTAGAGTTTTAAGCCAGAAACAATTAGCAGATTTGGTTACAAAACAAATGATTGATGAATGGATGGAAAAATCAATAGGAACGGATGTAAGTCACCAGGGTGAAGTTGCCTATTGAGGTTACTAAAAAACTCCATCTGGTTCTTCTTCCACAGAAAATATTCAACCATGCCAAAGCAGATATTGTTATTAGCACCTTTGCTCTTGTTTTACAGATAACTCTGTTTGGAAGACAGATTGTAAATGGTCTACTCTTATGCATGTTCCTGCTACATTTCAAGATTGTATTCCTATACATCTAGCTCTTAACAGTGTTAAACTGAACAAGGTTCAGGAAAACACATGCTAAGAATAAATGCTTTTAAAAACCCTCCTTTGGTGCTGCCATTGCACTGCTGTAAGCATTGTGAATCTGAGTCATTTGGACACAGCAGCATTTTCTTAAATATTCTGTAACAGCCCAAGACAGAATAAGAACCTAAGGAAACTGTTTACAGTAGAGAGCAAAACGAGCATTGTCTTTTCCCCTTCTTCCTCCCAATTTCTACTTTCTCACTCCAACTTATCAGGTCTTTTATAGCCACAGAATCAGAGAGACGTGGGTTACAAGGGACCTCTGGAGGTCATTTGGTCCATTGCACTAAGTATCACCAGTTCTAGGTTGGATCCAGCTTCCAAACTAGAAGAGATTTCTGAGGGTTATGGCCAGTGCAATGCTGAATATCCCGAAGAATAAAGATTCCACAGCCTTCCTGGGCAGCCTGATAGAATGATTGTCCAACCTAAATGTTTTCTTAGAGTTTATCTGAAGTTTTCTTTGCTGTAAGTGGTGCCTTCTCTAAGTCCACACCCTCTTTCAGTTCTTCTCAACAGTGATGGAGGCAAAATCTGGGTACAACATGACCACTTCTGTTGCTTTAGACAACCATGGTGTTGCAATAATCCTTGCTGTTCGCATTCAGACTTGCTTCCAGAATGCAGTTTTCAAGTACACACACTAATTTAGGGCTGTAAGTCAGCTGAGGCTTTGCTGACATGGACTTGGTGATGGCATGTTGGAATCTTTGATCAGCCTACTGCAAGATACATACCTGGTTGGCAGAGAAACAAGTTCTCATTGCCAATACTGAGATCTACATCACTTAGCCTGATTTTTTTAGCCAAGGCAAGATAAAGATATCTTAGTCAGTATGAAGTCCCTGCAAAGTTCCTGAAATAAGTTAATGCTTCTCTCAGAGAAAAAGGAGAAAAAAACACTGTTTGAGGGATGCCAAATTGTCTTCTGTGTAAAGTTCATACACTGAGTCCCAGCTATATGATAAAGAGGTGTGTGACAGGACCCCCCCCTTTCTCCAGCTCTGCAGATTCTCAGGTGCCAGTGGAGGTTTGGTGCAGAAACAAAAGGCAGCAGCAGCACTGTCCTGGGGTGGCACTGGGGTAACTTCCTTAGATGGTAAAACTCTGCAGTCGCAGGCCCTGAACTGGGGGTGAACGACAGCTTATAAACCATGGGGAGGTCTCAGGGATGGATACAATCTCTGGCGAATCGGGAGAGCTGGGGGTGGAACACAAGGCAGGGAATACAATGTGTAAACCAAGGAAGGATTTCAAGGGAGGGGAACAACTTGGGATAGGAGGGGTTAACAACTGGATGGGGGGGGAAGGGGTTTGAAACTTGGCAGGGAAGTAGCTGAGTAACAAACAAATAAACTGACAGCTGGCTCACCTGAATAACAAAAGCAGGTCTGTGTCACTCTAAAAAGAGGGGGAGAAAAACACCGAGGGACTACCAAACCACAAATCAAACAAACACATGCCAAATAAAAAACACACTACAACAATAGCCCAAGGGAGAATATGGGATGGCAGAAAAAGAGGATGACTGTTTTTAAAAGAAAACATTGCTGAAGGAGTATTTCATATAACTGAGATTATAGTTATAAGTGGGTAGAGTGTAGGTCTTCTCAGATCTTACTGTGGCAAAGAAGTACTGAGATAACTGAAAGAGTTAAGGATAAACTCGTAGAAATGTGACTGCTACTTCATTGATGTTTGTCACCTGGTTTACACAGCAATATGATTGACAGCTGAATCAGAGATGTCCTTCACATTATTTTTTCTACTCAATGTTTGGTTGGGTGTAGCTGTAAGTGAAAAACGGATTACAGGTATTGACAGCTTGACATAACAGTTTAGATTAGTCATTGCCCCTTGTGAAATTATTAGCCTGGAACTGAAGAATCAAGGTCAGGAATGTGCTAAATGGAGCAATCCCCAGCAAAGTGAACAGAACAAGGATTTTGTAGTTACAGTGAAAGAATCATGGAAACATCCATCTGTCCAATACATAAATGCAAAAAAGGAGGCAAATGAAGTACTATTTTTGTCCATGTTCTGCTGTGTTGATCAGAATTAAAACAGGAGAGCTTGCAGGATGTACTACTGTATTCGTTCCAGTGCCTGATTTGTGGGGCACCATGGTTTTTGGGAGCTACTAAAACAATGAAAACAATATCCAACCTCAACAGCATAAGACAATTTCTGTGGAGCATGAGATGTACGCAGGAAGACGACTGCAGTGTGGCCCTAACAGACCTGCAAATTGTGGGAAGGACTAGTAAAACTTGGAATAAACAGAGCAGGAGACATTTCTCCTCTTGGTGCCTTTATGAACAGTGATCAGCTCGAGGTTGGGAAGCTCGAGGGGTCCGCGGTGTGCCGTGGCTGCTCTCAGGGTGACTCGGAGGAGGAGGAATGTGCAGCTTTGTCCCCTAAGGAGCAGCGTTGTGGGCTTCCATCCTCACGAACATAGCGGGCATATTTTCTGTTCCCCGTGGCTCCGGGCTCCTGGCCTTGGTTCCAGATGAGGTCTCAGCTCAGGGTGAGGGGCAACAAAGGTTCTCAGCGTCTCTGCAGGCTCAGCACTCTGTTCCTCACGCCCAGACATCACTCTAATTTCTTAATTCTGTATTGGCTCCTTGTTTTGGGGTGGGGGGGTGTCTTTTCGGTAAGTTTGATAGGGTTTGTTCCCATGGCATGCTGGTCTCGAGGCTGTTTTGCATCTTCTGATTCCCCCCGCCACATGTCCCCTCCTCTCACTGTTTGGAGCGAAGGGCCATCTTAGCCCCGGGCAGGGCTATACCGATACAAAAGGAGCAATTAGCTCAAACCACCTGTGATTACAATAACAAACAGCTAGAACTCCGCTTTAGCAGCAACCGGTTTAACTGGTTTTGCAACTCTTTTTTCGCCAAAAAAAAAAAAAAAAAAAAAAATTGGCAGTTTTTTTGCTTATAACAAAACTGATTGAAATAAAGTTTTAATACTAGCAAGACATTTACAAGCATGGAGAGATAGCTTCAGGAAGCCCTCTCATGGTTTGACTAATGAACTCAGACAGCTATTCCACTCAAACACCAGCAGTCATACAGGATAAATTACCAAATAACCCAAACAAACACAAAATGAATTCAGCTACTGCAAGTGATGGTTTGTTTACTTTGGTGAGAAGGCAGAAAACACACCTAATGAAAAAGTAATCTGCATATGCAGACCTCTGACTGTAGGCGATACATCCCGGGGCAGCACTGAAAGCGCTCAGTTTCATCGTTATGAAATAGTCAGCAAGCTGATTAGCAGGAGACAAAGGCAGCATTTAGAAAAAGAAGGGTTTCATGATTTCTGATCATACACTCCTCAGCGCTGCCTCAGGAACACTCACAAACAGTTTTATGCTAGAGACTCCCTAATGCAGGGCTCTGTTCTGCTGATGGCCAAGGCCCGTCCGGCCAGGATCACGCAGCGCTGCCGCGCCCTCTGCTCTGTGCCAGCGTGTCAGGGCCAGCTGCCAAGCCCTCTCCAAACGCGCTGCCCTGACCTGCACCAACACAATGCCTGCGCCAATGTGGGTGAAACCCAGAGCATCCGAGTGAGCTCCTGCTGTCCTCTACAGACCTACCTACCGATGCAAGTATTCCCCAAGTCACAGGACAGCTCTGCTGCCTGGGTTTGAGCAAACATTTCTGGCTCAGTAGAGTGCCGGTATCACTAGGAGGCATTCAAGGACAAGAGCACAAGGAGCAGGGGCGTGCAGGGACACAATGCTAAGAAACCTGAAAACCTGTAGCTCAGGTTTACACAAATGCCAGAAGAAGGTGTTCAGAACTTCTTCAGAAGCAGCATGACACAAAATTCTAAGTAGCCTGAACCAAAGGCAAAAATCCATCTCTTGAATACACTCCCTCCAACACCAGGGATGAATTTGACCCCTAGTGGAATAGGAGTATAGTTAAATTACATTAATGGAAATTACTTTAATTAATAACCCCTAACTATAGTTGTATTGTTTTCATTGTACTACTGTATTTTTGTTATGTATGACTTTTTCTTCATTAAGTGTTATTATAGTAATATTCCCCCAGCTGTGTTAGATTTTATTAGCACTTTGTCTTATTTGATGGCTTTATTCATGCACCTACTCAAGAGATTTTCTAATTGTATTATACTATTAGTAATTACTAATATATTCCAGGATGGATACTGGAATAAGACATTACAACAATATACCTGAAGGAAAAGGAACCTAATTTTTTTTAATACTTCAGAGGTGATCACTTCCAGCAAGTATGAAGAAGATCATAGCTCAGGACCTCCTATGGAAAGAAAAAACTTTTTCAGTCCTCTGCTAAATCCCACATTTCTGATTAACCTCAAGAGAGGAAGAACAACTTCTAATGAATTTGATGATGATGCTAAGGCCCACCAGTATTCCCCAGACACTTGAGCATCCCTCAAAGACAATTTGGCATCCCTCAAAGAGAGAAAGATTCAGCTTCTCTCGGGAGCTACCTCACAGTTTTCCTGTTAACCAAGGAAAAACTGTTTGCACTCCCCTCTAACCTCCACTCTTAGAATAAGGCTCATGTGTGGTGTCTGCTGCGGGGAACTGCTATTTTGGCACCATGCATTCAAGCTGGGAGATGTTAGCTCACAAAGAAAACACCTGTGTTCAAAGCTTCTGTGCTGAAACATGCATCAGAGGAGAGTTAGCAGCAACCCACACAAAAGAAGCCAAGTAGATGAACAAACCAAGGTACTGCTACAAGAAGACAGCTGGCAAATGAAAGTTTACAGTCAGGCTGTTTTTCCTCAGGTGCAGCAACACTGACAGCCTATTTGTGGACACAGGGTGGAAGGGGAAGTTGTGTGCCTTGGCTTTGGCAATGTCAGTTCTTCCAAAAGCTTCCAAAGGTACACCCAGAGCCTATGCTGATAAACCCAGAGGCAGTGGGAACGCTCCTTCTCTTACAGATACTTGGAGGATGTCCACAGAGTGGAGACTCATTTGCTCCCACAATGCACTCTACCAAGTGCTCGAGCCCAGACTGTCAAAGCCTCAAATTCTGTTTTGCATCATTCTTTAGTATTTTCATCTGTTCTTTGAAAAACAATCATCCCAGTTTTCCCTAAAAGATTTTCTCCTTCTTTCTCCCACACCTTTGTACAGGGAATTAACTGCCCTCTTGGTATAGTTTACTCTTGCACTCTTGTCTTTGCTGTTCATGCACTCTGGCTGGCATTGAGAGCCCTACAGAGCTGTCTAGGTGACAACACTGCCAAGCAGATGAGCCTCCTGGAAATCCTTCCTGTGGTTCCCCCCAGCAGGTCCTTTTGGAGCTTTCTCCAGTTAATTCCTGGTCTCCCCTATGGCTTCTAGGTCACACATTTTGCTCCTGATTCTGAAACACATACCCCCATTGGTAATATTTTACTTGGGAAATTCAGATAGCTCCCAGCTAGAAGTGGATTTCACACATCAAAACTTTTCAAGACACACCTTTTAAAGGAAGACAAATTTTATTTCCTTTGTGTAATGTTTCCCTGTAATTATTATTAGCAGCAAAGAACAGTTACATTAATGCAATCAAGCTGAATAAGCAGGTTGTTATAAGGTTTCTCTGGGAGAAAAAAAAGGACACGAGTCTATCTTTCAGTGATGGATATTTATTTTTTAAATGCCACTGTGATTTTCAAGCCTCTATTCTCCGGGCAAGTCTTTTTGAGTCCAGCAAGAGTTGTCAGCTGCCTTAGGAATGGGAGCTGGGGGCAGTGAGGGGAAGCCAGAGGGGTTTGTCCCAGGCCCTGGTACAGCTGTGGGAGGCTGGAGACCAGCCCAGCTGGGGCATTGCTGGGGCAGGGGCTGTCCTTGCCATGGAACAGCCCATCCTCCTCAGTCATCCACTGCTCCTGTGCAGCCTGACAGGGAAGACAAATCACCTGATGGATACAGACAGGTAGACAGAGAGACAGACTGCCCTCAGCCCCCCCACAGCCAGGTCTCCTGTGCCAGCTCACATTGTGTTACAGTGGCTGTGGGCAGTCTGCAGGGATGGAAAACAAAGAGAGGAAGACAAACCTTTCTTTCCACATGGGAAATGAAGTATGGAGAATACCCACACCAAAAGGAGACTGAGATGGGAAAAGACTCAGCTTGACAAATGATATGTCATCAGTGCTTTGAATGAACACATGAATCAGCAGAGGCATGCTGGCTGTACACCAGACTTTGGGGGAAAGCAAGGGGAACTGAAAGAGAAATATGAGAACCAGTGGGTGTTCCAAGGCTTTGAAGTGCTGGCAACATGCAGCACTTGAGCTGGCCAGTGGCAACCATACCACTGACCTGCTTAAAACTGGAATCGTTGCACCTCTCATTTTGCAACTTTAAAACGTGCAACCAGCTTACTGGTACTGTTTTGGACAAGGTTATATCCCTACCAAGCAGAGCTGCAATGGGAAATCATGGATATCCTGACCTGTTCCACTACTCCTCAGCCACTCTGGAGAGGGATTGCTGCAACCAGCATGTGCTGGATAAGGATGAGAGAAGCAGGATGAACTGAAAAAAGCTCACAGCTGCATGGCTGCAGCAGAAGACAGCATGCCATTAACTAACCAGTGGATACACTACACTGCCCAGTGTCTAAATTTACCCTTTTTCAGACAGGCAAGTACCTGCATCAAGTAAAAGTCTTAGTGAATACATTAAATACTGGAAATAACACAGCAATAGTACTTAGAACACATGGGGACATGGCCTTGATATTTTAAGAAATCTGTGGCTTTTCCACTAAAAACTTTGTGGCTGCTACAATTTCTAATTCCCACACTACATCTGAGTTAAATTATTATGAGTCTCAGAAACTCATGAAATTAATTGGAGGAGTTCACAGCATCACAAATGTGTTTTACATGTCTAGACAAATCTGATTATCATCATGCCCTTCAGAAACATGTTATATATTCCCAGCATATCAGATTTTACATAGCATTACCATTAAATGTGGTCTAACTTGGGCTGACAAACCAGAGAATAATGATTAGATGGTAATTTACTTCAGTTGTAAGAAATGAATTATGTTAACATCAAGTAAGATAAGATATTTGACAACGGCATCAGACAGCTCTGAATAAAAAACCCCTCCATTTTATGTTAAATGTATTTTTAAAACCATATTTTTAAACCATTTGCAGTACCATCAGTAACATAAAATAAAAATCAAAGTTTTCATTGCATTTGTTTTGTCAGTGAGTAGTGTGAAAAAGGGAGACCTAAATAAATAAAACCAGATAGAAGCTCAGGTTATTACTTGCTGTTTCCCTGTTTTGCATCTAAAACCAGCATGCACAAAGCCATGCCAGAAGCATCATAATCCCTAATTCTCAATTCCATGTAAAAAGCTAAGGTACTGAGGGCTTCAATACTTAGCTACTGGTTACACAAATGAGACCAGAATGTCCATGGCCCGTGGGCAGTGAGCTCCTGCCACAGGTAACCAGGAACACAGGGAGGGCAATGCAAACCAGAAGTTGGAATAGGAATGCTTTACCCATGGAAACTCTTAGGTACAAGGCAATAAGCTCTGCAGTCAGTAACTCTCCCAAGTTTTGCATGATTACACTCACCTCTGTTGGTCAATGCCATTCAGAGGATACTGGTGCTATTGTGCATGCCCTAAGCTTTGTCCTGTCTCAGGTTTAATTAACACTACTCAGTGCTTTGCAAGGACAGAAGTAAAGCTGCTCTTCTCTTGAATCCCTTCTTTCTGTAAATCTTTCCTGTTCCAGTTAAGCTAATCATCATTCTTACAATGCTTTTTCATATGAAACTGTCATTATTCTTTAAAAGTGCTCCTATCTACCAATTACCATTTTCTAACACTTATAACACTTCTTTCTTTTTCATTAGCACTTCAAAATATTCTCACCTTCTACAATATCTCATTAAACTGGAATCCTGATTATTTCTATTGTGCTAGCAAGTGTGTCACTGGCACTATAATGGTCTTTTTTCTATTTAAACTATCCAAATGAAGTAAAAATCAGTTTCATTTCATTCTTTCCAGATGATTCCCAAATGCTTTTATTTAAGCATCTGTATTTGTATTATACAGTCCCTATTTATATTTCCAATTCTACACTATTCCTCTGTAATGAAACATCTTTTCATGGCATGTCCTGTCAGGATATAAGCATGCATACTAAGGCAAAATTATGAATAAGATTTTGGTAATTTCCACTTCATTTTGAAGCTCTCCCTAGTACTGCAGTGGCAAACAGTCCCTAGTAGATGGGGTTCCCTACTTAGAGTTGGGCAGAGGCATCTCTGTTCATGCAACACTCACTTGCTCTTTCCCTGGCATGTAAAGTTGGTGCATTATTGCTTTGGGATTGCTGGATATGTTCACTGTGAAGCAAGCTATGCCCTAGCACATGCTGGAAAATCACAAAATGGGAAGAGCAGTCCAGTTCCTGAGCATTGCTGATGTACATATGGGCCAAGAGAGGAGAGATGACAAATAGATGGAGTATGAAGGTGACTGTGATTATTCAGGCCAGTAAAAACAAGGAATGATCACACAAAGCAAACTGTCGAGTCTTAACTTGTTTTTGCCAGGGTTGGAATTAAATTCACGAGACAGCATTTCGTGTTTGGACTCAGATGTTTATTAGTTCTTATCTCTATTACAGTCTCACAAACTGTGAGTTATAAAGCACCTCACTCTAACAAACTAAAAAATGGAGCTGTGTCTCTCTCTCTACAAGGCCTTTTCCCACGCCTCTCAAATGGATGGATAGAAGGATGGGGGCTGAGAGAGCAAAATCTCTCCCACTGTAAATAAAGTTCATGACCACCCAAGGAACCTGAATGCACATAAGTCTAAGGGACCTGATGAGAGGCATCCCAGTCCTAAAGGAATTGGTGGATGTAGTTGCCAAGCCACTCTCCGTCATATTTGGAGAGTCATGGCAATCACAGGTGACTGCAAAAGGGAAATACTGCACCCATCTATTAATAGGGAAGAAAGGATACAGAACTATGGGCCTGTCAGCCTCCCCTCTGTGCCTGGGAAGATCATAGAGCAGACCCTCCCAGATGTTCTACTAAAGCACAGGGAGGTGATTCAGGACAGCCACCACGGCTTCACCATGGGCAAGTCCTACCTGAGCAGCCCAGAGGCCTTCTATGATGGGGTGACTACATCAGTGGACAAAGCAAGGGTTACAGATGTCATTTGTCTGGACTTGTGTAAAGCCTGTGACAGGGCTCTTCTCCAAACTGGAGAAAGATGGACTGAATGGGTGGACTGTTAGGTGGATCAGGAATTGGTCGGATGGTCGCATCCAGAGGGTCGTGGTCAAGGCCCCAGAGTCCCAGAAGGTATCAGTGACAAGCTCTGTCCCTCAGGGGTTTGTAGTGCACCAGTGGCATTTAAGTCTTCATTAATGACACGGACAGAGGGATCGAGGGCATCCCCAGCACACCTGCAGATGACACCAAGCTGAGTGCTGCTGCTGAAGGACGGGGCGCATCCAGAGGGACCCGGACAAGCTGAACAAGTGGCTCATGGCAATCTCAACAAGTGCAACAAGACCAAGTGCAAGGTTTTATATGTGGTGTGGTGCAATCCCCAGTATCAGTCCAGACTGGGGAATGAACAGATGGAGAACAGCCCTGCCCAGAAGGACTTGAGGGTGCCAGCGGGTGAGAGGTTGGACATGACCCAGCAACGGGCACTTGCAGCTCAGGAAGGACTGGAAAAAAACAGTAACAAGTATCTCTGAGCCCTCCCCAGAGGATCAACTTAAGCCAGATCTTTCTTGAAAAGCTAGAATGGTAATGCTTTTTTAGAAAGAACATTCCATACATACGTTAGGCGTCTGATTTACATTAAGCTAAATGAACAATAACGAACCAAGAGCAATTTATAGCCACTTAAATAAAAATTATTTTCCTCTCTGTTATCCACATTTTCCTACAGTCATTTATGGCACTATAAACTTTCTGTGATCTTCTCATTGCTTTAAATCTTTCTAGGAAAAAGAAGATACTCAAACATATGTAACAACTACATGAAAAAAAAGTGTCCATCCTCTTTTAATTTGGCTAAATTATGTCAAGCTGTCAGCACACACCAGGTAATTCTTAAAAAGATGGGGCTGGATCTGCCTCATTTTTTTTAATGTTTTGGCCACAAGTAATGAGTTTTCATTTTTTAGTATTGTAGATAATATGTAGTAGAGAATTTTGTCTTCAATAAAAGAAAATAATTATTTGACTATATGTATTTATGTTTTGCATGAAATTTACTTTAAATAGGTCATCTCCAGAAGAATGAGATCATTGATCATTGAAATCAGGACAGAAAAGTCCATAGTATACCCTGACACCTGATTCAGCATAAATAAGCTCTATAAGTTTAGTATATGTGTATAATCACATGTTATTTATAACATTGAACCTTTGCTTCTACACCGCACTGCTCAAAGCATTTTCTGTCCAACCAATTTCAATGCATACAGAGCATCAGAAAAAGACTATACTTCTCTCTGATTAAAAGAAATCTGATACTGAAACTGGAACTCTTTGAGACTGTGCCCAACTGTTCAGAGAACCAATCATTTCACACATTACCCTAAGCTCCCCTGAGCAGCTACTGTAAGAGAAGAACACATCAGATCCTGGATTCAGATGGTGACAAAATACCACCACTATTGAACCATCACAAGCTCCACTTAAAAAGTGAAATTTAAAATGAAATCAAAATAAAAAATGTATTTGCAAAATTTCACATTTCAAAATATACTTTTGACCCTGCACTGCTTTTCTGTACCCCTTAAGTTATTTTCATGGATCTTAAGTAGGCTTGAGGCCTACAAAATTTTCTTAGCGATCCAAATTTTAACAAAGAATTCAGTTATTCAACCCAAATGATGGTTACTATTCCTTTTGTTGTTATGCATCTCAGTGCATCCAATACCACACACAAGGTATCAAAATACAGACAGGCTGGCTGACTTTTGAAGACTATCACAGATTCCAAATCAAAATACTCTGAATTAAGACACATGGCTTTGTTACTAAGAAGTCTTCAGGGGATTTGAATTTTAGAGCTGAATTTAAAAATCAAAAAAAATCCACAATCTACTAGGTAAATGAAACTGCAGCTGTGCAAACTCTTCAAAAAATTCACTAAACTGCATTGACATTTCTGGCAGAAGATAGAAACTAATTGTACATTCTAATTACCAGTGTGACTACCCCGTGTCTTAGGGCTAAATTACTCCTTGTGATGTGCTCACTTAAGTGTGAAATCTTTCAGGATGCCTGTACAAGGCCAACACAATGCACTAATGCTGCCCTAGTCTTGGAGGATATTTGCTAGTGGATCTACATCTGACTTCTGTTTCATTAAACATGCTTGCACATTTGCTGAAAAGACTCTTTATTTTCGTTCCCTCATTATTGTCTAGATCTGCTGTATTCCTCATTCCAGAGCAGTTCACTTGCTAGGTGAATTTATTCAGCATAGGATCTCTCTAATGCTTTGGGATTCCTCAAGCTGGAAGCCAGACTCTTTTTCTTAGATTTACAAGGCAAGAATACATATGTTGTCACATCCCTGTGTCTGACCTCCTCTTCCTCATCATAAGCATTAGGATAAAAACACTGATTTCGCTTGGATTTGTCAGGAGGCACAGACTTGAGAGGTGTAGTGCTTTGACCCTGATGGTGGACTCTGAAAGCCAATGAGTTACCTGATGAAAGACTCTCTGGGCAGTGAAGGACCTACCTACCTCCCAACAAAGGACACTGCAGAGATACTTGAACTGCTGGCAGCTGAATTCCAGTGCCAGAAGCAGCAGCAATTCAGCTGTGCCTCCATGAATTGCATTACTTATTATTGCATTACTTATTATTTGTGGCAGGGTCCAGACACACCTGCTCAGGCTGGGACTAAACTGGGAGTCTCTGTCACTCAGTGTTGGTCAGACGCAGTCACAAGGATGACTGAGGATAAAAGGGATCTCTGTCTGTACAACCAACAAATCTATTGATGGCTTAAGTGGAAAGGCAAAATCATGGCTATTACCTGGAACAAAATTCCCAGAAGCTGGGATAGCCAATGCTTAATCTTTGGCAAAATTATCAGAACAAATGGAGTTGTACAGCCAGTGAAATGAATGAAGCCTGACCAGTGGTAGTAACAGCACTATGGTAGTAAGAGAAAATACAGACTTTATGTAGATTACTCCACTTTGGAGGGGTCTGCACACATCAGTAGGACAGCAAAGGGCCAGGCAATGATGACCAGTTAGCCTCACAGAAGTCCCACTGAAAAGAAGGAGATTGCTTTTGTGCTGCGTTATCAGGCATGTACTGAAACATTTTGTTTCATTAGCTCAGGGCAAAGGGTTCTATACATGCAAAAATGCTGGATTAGTGAGAGAAGTGCTATAAATGTAAGGTAATAACTAGCAAAGGTACACAGAGATCATCACAGGATGCATAGATATTGTAATACTGGAAAATCTATGGACTCCAGTAAGGTGAATCTTTTACAATAGATGCAAATCAAGCCGTGGGCAAATCTCTCAGGAATAAAACTTTTTATTCTGTGAAACTTTACTTCCTACTTTTTTCCTTTTTTTTTCTGAATTCCCCATGTATTTTTGGACTTGTTTTTAATGATAATATGCATTTAGTCCTCAATTATTCATGAAATTTCATCCATAAAATATAAAAAAATTTAAATATTATAGTTTAAATATAAACTTTTTATAAAATAAAAATATAACATAGATAACCAGAAGATGTGATAGCATCTTTGATATTTGGCCTTGGACAAATGACATCCTTTTATGGTATCCTTTACAATACACATTGATAATATACGAAGAAGGAGACAGCAGAAATCTCTAAGTTTGAAAGGCAATTTCACTCCTCGTACAAAGAAACAGCAATAAAAATAGGAGATTTATGACACAATTTACTCCTTCATTAAGTAGTAGACATTGTGTGTGTCAGCCAACAGCTAAAAGGATTTCAGTATTGGTTCTGCCAAGTGTCTCATTAAAAACTGATAAAAGAATCAGCAGTCCAACTTAAGCTAAACCTGCTACTTTTCCTGCTACTGTGAAGCATGCTGCCACGTTTTTACAAATTACAATATGTATCCATTTGGATGCCTGTGCAACTACCGAACATTTCACAAACATTTTAGAACTATCACATCATGAAAAGCCTGTTAAGTCAGTTGTGCATGCTATGCAAGGAAGTAGAATGCTTCCTATTTTCTTCACCTACTGAATCTCTTCTTTCTTGAGAAAGGTGTGATATTTGACACATCTTTTGGGGAGGATTCAATCAAGTATGCATTGTTCTCTGCCACAGCCTCAGCTGATTTCCACAGTCCACATTCTGTCTAATTTCTGAGTCACAGATGACCTCGCAGGCAATCAACTTTTATTATTTTCTGTCAGATAGCTGGGTTGATGTATAACTCTATTTCTATAAACAGGCCATTTCCTCAGCAGATATCTGAATTTTATCAAATGTATCATTTTTCAAATTAAGCTCTTCATAGAGGCTCACTTCTCTGGGTTTAAGAGCAGTCTGTACTTGAAAGAGACGATCACCATTACAAATTTTGCCCTGAAAACAGTATGTATCATTGCACAGAAATTCCTACATAACGCCAAATTTTCATACGAACACACTCCAGTCTCATTTGTATTGCAAATTTATGCCTGCAAAGTAAGCATTTGCACAAGTAAAATAAACAAAACATTTCACAAATTCAAGGGGTTTTGGCACAACTTAGTCTGGTTCTGTATATTTAAACATCTAGGTTCACACATCCCAAACATAAAGGAGTTTATGTCAATTTAAAATCTGGGACGTTTATCGTGAACATTTTCTGCAATGCAGGAGAAAGGAGAGACGGAGCCACCACAAGTTCACTTTTTATGTGGTCAGGGCTTAGAAGAGTTATGCACTTCATAGTGCTGAAACACAAAGCTGGCATATAGATTGTCTCTGGGGTATAGTTGTCAATGTCTAGGGACCTTAAACCTTCCTGACCACTGTGAGACTCACTGATATAATTCTGAATCTCACAAAGTGAAGAATAACCAGGAGAGTCTAATGCACAGCTGGGTTTCCAGCTGCCCAAATATCAATCTAACCACCATTGTTTCACCATGGCTAGTACATTCACTTTCTTTAGGGTGTGCATTGAGATAGACATCAGAGAGAAAAGTAGATTTGGTAACAAGCAGTATTGTTTATTCCTGTAAGGGAGATTTGAGAGAAAGATGTTGTGTAAAGATTTGCCAGTCTTCCTTTTGAGTAAAAGGAAGAAATACAAAACACACTCACCACAGTGGACCAGTGAGTGAACTCCTTACTGAGTTCTTAGTGAAGTACTGAGTGAAGAAGAATACCTAGAGAAGAAGGTGGATCTATCTGGCAAAGACGCCTGAGTTGAGACACAGTTGTTTTTTTTTTCTGCTTGCCTTTTGAAACAGCTCCTTTCTGGCCCCACAATCCACTCTGTGTATGTTTAAGGCCTGAGTCTCCTTAAACTTTCTTCATGCCTCAGCCTAAGACTGTGGCAGAGGACTGCCACATAAATGTTAAGGAGCTACCTAGGTCTCCCCCCATTGCTGGACTGCAGCCTTCCATCTCAGCTGTTAATAGTCAGTTCCTTGTCTGAAGCTATGGATGCTTTCAAAGCAATCACTGCACAGGTCTAGAATACCAAATGCAAGCCCTGGAGTATTTCTCTTTTACAACTGAGAAAAAAATAATACAGAAACAAAAATAGAAATAAAGCCACATTCAGTCAGATGTTGCTCCTTGACATGGCAAATATAGTTATTATATGCAAAACTGAATAATGACAGATTGTATCTGCAGGAGGCAAAACAGCTCTGTCAAATCAAAGATTCTCTCTCAAAAAATAAATAATTACATAATGCTAACAGGTTCCACTAAGACACTGCGGCCACATGCTGCACTGTCTTGATTTTTGGATAAATAAACCTCTGGCCCTGTTGTTTATCAGTTTAATGAACCTTTGGGACATGCAACAGTGCACAACTAGAACACAGTGATTCAATGTTCAGGCATTTCTCATCAACACTTCTGAACTTAAAACACTTAATTAATAGTTAGCAAACATTATTAATTGAACCTTGCAGTGCTCACAAGCACCTAGCTACCCCCCTTTGTACCTGGCAGGTATCAACCCTGCAGTTAATTCAGCTGCTTGCAGGCACCACTGAAGTAGATATGGAGGCCACCAAGAGTGCTCAGGAGCTCCTGATTCATGGTGCAGTTTCATGTCACAGTGACACTTCAAAGAGCAAGCTGTGACTGAAAAGAGAAGCCTGCTCCTCCTCACCTCCCCCCCGGTCTCCTGTTGCCTGTCCACATGTAGGGGTCATGCAAGCACACAGCCAAGCCCCATGATGCCTCTGTCAGGGGCCCTGAACCTGCCACAGATGTGTGGGATCCCACCTCTCCCCAGGACTGACCTCAGTGGACATAAGGAGCTGGTACCTCTGCACTGCAGCAGGAAGCCCAGCATGTCAGACTGCTTCACTCTGCTGGCATAAGGCATGGGCAGATGCTGCATCCAGGGCCTCACGAGCCTTTAGGATGGCCCCCTTACCTACGAAATATTCTGCTAGAAAGAGTTTATCTCATGCATAAGGCTGACAGGATAGCTTTAATCCAGGATTATTAATAAAAAGCTTCCTTTTCGCATTCCTGTCTTTAAGATTGCTGAGGTGTGACCCGTGTTCACAGGGGTCTGAGGATGAGGGAAGAGACGAGGATCTGACTCCATGTTCCAGAAGGCTTGATTTATTATTTTATGACATATACTACATCAAAACTGTACTAAAAGAATAGAAGAAAGGATTTCATCAGAAGGCTAGCTAAGAATAGAAAAAGAAGGAATGATAACAAAAGCTTCTATCTCCGAGAGAGTCCAAGCCAGCTGGATGTGATTGGCCATTAGTTAAAAACAACCACTTGAGGCCAATCCCAGATGCACCTGTTGCATTCCACAGCAGCAGATAATCATTGTTTACATTGTGTTCCTGAGGCCTCTCAGCTTCTCAGGAGGAAAAACCCTAAGGAAAGGATTTTTCATAAAAGATGTCTGTGACATTGAGTTATCACAGAGATCCCACCACTGTTAACCTTCTGCTATTTGTGATTTTTCACAGTAAGAATAATTAGTATTTAATAATATTCATTACTTTTCATGAAACATGACTGGGTGTTTACTTGCTTTTTCAGAGAAAGTATTTAAAGATATATTTTGTCCACTAAAGAATAAAATTACTTTTAATTTTGTCACATTTAGTAATGTTCTTATATACAGGAGTCAGACTTCACTGTAAACAGAGGAACAGTCAGTGTTCTACAATTTAGCTCGTAATTATAGATTGGTAATTGCATACCTAATAGTAAGGCTGTAATTAGGATCATCCCCACAGTTCAGGTCAGCCTTAGCACTGAGGTCACAGGCAACTCAGTGACTCAACCAAACATCCTTACACTCCACCACTTGTTTTTCATTGCTGGCTCTAATACTTGAAATATAATCATTAAATAAGCACTATGCCTACTTGGTCATCTCTCTGCAAACAAGATGACTATTTTCAAGCTTCTCTGTTAGAATTACCTTGGCCTCTTTGCAACTATTCACCTCCAGCTATCCATTTTAATTTTTATGGGGGCTATAGATTTTCAGACCTTCCTGGGGCTTTTGGGAAGAACCTGCTTTATCTACACAGTGACTTCTGTGACTGGGCTGCTTGGACAGCACAGTTCCAAGGCTGTCAGGAAAACTGTTCCCCTATCCCAAGCAGTGGGTACTGCCTCCCCTCCCATCCACACTGCTATGTGAACAAAGGGCAAAGCACTACCAACCTGCTGAGACCTCTGATTTCCTGGCTCACAGGAACCTCTGATCCTGCTAATCTGCAGCTGCTCATGATTTCAGCATTGCCCATATCTCCATGCTCCTGAAAATCATCCATAAGTCTCCAGCTTTTCAAATTACTGTTCTAGCTCTTCCACATGTTCTTCTCTATTTGCAGCAACTGCTTCACTCATTATCCCTCCTCTGCTTTTCCTACTCCATAATATGTTCCACAAGCCTACCATATGACCTGTCTTTCTCCCTTTCTTCTCATTTACTCTCTTTCACATCACTATACCTGAGCACCTTTTCAGCTCCACATACTTCCAAACTTTGTTCCTCCTTCCATTCTCCGTGACTCTCTGCCCAGATAAGGTCTCACTTTATCCCTCCTTTACATGCATGGATCACTGGCAAGTTGATTTCAGTGCTTCTTTCTTTCAGAGTTCTGTTTTGGATCCTGAGGGGAACTCCTCTCCTCTTCTGGCTTCAGAACTCACCACAAACAGTGCTAGGAAAAAAAAAAAAGTTCATACTAGTAAACATAAGAAAATTAAAATACTCCTAGTCAAGATCACAGAAGGCAAAGCATTAAGTTCCACCCGTGTACAAGCCACACAATCCAGCACCTTCTTCAAGGTTAATTTTTTTAATCTACGTTTACAACAAAGTCCTTCTGAAAAAAATTAGTTAATTTAGATATCATTCTCATACAGAACACTGTAGAAACACAATTTAGATAGTTAAGATGTTGGTAGTAACAGCATCTGGCCTTTGAAAAGTTCCTGTAAAAAAGCCCTTGATCAACACACTTTCTACTGGACTGTAATAACTTAGTGAATTGCACAGTGGTTTCCCGAACCAGTCTTTACATCTGTGAGGAGCAAACAGAAAAGTGAAGGACAGAGGAGCAAAGTTCAAGTCATCTAAGCTGTTTAACTGAGCAACTGAAATATTTTAGCAACAGAGGGCTCAATTTTCAGGGGATCTCTGAATTTCTTGGTTTTGCGTTTTGTTGTTTGACAGCCGTAGTATCTCACAGCTCTCCCTGGAGAGCTTGTGGGTCTTGTTTCTTACTCTAAAATAAATGCTATCTGTTATCAGCCTAAGCTCCAGCTCAGATTCTGCACCTGTTCCACTTCAAATACTAGCAGGGATTAATTAGGCTCATTTCCCATACTCTCCTGATGCTGAATTGCAGGTATTGCTAAACCACATAGCATGAAGATCTACTGAGTAACAGCAAACCAAGAAGGCGTTGCCCAGCTTATGTCACCAGCGAGCTACCCTAAAGGATTTTATTTGAGTTAGTGCAGTTTGGTCTCCAGTTTGTTTACTGGCAATGACAGTTTTAATTCAATTTGTGACCTTTCTTGTTACCTAGTTCTCAAAGAGCTAACATGAACAAGGTGGATGGAGCTCTGAGAACGGTGATGCACTGAGTGGCATCCCTGCCCACGATAGGAGGAACTAGAACTAGATGACCTTTAAGATCCCTTCCAAGCCAAACCATTCCCTGGTTCCGTGAGTGTAAGATAACATTCAGTTTTTGTAATTTGCAGAACTCTTTTTCACTTATTCTCAAAAAAAGGTATAAAAACGCAAAGTATGTTAACAAGATTAGATTGTTGGAAACTGTAGCTAAACCGCGTCAGAAATGAAAGATTACCAGGCTTAAATAAAGGTGGGGACACCCTCATAACAAGCACATGTGTGGCAGCACTAACTCCTATTCTACTAGAGCGCCGCTAATGAGCGAAGGCTACCCTGAGGAAGTGCTGCTGGTCATCAGCACACTCCTAACTAGCATCTAAAAATGAGCAAGAACTTAAACAAGAATAATCGGTAACTGAAGCAATAAAAACACATGCCAAGAAAAGCTTACGGACTGTACACGCAGACCAAAGAAGGACAACCATCGCCTCATACACCTGAGTGTCTCGGTGGGAGAGAACAGAGCAGGCCAGCAGGACCTTGTGTACACCGGGAAGCAGGCGAGAAGAGAGCAACCAGCTACAGCTCTAATTTCCCGGGCCTCACGGAGCCTCTCCCGGCAGTCCAGCCCCCTCCCCATGCGACCCTCACAAGGCTTTCCCGCCGCGGCGCTCCTTACATCCCCTCACGGCCGGATCCGCCCCCGCCCCGCGCTCGCTCGCCATTGGCTGCCAACAGCGCGGGGGGCGGAGCGTGCCGCGGAAGAGCGGGCGCCTGCGCCGTCTTCCCCCCACCCCCTTCAGACCGGCTTCCCGCTCGCAGGGCTCCGCTTCCGGGTCAGGTCGGGAGTTCCGTCGGGGTCGCCGGTGAGCGGGGCCGGGGCCGCCGCCGCCCGGGCGAGGGGCGGGTCGGAGCTGCGAAGGCCGCGGGGGGAGCGGCGGCATTGCGCGGCAGGGCGGCGAGAGGGCCGCGGGGAGGCGGCGGCGGCGGCGGCGGCCCCCGCCGAGGCCTGGTCTGGCCCGCCGCCGCCGCCGCTCGGCCGATGCGCCCGGAGCCATGGACAAGATCCTGGAGGGGCTGGTGAGCTCTTCGCACCCGCTGCCGCTGAAGCGGGTGATCGTGCGGCGCGTGGTGGAGTCGGCGGAGACGCCGCTGAGCCAGGCGCAGTGCCGCGCCATGTTTGCGCTCGGCACCCGGCTGGTGCTGCAGGGTCCCGACCCCTTCCAGCGGCAGGTGGGGCGGCAGGTGCTGGACGCCTACGGCCGCTTCCACCGCGCCGAGTTTGAGGCTTTCTTCAACCGCGGGCTTGTCCTCGGCCTCCTGCAGCGCGGCTACGGCGAGCTGAGCAACCGCGACCCCGCCATCCTCGACTACATCCAGGCGGGGCTGCGCCTCATCATGAGCTGCCCCTCGGTGCTGGAGCTCTTCGAGCTGCTGCAGGTGGAGGCGCTGCGCCTGGTGTGCGAGCGGCCGGCGCCGCCGCTCTGCGCCCGCCTCTGCCAGCTGCTGGGCGACTTCCCGCAGTGCCTGCCCCGCGGCAGGAAGCTCTCGCTCGCCTTCTGCCAGCAGCTGGTGCGCAGCATCGCCCACTTCCAGAGCCAGGGCACCCGCGAGGCCGAGCTGCGCCTCTACGTGTCACAGGTGACCCAGGTCAGCGCGCTGCTCAGGAGCGTCTGGAAGGCCGAGCCCGACACGCTGCTGCCCTCCCTTCAGGAGCTCTTCGCTGTCATCTCCGCCGCGGGTGAGCGGGAGCGGCGCGGAGTAACGGGGGCGTAGGTTATTCAGAGAAGAGGAAAAGCCGTAGCGCATGCAGTGGGCGCTCTGCAGGCATCACCTGGTAACCACTGCTTTCTCACCCGCATACTAAAATGCAACTTCTTGACTGTCGAGAAAGCAAAGCCTTTTTATTTCCTGCCCACCTCCCAAAAGCTAGAGAGTACTGATTTTTTTGTCGTTTTTTTTTTTTTAAATTTATTTTGCTGCGGGGCAGGATTGTGTTTGTAAAAACTCCTGATACAGTGCTTTAAATCATATACCAAAATGAGGTTTTGGTTGCCTTGTTAAGGAAGATTTAAAACTAGCCATAGTTACACACATATAAAAACCTCAAAGGCTCTTGCCAGGAAGTTGGTGTCAGACTCTTTGTGGTGCCCAGCACCATGACAAGGAGCAAAGGCCAAAAACTAAAACACAAATTTCACCTGAACACTGGGAAGGACTTGTTTAGATTGAGGGTGGTGGAGCACAGGAACAGGCTGCCCATGGAGGTCGTGTGTGTTGTTGTGTGTGTTCCTGTGTTACCTGCTCCAGGTGACCCCTGGCAGAGGGGTGGGGCTCCATGGTCTCCAGAGGTGCCTTCCAACACAGTTGTGTGATTTGATGAAAAGCTACTCTTTCTTCTTGCTCCCTGTTTAACAGATTGGGATTTATAAGTGTATATAAGTAGTATATGTAAAAGCAATGTATAAAATTTTAGGAAGCATCCAGTGCCTCAGTAATGGAAATGTGATTGTAAATAGGTCCTTTCTGACTTCTGAAATCTGTGAAGTACTATAATAATTCCCATTGCCAAGTGCCTTTGCTGTTGAGGCACCTGGGAAACTTGACATTGCATCTTGCTATAAGTGGAATGGTTAGCAGAGAGTTGTTGAGATAGGATGTGGAGAATACCAGCTGCACTAAATTCCTAGGCTTAATATGAAGTATAATACACAACTTATGGTACTTCTTTTTAGAAAAACACAAAACCTACTTCTCAATTCCAGTTAGGGTAGAGGAGGAAGTAGTTGGCAGATGGTCACTTTCTTACATGGGAAGGAAATGAACTAATGGCATTTGTAATTGACTGCTATCAATTAATTCAGTGATATATTTTACTTTTGGTTTGGTTTGTGATAATAGAATGCCAGCTATACGATAGATTTATTGTCACTTGAAACTATGGTCAGGTTGTATGGTAGAGCAAGAAGCTATCTCTTTTTCTGTGGGGTTTTCTTTTTAGTTCCTTACATTGTCATATTCAATTGTTACAGATACTTCATTTGAGCCTTCTGTTGCACTGGCAAGTCTTGTGCAGCACATACCATTGCAGATGATTACAGTACTCATCAGGAGCCTTACTACAGATCCTAACGTGAAAGATACCAGTATGACTCAAGCTCTGTGCAGGTAATGTATTTAACTGTGAAGGGAGAGGAGAGTTTCTTATTTAATCTTGCCTTTCTTGGAGCTGTTACTGAAGTTCCATTAAAAAAAACAATGAAACAAAAGTGTGAAGAAGAGGAACTTTTAAAATGGTATTCCAAGTCATGCTTTTTGGCATGTTAAGGTGTATATATATATATCAAATATATCTGATGCTGTGGCTGTTACTGGCATGGTTTCTGTTTAAGGTTGCTGCCTTCATTGCTATTGTGGCTTCATTCTCTGGCCCTGCTGGGGTGGATGAAGAGGGTTAATTAGAAACTGAGAGGAAACACCTGTGTTCTTCTTAGATGACATCTTAAGTGAGGTCTTCTGCCTTATGGAAGATGGTGTAAGTAGGAAACTCCATAGGTTTTACAGTCAAGCAGAGAAACAAGGCCTTGTTTTCAGAAGATGGACCTTTGTGCTTTTCCAAGAAGCAGGATAGCATTCTCATGTGATGGTATTAACCATCATCTCCTGCTCAGAAGAAAGGAGCCAGTTCAAAATGAGTTTTACTGCTTAGCTTTGAGGGATTTCTTTCTGCTTAGATGTCTTAATGGTTTTTTTGGAAGGATTCACAGAGAACAGCTTCTATTACCCTTTTGACTCAAACCCTCATAGGCTTTTTGGGTGTTCTTTGTATGATAGAGAAATAGAAATCATATAAAAGCAAAAACTGCTTATTATGTTTGTCACTAATCTAACCTTGAGTAAACGTGATGTAGATGAGTAGCAGTGTAAACAGACTGGGATTCAGATTGCAGTTGTGACTAGTATCTTCAGATATGTCAACAGTAGTGATGCAGAAAAATGACAGTGATAGAAGGATGAAGACCTTGAAGTTGGTGGTTTTTTTTTTTTTGAAATCCAGTTGAAGAAGCTGTTATTGAGTACTGAAGGGTAGGAAAATGGGTAATGCAGTTAAACAGGGGACTATTAGAAATCTGTATTGCTTAAAAAATAATTTTTAAGAAGCCTTAAAATAAGAGTCCAGTGTCTTCAAGATTATTCAGTACATCCATTTGAGTGTAGTCTAATACTTAAGCATTCATGTAGTGTAGCACCTGAATATCTTGGTGGGCTTTCTCACACTGAGAACATGCCTTGTGCTGACAGTAAGTTGAGGAGCTGTGTTTCAGTCGAAAACATAATGAAAAGAAGCAGCATTAGTAATACAATTTGGGGTATGACATATTGTTTAGGCACTTTAAGAGAATCTCCTTGACTGAAGAGATTTCAACCAAGCTGTGTTCCCAATCTAAAGGTCAGACCTGGGAAATTCAGGATTAGGTCACGCTGATAATTTGCCAGTAATGTGCTGGTGATTAATTTTCAAGTTAGTGTAGATTTAACATTTATGTTGCAGTGCTGTCTCAAGATAGTGTCATCATGTAGCTGTAGCTTGAGAACACCTTCACTGTGTGCCTCTCCTTAGGGAAGCAATGCAGTACTGAGCTTTGGTTACACTAGGAGCTGTTATTATCAAACAAGTGCCTTTTTTTTTTTTTCTTGGTGCCAGCCATGTAATAGGTGACTTTTTCCTCTTGTTTTTGAAAGGGAAGGGTAATCTTACTTGCTTTGTTGATTCTTTGAGGTAATACTCTCTCTTAAGAGCCTCTAGTTTTGTTCCATGGAGCCTTGTTGGTTCCATGAAGCCTCATGTCAACACCGCATGCAGTTTCTTTTTCTACCCCTGGCAACCCTTTGCAGTTATTACTCTCTTCTGGCTTAGTGAAGCAATTGTTCAGAGGTTAATGCAGCTGGAATGTCTGGAGCACCAAATGACTATGCTGTCATCGGGCTTGCAGCATTCCCAGGAGGTGCAGAACTCCGGGCACAACAAGGTCTGACGAGAGTTAGCAGAGCTTTGCTGACTGTAAATTAGAGACCTTGTTGCTCACATCCTAAGTACAGCATCTGTGGCACTGCAGAGTCTTTCTGAAGGTGAGCACAGAATAGTAAAAATTTATGTTTAACAGACTCATAAGTTGAGTTGGTTCAGGGTGGGCGGTACATTAGACACAAGATCATTTTAGAATTTGGCTTGAGCTGTCTGATGAAACCTTACCTGAAGCATCAATGAGGAAAAGCAGAAATGGTTCAGTCTCATTGAGGATATATGGGTACTTTAAGAGTCTACTTTAGAACTCTGGGAGGAAATGAACTGGCTGTACTCAGGATCCTGACAAGTATAATGCTTCTTTGCACTTCGACCCAACTATCTTTGTTAAGAGAAACAGATAATTTTGCTGAGAAAAGCTCCAGGTATAACCAGGTGCTCTGTCCTATTGGAAAAAAGGTCAAATTCTGTAAAAGACTTGTAAGTTATTGGGGGTGACAGGTAGTCAGAGGATCTTCTGTTGCTGTTTTGGGTTTTTTTTCCCCTTAATCTGAGGGACTCATGCCTGAGCTGCCAGATTCTTTGATGTGGTGAAGAAGATATTTTGTGAAAGAAGTTACTGTCTGAGATTGCACAAATAATTTTCTTTTCGAAGATAACAAAAATACTGTCCTTACTAGCCACCCTAGGTGGGTAAAAAACCTACTGATTTTAGGGTGGTATGAGGAAGAAGGTCCTCCCTGAGGCTTTTAAGGTTTTCTTAAGCTAGTCAAACCCAAAAAAGCAATCTCTGTTCATATTCATGATCATCATGGCCCATACTAGTAGCTGCCTAAAAATATGCACTCATGGATTGCAACAGAGCAGTAAGCCAAGCGAATGCAACCAAAATACCTGATCTTCACCTACCAGATGTAAAATGTGATGCTTTTTGGGACAGTCTCAAGCAGGTCTGTGGGTTCACTTCTGTCTCTTCTGGCTTTTGTTTCTGCTCTCAAAATCATTCACTCTCAGGTTAACAGTCAGGTGTTTTAGAATAGTGGTTCTAATGTAGGACTCTACAGAATACTTGTCTAAACAGTTAAGAAAGCAATATATTGTCGTTAGGTTTAAATTAGCTGTGCAGATGTTTCTGACTGCTGGAAAATACCAAGTCTACAAATCAAGGAGGGGAAGATTTGAACATGATTGGTTTGTGAGTTGTGGGGTCTTTTTTTTAGGTTATTTCTTCACAGACAAAAACAGTTTGGGCCTGTGTTTTTGATTTTCTATTTCAGAGGATATAGGAAAGGTTGCTCAGGATAAACATGTTTGAATTCAGTGTCTTGAGGAAATAAGAGCTTTGTGTAAATGCAGAGCACTGATTATGATGTTGCCATGGTTTTTTCCCAATTTTGTTTATAGTAATATGGATGAAACTTGGTAAGATTTGTGCTTGTTTGTTCAAAAGGCAGTTCTAAAGATCACTTAGTTTAGAGAAGCCTATGAACTTTGTAAGTGCAGATTCTAGGATAGATACATTATAACTTGTCTCAATATCTGTCCACTCCTGTGGTAGAAAGTTTTTTCTTCCACCTAGTGCTGCCAAATTAGTGCTGCTTCATCTTGTTTGAAGAAAGTAATCTTATGGACAATTAAAGAAAATTCAAAATATTACCAAGTAAAGTCTCAGAAGAACAAAGCCTAGATATTATGTTTTAGCTGGCACTCCCTTACAATATTGTCTGTGTCTTAGAATTGTTTCAGCTCATCTGCTTGTCTGCCTTAAGCATCAGGATAAACTAACTATTAATTTAAAATACCTCTGTTTTCTGTTCCTGATACTTCACTGTATTTTCTAGGCACAGGAGGTCGCTTCACTTTTTTCTTAGTTCAAGTGAAATGATCCCTTTTGAGATGTATGCAGACCTCAGACTGCTCTATGTATTTAAAATGAATAGATTTTGCTATTAATTTAGAGTGTTTGGATGGGCTCCTGGGAGAGTAGCTGTGAGTTGAAGAGTCTTCCTTAGTAGTCAGTTTTGGTCTGCTTTGGAGTAAAAGGTGTTGAGGGGAGGTTACCAGCTACAGGCACTTTTTCAGCAGTAAGTTGTTGCCATATGTTAGCTCAATGTCTATAACATCAGAGTGCATGTTCTAGACCAACAAGAAGCAATACAAAATATTGGCTTTTTTATGGTAAGGTATTTTTGGGGATGCATATTTACTTAAAATGTATTAAATAAATCCTTATTCGTTTCAGAGTTAAATTACTTGAGATATAATCAAAATTAATTTACCACTTGCCCAACATTCCTGCATTACTTATTGTGAGTCTTATTGTGTAAGCATGTTGCAAGCATCTTTTTTGTTGAGGTTCAAGTTAGTGGCATATTGGTTTTTTTATCTTTTTTGTTCTGCTGTTGTCTTGCAGAATGATTGATTGGCTGTCCTGGCCTCTGGCTCAGCACGTGGAAACGTGGGTGATTGCACTGCTGAAAGGATTGGCTGCAGTCCAGAAATTTACCATCCTCATTGACGTCACCCTGCTTAAGATCGAATTGGTATGTTGGAAAAAAGCATTCAAACAAGGGAGAGGGAAAGGAGTTGCTACCAGCTATGCAGTTGTGTAGCATCCTTTTTATTGTAACATACAGCATCTTCTTATTCTGCAAATATGATGTAAATGCATTTATAGCTGTCACTTGCATGTAATGATTTTGTCTATTTCAAATGGCTGTGTGTTTGAAGATTTTTTTTGTGTTAACTGAACTTTTACTTTGCAGATTCACTGAAATAAATGTGGGTTTTTTTAGGTCTTTAATCGACTTTGGTTTCCTCTAGTGAGGCCTGGTGCCCTTGCTGTCCTTTCCCACATGTTACTTAGTTTCCAGCATTCTCCAGAAGCTTTTCATTTGGTGAGTTACTAAATAATTGTTTTTGAGTGCTTTGAAATGCCGCTCACTGTGTTGTTTCTGAAATGGGTGTAAAGAGCAACAGAATTGATGTGCTTGGATGTTGTCTGTTGGAAGGTTGTAGAACCAGGTTCCTGTGGTTATAGGAAGGCTTTTGAGATTCCAGATTCAGCCACTTCATCTCTAACTGGAAACAAGCATTGTCCTTCCTTGTATGTACCTATTTCTGGCAGGAGTGTCTGGGCATCACATTTTGACTGCATGCTTCTGCAAATCCATTTCATGTGTGTGAAATCTGCTGATCAAGTTGGAGGGCAAGCAGGTTTTTGAGGCCAGCTGTTTGGGGAAAACAGGTAACAGAGATAATGTGCTCTGTGTCACCTGGTCACCCTGAATGAGACCAAGAAGTACTTAACTTGCAGAAGGCTGTGCTGTCTGTGTCCATGTTCATGGGCAAATTAAACCATTTTTCATGACCCCTTTTCAAAATGCATTCCATTAGTTAAGGCCATAGATGGGAGGGTGTGAGAGTGACTGTGTTAATACAGCAACATGTTCCCACACTTGGCATTAAGCCTAAAGTCTAGGAGAACATCTGAGATTTAAGAGTAACAGCCTGGCACATTGTCTCTTTACTGTTTCCAGGGCTCTGAAGGGGTATAAAGCCCTCTGTTTAATGTCAGAGTAATTTATGCCCGTTACGTTGGCTTTTACTGAGAGATCTCTGAAGTTTCTCCAGTGTCCTGATCTTGTCTTAGCATAGAAATTTGAGTTACAATTAAAAGCTTTGCATGTGTTCAAAACATAAATATTTCATACATTTTTCTGTCTTGCTTTTCTTTTTTCCTGAGAGAGACAAAACATTAGAAAAAATGTAATATATCAGATAGCCTGTTCTAGAAAGAGGAAGTTGATTTACCAAAGAAAATTTCTATTGGAGGCTGCATGCTGTCTTGCATAAATATCTCCCTTCAAGATTTCATGACCATTTAAACAATTTTCTTCACTATCATTTATTTGTGCTACTACCATTTAATAATCTGTAATATCTTCCTTCACTTTAAGTACTTGTTTCCTTTTTTAATAACAAATGGTCTGATGATGCAAGTGTCAAATGCACATTTGATAAATAGAAATTAATTTCCTTGGAAATGCATCTGAGATTACATTCCATCTCCTTACGCTTGAGCATCATGAGCATAAATTATTTTGATAGTTTTGTACCAGAAGCAGTCTTGTACTTATAATGTATGATGTAGAACTTATGATCATCAAAAATCTACTGATATATCGAAGTTTAATGTAACCTCGAGCCAGAAGAGAGAATTCTGTGTATTCAAAGTGTAACTTGCAGTATTATCCAGCCTGCAGAATTCTACTCTTTGGCAGAACTGAGAGCCTATCCTTTCTCTCTTCTTCCCATGTGCCTTGTCTGCTCAGAATTATCATAACTCAGATCTACTTGATACCAAGCTCCATCTTGGAGCTCAGGAGTTGCTTTCTCATTGCTGTGTACCACATTTTTAAAGTGGAAGATGAACTTTTTTCATTGCAATACCTTTCAGTATTGACTTGTGGTACAGTGAACTCTTCATCTTTGTGTTTTTTATTTTTAAACAGTGGGTATCTTGCTTACCTAAAGAGCAGGGTTTATTTATCAGAGATGTAGAAGTATTTATACCCAGAGAATAACCAATATTTGAAAAAGTGACAAATCTGTATTTTGCACCTAGCCTTTTTTACTTTCATGTTTTGAACTATATCAGTTCTTGTAATTGGTATGCCTCAGATTCCTATATTCTTATGATTGCCTTTCTGTATTTTATGCCTTTAGCTTACAAATTGTTTGGTAGTAATTAATGATGAGAAATTATTCCATCAACTTCTTTCACAGTTAATCAATCTTAATTGTTTGAAACTTGCAAAGGGTGTCTGCTTTGAAGTAAACTTCTACTTGTTGTCTTAAGGCTAATGTCTCACACATTTAAAAGTAGAGCTGTGCTGAAGAAGAGGAAGGAGATGAAGTAAACATTTCTGATTCTAATCTGGCCAGTTTAAAGTATTCCTGAATCTCTGAACTAAGTCTCAAATAGATTACTCTAGCTGTGGTAAACTTTCAGCTCGTAGTAAATGACCCGGTTGTGGTTTATGGAGCTGAGCTGCCTCACTAGGTGGAGCTATGGGCCAGTTCCCTTCTTGTAGGATTAGCAGGAATGTATTCATTGGCTCGTGAGTTCAAGCATTAGATTCTGTTAAAGGAAAGTTTAGAGGTTTGTTTAAAAAACCATATCTGTGAATCAGAACAAGATACTAAACTGTTAGTGGTGGCACAAAAGCAAAATGTTTGCAGTTAATATCCTTAATGAGATGAGTACTTTTGGACACTTGACTGTTTAAAACCTTAGCATGCACCTTTTGAAGTTCATGAAGTTCCTTTTAAAACTTACATGAGCTAAAGAGAGCATTGAGTAATTAATTGTGCTGCTTGAAAATTGTTATGTATGAAGAGTAATGTATGTTTTTCAAGTCATTGTTTCTCAACCACTTCTTATTTAATAACAAAAGTTCTCCTGTCATTTGGCATGTATAAACCAATGAAGTTCAATTAAGTGTTTTGTAGAAGAAAAAAAAGCAATAAGAAAATGCAGTTAACACCTTTTTGCTTGTTTCTTTGTTTTCCCATTTAGATCGTCCCACATGTGGTCAGTTTGGTTCACTCCTTCAAAAGAGATGGCTTGCCTTCCAGTACAGCCTTTTTGATGCAGTTGACAGAGTTGATACACTGCATGATGTATCATTATTCAGGTTTTCCAGAGCTCTATGAACCCATTCTGGAAGCTATTAAGGTACATTAGGAATGTTAAGAGCATGGAATGTTATTTTGTTCTCCCAGATATGAGGCTTTAGTTCCACAGATCCAAATTCTTTAGCGCTTCCACATGGAGAAAAGAGCTAACCACATCATCTCATGTCAACCTTGTGTTTGAAATATAAAATAAGTATAAAGCTTTGAAGAAGAAGGCTGGGGGGAGGGAAGAGAACAAGGGCAGGCAGTCTGTATCTTCTAGGCTATCAGGGGCAGCAGCCAGACCTTGGAGGAGAACTGGGGAGAAGGGGGAGATAAAATACTGCTGCATGGCTAGACCTGTAGCAGAAACAAATAAACAAACCTATTAAGCCAGGTGTTAAATGTTAAGCTGAGTGTTAAATGTTTCTCTTGTAGGACATGCCCAAACCCACTGAAGAGAAGATTAAGTTGATCCTCAGTCAGAGTGCCTGGACTTCTCAATCCAGTTCGTTGCCATCTTGCTTATCTAGACTTTCTGGAAAATCTGAAACTGGGAAGACAGGCCTAATAAATCTAGGAAATACTTGCTACATGAACAGTGTTATTCAAGCACTTTTTATGGCTACAGAGTAAGTGCTTCTTAACAGCTTTTTTCATTGCAAATAATTCTTGCCATTACTGCATTCTTGATTTTCACAGATAGTAACATGTCCTGGGGTCTCTCACCTTGCTAGAGCTGAGTGCGTTGTTTTGCACTCAGTTACTGGTTGCTTTGTTCAAGTTCAGCTCTGGAAACTGCAATTTTAGCCACTAAAACTCCTGATCCTTCCACCCAGTGTCAAAAGAGAAGTCCTTTTTCCCTCACTGTCCTTGCTCACTGCTGTATTGTAAAAAGATTTGGTGCTACTTTGGTTATAATCTGGAAGGGTATTAAAACAAGTCTGTCTGTATCCCATTCCTACACATTTAAATGTTTAAAGACATGGGTATTTTGCAGTGTTAATTCTTACCATACAGTAATTTTAGATCTGCACTAGAGCAGAGTTCCAGTATTGAAGGAAGTCTTACGTGTTTTGCCTTCTTTCAATTTGAAGGAATTGTCTGAGCTGGAATGATAACTGAATTGTTAGAAGTCTAGCTAGGAAACTCTTTCATTTGTCTCTCTCTTCCATTTCAGTTTCAGAAGGCATGTTTTATCTCTGAATCTAAATGGCTGTAATTCCCTAATGAGAAAATTACAGCATCTTTTTGCATTTTTGGCCCATACCCAGGTATGTCAGTTTTTCATCTGTTTTTCTTTAAGCTTAGATCTATGTACCAAAATTGAGAAACAAACATGATGCCATGGGAATCCTCTTGAGTATTTCAAGTATAAATATTATATTTTTGTATGGGAATCAGTCTGCCTTGAAATGCTCAGATGGACTTAGGAAATAGCCATTTCTCTAGGTGGAATATGTTGGTGTTTTGTTATTTCTATTAATAGGTAGTGATAGGTTTTCTTTGAGGAGCAAGAATGAAAAAATCCAAATAAGACCTCAGTTGATAGACAAGCTGACTTTATGCTATCTTTCTAGGGTAAACTGTGACCTTCTTCATTGATTTTTACACTAAATTTTATTGTAGTTCAAATTCTAATGTGATCATTATTAGCTGTTCGAAACACTTTGCTAATGCTGGAAAGGCACAAGACACTTCTGTTTTCCTTGAATAATAGCAATTCACTTCTGGAGAGGATGAGGCTGGATCAGCTTCAAAATAAATGGGTCCTTATGAAGAAGTACTGGTGTTCTGAAGAAAGCCAACAGGTTTTTTAATTCACCAGCAAGAATGGTAGCTGCTATAATACCTGGCTTGTACTCACTAAACATTAATATTTGCTGTCAGGATAAACTATTTGTATCTTTGTACTAGAGGCGATTGCTACAAAATTAATGGCTCTCCCTTGGTATGATTAAGTTGTTTAAATGTTTGTGTACCTTGTGTTTCATTCAGCTACTCTGTGATAATGTTGTCCATAGTTTAGCTGTTAATATTAAAATAATCAGCTTTTTAAGTTGATTATATTACAACTATGTAACCTTTTCTGTTCTCTCACTTCAACAGAGGGAGGCATATGCTCCTAGAATTTTCTTTGAAGCTTCCAGACCACCATGGTTCACTCCTAGATCCCAGCAGGATTGTTCAGAATATCTCAGATTCCTGCTAGACAGGTATGGTTATGGTGCCATCGATGGCAATGAATCTATAGCCTTACCACGTAATGTTGAGCTCTTAGGAGCAGTTGTGTAGCAGTTCCAATGCATGAGTAAGGTAGGGATCAGCAATTTTCAACCTCATTCCTGTCTTTCTCTGGTTTTCTGTACAGTCTACAAACTACTTTTCTTCATGGGTTTAGTCTGTAGTGAAATCTGGATGCCATATTGAATCCAGATAATTGAGAACATGTTATGGTGGTAACAAGGTGCCACTTTTATAAATCTAAACATGGGTGTTAGGTTTAAGTCGTGGTCCTGTTGTTAAATTAATAGTAGTTGGTGCAAGCAGTTTAGTTGTGCTTCTGGAATTTTATGTTGGTGGAGACAGCTGTATTTCATAGAAGGCATGCAAGTCACAAAGAGATGTACATGTCTTTATAAACAGGTAATTAAGCAAGCAAATTAGCTGTGGCAGAAGTAAATCAGTAATACCTACGTTTATTAATAATGCTCTTTATTTTTGGCTTGCTAAAGGGGGCTTAAGCAATATTACTTTAAGACACATTCTGCTCTTGGAGAAATTGATCTCAACAGTGAAAGAGTGTTCTCTCTTTTTTTTCCTCCGTGGTTTGGGTTCCTCTTTTGGTTTGGATTTTCTTGCTGCAGAACTTTCTTGGCTGCAGAATTCTGGCATTTTCTTTGGAAATAGTCTGGCCATAAAGAAATAGTTACTTTTTCTCTTACCAAGTCTGACAGGCCCAGTCAGCTCGGGAGCTGATGGATTAACACAGTGTAATGATAAATAATAAAAACAGTGTTAGGTTTCTTTAATATTTGCCTATTCTTTCAATATATCCATTGTGTTCTGTTATATGTAATGAGACCCAGAATCAATGTATTTGTGCCACTCGTACTCTGGTTTGGAACTCTATGCTTCAGCTTCCTTACATTAAAAAAAAAAAAAAAAACAGATTTTTTAGGGTAAGATACTTTAGCAACTTAACCATCTGTGGTTTTTAGCTGGAAAAAAATCTGAAATAGTGTGGCAGTATTTGGAATATAGCACGGTTACTTGGACTTATTTTTCTTTGTTTTCAGGTTGCATGAAGAAGAGCGAACTTTGAAAGCGTTGTCTTCAGCGAAGAGTTCTGAAAGTATTCTGACTGACAAGTCCCAGGCACAAGAAAGTGCCCATAAAACATTTACTGAAGCACCTTGTATGGAAAGTGAAGGAAGAACTCTGATAGAGAAGATGTTTGGAGGAAAATTGAAGACTAACATATGCTGTTTGAACTGCAAAAGTATGTCTCAAAAGGAAGAAGCTTTCACAGATCTCTCTTTGGCTTTCTGTCCCCCAACTTCCTTAGAGAATGCTGACCCAAAATGCATAGAACATTCTGAAGTGAAAGATGACTACATGGTGCAAAGTAATACTTCAGCTACCAGTCCTGATGCAGAAACACCTCTCAGTAGTTTGGAAGTAAATCGTGGATGTGACACAGTAATGAATGAAGGAACCATAGATTTTTCTAGTGAGCCAAGCTCTGAGAACACCACAATTTCTGAACTCAAAGTTGAAAATAATGGGGATATGTCTCAGAGTCTAGTAGGTAAAAATACCCTGTCAGTTACAGACTTACTCAATTATTTTCTGGCACCTGAAATCCTTAGTGGAGACAACAAATATTATTGTGAAAAGTGTGCCTCTTTACAGAATGCTGAAAAAACTATGCAAATCATTGAGGAACCTGAATACCTCATTCTCACTCTTTTGAGATTTTCGTATGATCCAAAATGTCACATAAGGCGCAAAATCTTGGACAATGTTTCTCTACCGCTTGTATTGGAACTGCCAGTGAAAAGAGCAACATCCCCTTTAGCTGTTGTTTCAGGAGGCTGGTCTGTTGGTGTGGAGGTTTCTGATACTGGAGAAAACCTTGCTAAAAAACTGAAGCCCTCTGGTGCTGATGAAGTGACCTGCCCACAACTGGTGCCCTATGTGTTGAGCTCTGTGGTGGTGCATTCTGGGGTATCCTCTGAAAGTGGACATTATTATTCATATGCTAGAAATGTTACTGGATCAGGACCTTCTGGGCTCTGCCACCAGTCTACAGCTCTCTCTTTAGTTTCTCCTCAGGATAAGCTGTTTACAGAGGAGAGTCCTTGTACTGTTGTAGAGAACGAGCTGGACACTGAGATGCCAAGAGAATGGTTTCTGTTCAATGACAGCAGAGTGACATTTACCTCATTTCAGTCAGTCCAGAAAATCACCAGTAGATTTCCAAAGGACACTGCTTATGTTCTGTTTTACAAAAAGCAGAACAGCACCTGTGGCTTAAACACCAATCCAGCGAATGGCCTGTGGGTAAATGGAGACCCTCCTCTACAAAAAGACCTCATGGATGCTATTACAAAAGATAACAAACTGTACTTGCAGGTAAGACTGAAGTTTTGTGTAAAGGGTGTCTCCTTAGGCCTCACAAGAGGCAGTCTACAGGATAGAGCACAGCAGTTTTTAAGTGTTCTGCCATAATAACCATAAATCACTAGTCTGGCTTCATCTTGGTGTTGCTGGCCAGGTTTTGTAGTAAGGTTGTCACTGTTAGATGGGAAATGTCAAGGAAAATGGCATAAACACATTTCAGTTTAAAGTTTGAGTGGAGATGCTTGTATAGGTCATTGAAGCACTTGCCATTCCATATGGGAGAGGCTTCAAACAGTTCAAACTTTCATTGCCTTGATGGAATTGCAAGAGTGGCTTAACTTTACTTAAACACTTCCAAGTGGTGTTCTTACTAGTGCATTTTCATTTGTAGTGAAGCTTGACTTCTAAAACTGTGCTTACTCAGATGCTGGAACAACTGAAATGATGACCAGATGTGGGTGACTGGCTTCCATTTTCCCTTTGCTGCCTATGCCATACTCTCTGTGGGACCAGTGCTTCCAGCAGCACTCTCCCTGTGTTCTGGGAAGTTCACCTGGCTGTGCCAGCCTTTTTGTTTGCTGTTAAAAGAAAACAGTGCTCTCCACACTTCAATACCTCTTTCTTAGAGCATTGCTGCTTTTTTTTTTATGTTCTAGGAGTAAAAGTATGTTTTACTGTGTGCTCTTTGATGGGTTAAGCTGTTTCTGTAAGGACTCTAGACTAACTCAAGTTAGAAGAACTAGGTAAATTTAACTTTTCTGTAGTGTTTTATTAATTTCAGAGTTTTTGAGCTCCTGACCTTTTCTCATTTTAATTGAGGCTCATTACAAGTGCTTGGTTATTGTTTTTTTGAAATTATTGCTAATACTGTGATTCACTGAATTAGATTATTCTAATTTTAAGATGCTGTATTTCACTGTTGGTTCAGAGTTCTAAATTAATTTTTCCAGCTAAGTTAAGAATATATTCTTCTGTCCTGAGAAAGCCTTTAATTTTCAGAAGATATGTTCAAAAAATTCTGTATCTTACTGCTTTTGTTTTGCTATTGGATATCTGTTTACCACATGGTAAATGAAGATGTTTTCAGTATAAATAACTAAACCTGCAGTATGGGTTGCTCCCACTCTGTTTAAAACCAATTTTAAAACCCTTAGCAAGGTGGGATGCTTTGCATATTCTGAGTCCAGAGAGTTTTACTTACCCAATGTAGTACTTGTGGGGATGAACTAGAACAACCTGAAAATATTAAATGTTTTTAAAAATAAGGTTATTGCTAGTAAAAACGCCAGTGGTCTAAGGTAAACAGGTTGGTAGTGTAGTTTTTTTAACCAAACAGGCTATTTAGGCAAGGTCTGCTATTTTAATCAAAATCTGTGGTTGATTTCTGGTACTACAAGTTTTTAATATTTCCTTGTTATTCCTAGTAAACATACTTAGTTTTTGGTGTATCATAGAGCTAGCCAGACACTTAGGACTCCACATATTGCTGGAGATAGCATAATACTGTCTTCAGGAGTGTGGCCAGCACATCTGTGTAGACAGTGTCCTCCAAATATCTTCATTTTTAAAATGAGTATCCATTTCAGTCCTTAGTAGTGTACAATAGTTTCAAACTTAGGCTGTGTTTTTGACAAGGGCAAAATAATTCAAATTCACCAAGTCTGCTTTTAGCACCTGTGAAAGTATTTGGACAAGACTTGAGTTTAGGGGTTTCATGGTAGTATAATACAGTCTGGGAGAGTTGAAGGGTGACCCCTGTAGTTAGTGAAAGCCTGTTGTGAGGTTGTCTCTCATTGCCTTTAGGGAGGTGTGTGGTGATGAAGTGTCATGTGAAGGCAGCAATCAGTCTGAGCCTTAGCTCTGGAATACTTTCAGTTTGTTGCCAGGTCCACTGTGTTTAGCCTTCAAGAGCCAACATCTGCCTTCTCTCCCTCAATTTTTGCAGCTCTTGGCCAAGTTGAGGAAGGTGTACTAAAGATAGGAAATTGCTGCAGGGTTTATTGAACTAGTTGGCCAGAGACAAAATATAGTGCCTGATACGTCTAATGAAGGAAAAGCATGTGGCTCATCCCCTTCTTAGATGTCTTAAGAAGCCTCAGGAGCATTCAGCTGAAAAAGCAGCTGGCAGGCAGCAGAGCTTTTGTGTTCCTTCCACTTGTGCAGGTACATTTTCCAGCAATTGGCTCTGATTTTTATCAAGTGCTTGAGAGTTGCAGAGACTTGCTACGTTATAACAGTTAGCATAGCAATAATAATGGAAAGCTGAAAGGCTGCAGTGAATAGAAACTAGATAGCTTGTCCATCCTTTGGCCTTTTATCTGAGTACGTTGATATTCTATGCAGTTGATGGAGTGGAATGAGGGAGTGTCTTTCAAGTAACAAACATTGATATAAAGGTTTTACCTTTTGACTTGGCAACCAAGAAGAAGAGCATATGAAAATTGCTAGGATGAAAATTGATATGAAACATATATCAAAACCTGTTTTGTTAACTTCTCATCAGCAGTCTCATTTTTAGTGACATCCCATGTTGCTATAATACAATTTTAGCATGATCTCAGATGGATTTAATTTTGTTTTGCTTATGCATACTGACAATCAGTGAAGGTGTGCACCTTAGGTTGGCTGTGGATGATCAACTTGAAAGTTCAGCTTAGCTGTTCACTAGAAACCAGTGATGCTGCTTCAAAAGCCATTTTAAAAGGGTGTGAGATTGTGGGTTGGGGTTTTATTTTTAATTGTCTTTCTTCTTTCATTTCAGGAGCAAGAGCTTAGTGCTCGAACACAAGCACTTCAAGCTGCCTCGGCCTCTTGCTCTTTCCGACCGCATGGATTTGATGACAACGATCCCCCGGGAAGCTGTGGGCCCACAGGTGGAGGAGGAGGGGGTGGGTTCAGTACTGTGGGCAGATTGGTCTTTTGACTGTGAAGACAACCTGGAATACACTGGTTCCGAAGCAGCCTGGTACTGCTGAGGACAAATAAAATACCCAGCTCTGGCAAAGTTGTATCAAGGCTTTGAGACTTGGTCCTTGTCCAAAAGCAAATATTAGTGGGTTTTTGGTTATGTTTTATTTGAAATAAATAAGTGCATAATGGAAAGAAACCTACCTCTTAAAAGTTCAGTTGCTTTCATACTAAGATATGCTTGCCCAAAAACCAGAAAATGAAGATTTTTTTTTTTTAAGTAAATGCTCATGATGTTGCATTAAACTGAACAAAAATGTGCTTATGTCAGTTTCTCTTGTCCTCATCCACTGAATGAAGAAAGTTCATTTTTTACTCTGATACTATTGCTTTATGGTGGAAAGCCATTTTCAGATGGGCTAAACTGCATCTGTACTCTCTCACCCACTGCTTATTTTCAAATACAATACCTGTGTGGGTTTTCAGAGATGATGCAATTTGTAATGAAGGCAATAACTTAAATGTGACATGACACAGTACTTTCCAGGTTAAAAATTATTCAGTCCATTTCCAGTGTAAATGAAAAGAAAAAATTATACATATTTGCTAACTTGTTATCCAAAAAAAAATGCATGTTGTGTAGGAGCACTGTTTTTAAATAGAAATTGTTAACTCAGTAGCATTTCTAAATTGTTTTGAGGATTTTAAAATTATTTCAGGGGATCTATCTGCTGAGTATTGGAAAGGAAGAGATTCTGTATGTGCCTTGCAGTACTGTAACTTAAACTCTCTGAGGCTGCAGAAGATGAGAAAATGTCTTAGTAGTCTTTTTTTTTTTGTCAGCATTAGAAATCAAGACATTTATAGAAAGCTTTTAGGTTTCCAGAAGTTAAAATCTGTTAGTTTGAAATGCAGTAAGTATTGCCCTTTATTTGTTGATTTCAAAATATACACACCTAGTGATCTATAACTTTCATGGCCTGTACTGCTGAGAAAAACCTGGTCATAAAGATGGAGCTATGTTCATGAAATCACAGAAAATCTGCCTTTATTGGTCTTTGCTGAGGATCTTTGCTTATAAGAGTCTTTTGAAGCTTTGCCTTTGGCTTTTGCTGGTAGTGAGGACTTTCTGGTGAGTTCAGGATTTTTTTATTTTTTGTTTTTTACTCTGCAGAAGCCCACAATTATTCTGCCTAAGGAGCACTGTTTGACTGCTCATTAGGCAAGCAGAGGCTGAGGATCCACTCCTCTGAATCTTGACAGAAATGGCAACTTGGATTTTGATGTGCAATGAGGATAACAGAAGTAAAGGACTTAGACTGTTGAACCCAGTGATTAATTCTTGAGTAATCTTAGAGTCAAGTGTAAATTTATTTAGAGTATTTTTACAAAATTCTACACTGTTTTTGCTGTGTTTTTATATTCTATTAGGTGACAAAGTGTGTCCTTAAACAGCATGCAGACCTGGCAGGTTTTAGCATAACTGTATAGAAATAAGGAAATTTATTAAAAATGCTTTAAAAAAAGCATAAGATATGTTGAGAGAATTAAGTCTTGTTCATATGATATTAAATATATGAAGTTTAGTCTGAAAGGTAATTTAGCTTGCAAGTTATTTTTATATTATCACTAAAACTATGTGATTGACTATAGGTTTAGATGTTATACTCAAGAAAGCTAGAGCAGCTGACTTTGATATTTTATTTTTATTTTTAATACTTTCCAAGCTTTCTTGTACCAGTTTGTGATACCTTGGCTTTGGCCTACTCTTTTCTTTGCTATCTCAGTGGTAGGTCTCTGAACCAGGGGTTCAGCCACAGAAACATGCAATGTTTTGAGACCAGCATGAGGAACATTCTCATTTCATTGCACTTGGATGAGGTTATTTTTGAAAATTCACTTTGCTTTGAAATTCTATAACTTTGTCTAAGAGGGTTTTTTGTTGCCTTTTAGGCTTCTCTGCCAGGTTGCTTTGGTTTGAAAATGTTTTATGAGACAGGTTAATTTGGCTTTTCTCCCAGACTGAGGACACATGAAAAAGCTGTCTACTCATTGCATTACCTTGGGAATATTTAGTCTCTGTATCTATTTACTGCTCATTTTAAACTACTAGTAAGTAGAAGCAGGGGCGAGTGGTTTTACTCTATATGAAATCATAATATTGTAAAGGTCAGGTTTGGTTTTATATTCTCACAGTAAAAATACAAATTATGCAGCCTACCTAAAAATAATATGCAGTATGTCTTTTGTACACCTGTTGAACTCTATTTATTTCATGAGTTCTTAGAAGGCTTTCTACACCTTTTTTGCCTATTCTGAATTAGGGGTTAAATATAGAAAATTTAAATGAGAATAATGCAAATCAGGTTGGATCTGCTTAGGTGCAAAATGATGATGGATGTCTGAAATTGAAAATAACTTCTTTCTTTCACCCTGTTGACTTCTGTCAATGCATTTGCTACGGGTTTTATAAGTAGGTTTTAAAATTCAGGATACCTTTTTGTAAGTCTGCTTGCTGACATGACAGCTGTCCTAGGCTGGTGAGTCACAAGATATCCAGCTTGGAAGGTTTCAGTAAACCTAGTGGAAGTGAAGAATTATTTCATGCTTTGAAATGTGCACCTTTATTATTGTTTACAGTTATGGTGTTGCATGCCGCTGTCTTCTGGACATGAGAGAAAAGTGTAGATATGGTAGTTTGATTTCTGTTGCTTGTGAATGAATGCTGGATGGTTTATTTTTTTTACCTTTTGGCTCCATTCTTAATAAGTTTATTAAGTTGAATCAATAGAAAGATGCAAAATGCATCAGACCGTCTCAGAAGCTTGAGGGTTTTTGTTGTTTACTTTTGATGAAAGAGACACAGTTGTACCACTCCAAGGTGCTATGTCTTAAAATCATATTTGCTTCTACCAGGACAGACTGTGATTTGGTCTTTGTTTTAATGGTCACTGGAGTTGAAATAACTTTCTTTTGTGCTGGTAATTTTTTACAGTTTTTTGCTGTGGAGCATCACAGTGGATTACTGTGAGCAGTCTCCCCTGTAACAAGTGATTGCATTGTCTGTGAGCCCATTTATCCAGGATGAGAAGAAGCTTTTTTGACTAACTGAACCAATCGTACTTTCTGGCTAGATTTTTTCTTTTTTTTTCTTTTCTTTTCTGTGTTCCCTTCTTTGGAAAGTCAAATATTTTATCTTCTCTATGCTCTGGAAGTTTATTTTGGGTAAGCCTTAATTTCTTTTTTTTAATCTGTAGCAATAAGTTTGTTCTTTGAGTCAGAACACTTTTTTGTACAAGTGAAAGGGCAAAGGGCGAAAGCTCTGGGAGATGAGAGTGTTCAAACAAAATCAAGTGGGTATAAACTTTCTGTAAATAAAATTTAGATTAGAAACCAAGTTCCTAATTCTGGAACAGCCTTCTGGGAAGAGCCTTGCTTCGAAGGAAGAGCAAACTATGTGTATCAAAGAAATTAAATGCAAAGTGGTGTCTGAATAGTAGGGCAACTAGACCTGATAAACCAGAGGTCCCTTCCAGTCCCTTCCTAGAGTTTTGCTCTTTTGTTGGGTTTCCTGTCTTGCCTCATTACCAGTTTTGTTTTTAAGGCCTAAGTATTTGAGGGTAAATAAATAGAATATTAAAAGGTGACATAAAAAAGTTAACTGCTGAATTTGGGGTGGTGTTGGTCTCTGATATAGGGGAATGAAGCATAAAAATTACTATATCATGGCAAGTGGAAGCTTGGAGGAGTTGTGATCTAAAGAAATGTGCTCAGTTTCTAACACAAGGGTGATTTCCCTGGGTAACAACCTGCAATGTAATGTAATGAGTGGTAGCACTTGGTATCTTCAGTAGGCTGCAATTAAATGGAAATTATTGGACATTTTCAAATGGTGAGCCAATGATCTATGTTGTAAATGAGATTGGAATAGACAATCTTGAAGGCTTTTTAATGTTCTGTGCAGCCAGTCATCATAGGTCTAGCAAAATCTGAATTCAGAGCTATGGGTAATATGTTGTTAAATCCCAGTGGTGTGGGGGCAAATGTGACCGAGAACCCAGAACTGTGTGGTGCTGGCTGGGTTGTGTCAGGCACAAGCTCTGCCTGTGGGTTGTAGTGTAGCACTGCCTCAGCACACGAGCTTTTGTGTTACAATGCACACACACAATTCACTGGGGATCTGCTTTGGCTTCTATTGAAGCATCCAAATCAAAGGCACAACAACCAAAGCTACCCAGACTGAAGCATGGATTAATGTTTTTTAATACAATATGCACCCTCCTTATTTAAAATGGAATATCTTCTTAATGTGCGAGATTCTGGATAGGAATGTGGATTCAGGATACACATTTCTTGTTCCCTTTTTATTTTTTCTGGTGCAGATAGTATTTTTAGGAATCAGGTGTAAAAGTGCTTAAATGGACATGTCAAAAGAGACAACACAGCAAAGAGGGACAGCAGGTGGTGAAGGAGAAGAGCTGGTACTGAACTGAAATGGGACAGATGCTGGAAGGACAGCCTGGCTCTATTCTAATTTAAAAGTTGCACATGTTTTAATTTCACTGCTCTAACTTTATTCCACCCAAGGCTACTTTGTCAGCAATGCCTTGTGTTATCTGAGCCTGATCCTTAACAAGTTTCTGCTGTATCACTATATCCATTTATATTTTGAAGAAGAAATACCTCAGTAGGCATATGGAAAATATGCTGCTGAGGAGCATATTTCAGGTTGACATGAAAAAAATGAGTTCAGCAACAGGATATGTGACTGTGCAAGCAGCTGTGGTATCATACAGCATCCTCAAGGCCAGTGGTCTCCAAGCTTTCTGATTGCACATCCACATCACTAAAAACTCTTACGTGTGCACCCACTATGTGTATTTATTAATTTATAAATAATATATGTACTACTATACTAATTTATTATGTACATACACAGGAGTAGAAATTGAAAAACTATGAGAGAAAAGTGAAATAAAGACTATTTTAAAATTATTTAAAATTTCATTTGTTAATTTTGCAAAATATACTTTCTTCTTGCACCCAAATGAATTGTCTTGGGTTGCATGCACCTCACTTTGGAGACCACTTTAAGGTAGTCTTGGAAAGAGTTTTAACTTGATGGGAACATGCATCAAAACTGACCAGTTTATAATCACAGTTTCTTTTACTCTGTGAATATAGACTGTTGTCCTTAACTTTGTGCTGCATTGTCACAGAAATGTTTTATGAAAAAACTCCTTTCCTTAGGATTTTTTCTCCTGAGAAACTGAGAGGCCTCAGGAATAAAATGTAAACAATGATTATCTGCTGCTCTGGAATGTAATAGGTGCATCTTTGATTGATCTCATGTGGTTGTTTCTATTTAATGGCCAATCACAGTCAGCTGGCTCTCTGAGAGTCAGGAGCTTTTGTTATCATTCCATTCTTTTTCCTTTCTTTGCTAGCCTTGGGATGAAATCCTTTCTTCTATTCTTTTAGTATAGTTTTAGTATATAGTTTACTTTTAATATAATATATATCATAAAATAATAAATCAGCCTTCAGAAGCATGGACCCAGGTTCTCATCTCTTCTGGGGAGATGAGAATCTGGGTCCATGTTGCTGACTGGGGCTGCCTGCAAACTCCCACACTGCATGACTCTGTTTTGGATCTCTGTTTATTCAGAGTTCTTCCAAAATTTGGTCCAAGGCCTGTGTACTGTTTTGCTGTTTGTTTTCCTAGAGTGTGCATTAAATGACAAAACAGGAGGTGTCAGCCTTAAGTGGTTTGCAGAAATGCAAAGCCTTTCCAGTTTGGAGGGGAGGGCATATCCCTTGTCAAACACAGGGATGTCTTAGTACTTGGCTTGAAAGATCACTACCATTTTTCAACTGACTTGCCCTTTCTCAAATGTTCACTAAAGAATTGCCATATTTAGTGCTCAGCCTCCCAGAAGAAAGTAATTAATTTTCTTGCTGTATCTTTCCTGGTGTTTATTCTACTGAACTAGAGTTGAAACCATATTTGCAGTATGCCTGTGCTTGAATCTTGTAAACTGGCATAAATTTTTAATAGTATTTCATATCAGTTTTTTAAAATTGATGGGGAGAAATGACTTGTACATGTGTTGGGCTGCATAAGGAAGTCAAAATATACATCTCAAAAAGTGTCTCAAAGTATGTAAGTTTTCATGTGTTTGACTGGAGAGGCAAGATAGATGTTCTAGTAAAATATAACAGTGGTGATTTGGGGTTTTTTAATTTTTAATGTTTTACCTGTAAATCTCAGCTTGAAGGATCTTACACAAAAGCATGGAGCATAAGTCATCTGAAAACTCTTGATGGTCCAGCTGTGTCTGAGAACGAAGTAGCTGGATTTGCTGTGTATTTACAATGCAGTGATTTCATCTGAGTTGTCTTCTCAATGGGTGATACTTCAATCTTCAAAGAAGAGGAAATTACTCCAATTGGTTGAAATAATTAAGGACATCACAGTTGGTTAAAATGCAGCCTTTCTCACTGAACTTGGAAGTTAGGGCACAGAAACATTCAGGCCTCCTGTAAATAAAGACATGATTCTCAAAAGCTGTTTTCAACTCTTCTATATTTTTCCTCAAGCTTCCCCAGACTAAAAGTTGAAAGGAAGCTTTTGGGTTTGGTTGTTTTTCTTGACTACAGGAATACCTAAGAAACTCAAACAATTAACAGGCCAGTTAATCATCTGTGAAGTACTGCTGGGTGGTGTCTGGAAGGGCAAGGTTTGGGTTGCCCTTAGAATATGTAGTTTGAAGTTGTCTCCTTGAGTTGGCTGCCCACAGCCCCCTCTGGCATTAGAAACAGCTGCCTTTATGTGGTCTCCAGATTAAGTTTGCTACTGCCTGTGAGGAGAAAATCGTGGGAACTTCCCCTTCATCCAAGTCCTATTCAGGCTAATTGAAGAATTATTCTTGACCTGAGCTGTTTCAATTTTCCTTTGATTAAGTAACTTGAATCTGCTGACTGCCAAGGGAATAGACAGATCAAGCTTTAATTTAGTATTTTTAATTTTTTTTTCCTAAGTGAGTGCATTGGCTCCAGTAGAAGCTACTCTTTGTGTGCTGTGCTTTAAACATCCCAGGTCTACAAGAGGTGTTTCCTGCTGCCTGAGACCATGAAAACAGCAGCTATGCACAATTCCTTGGGGAAGGAAATCTGCAGTATAAACAAGCAACTTAGGTGGATGATATCATCATTTGGATTGGTCTGCAGTGTTTTGCATTTGGGCATTTGATGTGAAAGAAGCATGTAAGGAGTGCTTTTTTTTTTTTAAAGCAGTTACAAATGTTTCTGCAGGAGAAGGATGAGTTCCTGGAGCAGGATCCTAGGCAGTGTCAGTGTGATCTTGCATAGCAGCCTCCAAGAGTAGTGCTGCTCCCAGAGCGTGTTACAGTGGAAGGATGAAAAGACAAAAATGCAATTAGTCCACTAGACTGCATCCTCTGTTCAGAGAAGACAGGCTGAAGTGTTGTCATAGATAAAGACCATTTCCATTCATTGGGAGTATCAAGAAGCAGAGTATTTCTGCAACATCTCATTTTCTTGGGAGCAACTCCAGTGAGGAGTTTGTGCATTGTGGTCCATATTTCTGCAGCTCTGATTGCACAGAATGAGCCACAGGTCAGGAGGCATTTCAAGTGCAAGGTTTGAACTGCTTATTTGACAAGGCTGCTGTTGAGCTCGACTCTGCTCATCTCTAGCTCGTTTGGTCCTCTTTGGTGCTAAGGATTTGCAGAGTGGGAAAAACCAGGATGAACTTCACATTGCCCAGCTCATGTTCTGAGAATGGGCATGAATGCTCAGCTTCAGAGAGGATTTGATGAAAGGAAAAGAAGCAGAGCTTTGTGAAGAAGGAGAAGCTGGAAAGAAATGTAAGCAAGAGCTTCAGAGTGTGTGGGTATGCAAAGCTGTGGATTTCCTACTCTTATGGGGACCAAAAGCAGTTTGCTTTGTTTAAGCAAAACCATACCATCTTCACATGTCACATATACATAAGGAAAAGATGTGGGACAAAGTATAGCAATCACTTGGTCAAGGTAATTCTGACCTATTGGTGTTTTTATTATTTGAACTATAATTATGCCCAGTCTATCGCTCTACATTTTATTGAAGCAATTTTTTTTACACAAAGCTCAATATTTTGGGATTTGTCTTTTTAACTTAATCTCCTTTGGAAATAGCTGTTTAATTTTTTTTACTGTTTTCTGCCTTACATTTTCTCCCCTGTTTTTTAAGGGATCATGCACAATTTCTTACATAAAGAGGTATGGATGTGTGTAATGACAATTAAACTAACTTGGTGTGATAAATGTATTATTTTAGGTTGTAGATAGTCTTGTCCCTGAAACCTCCTTAACCCCAAATTCTTTTTTAGGATGCATATTATCCTTCGACCACTAGGTCCCAGCAAGACTATTCTCTTTAATGCCCTCCTACTTTAAGTGCCTCATGAAAAACTGAAGTGATGCAACCAAAAATATGCCTGGCTGAAAGAAACTGGTATCACAAATAAGAGAAAATTGTAATTTGGTGAGTTTTTTCAGCAGTTCTGTGTTTAGTAGTGGTTTTAACCTATTTTTCCCTATCCTCTTGGGAGCTTTGTTTCATCTTACTCTCCCCTAAACAAATTCGGTGGAAATCATGCTTACAAAATATTTCCTACTATGGCTTCAGCAGTGTTGTGGTGTTTTTCCTTTTCACATCCACTCTCCCTCCTGCACCTCGTTCGTGTCCCTTGCTGACTGATGACCTCTCCAGGACACAGATGTATCTTCTACACTGCATTCAGGTAAGTACAGGGCTGCACCTAACACTGTTTCTTTCTTGGTTAGCTTCTAAATGCTACTGTGATAAGCATCATTCCCAAATTATGTATCAAACATAGGGTAGCGAAAAATGCAATTAGAAAACTTAAAGAAGGGACTTTTTGTAAAGTCTCAGTTCTGCATTTAAAAATTCAGGCAAGTAGCAATTAGAGTAAAATGTTTTCTGTGTCTTCCACACTTGTAAGAACTGCTAAGAAATCTGTATGGCCACTGGTAGAAGGGGGTAGTGTAGGGATAGGTTTGCTTCAGGTATTTGTAGGGAGTTGCAATATTAAGAAGTTCTCACAAAGGGCAGTCACTGCTGATTTTTATGCAACAGTTTGTGGTTGCAGGTGCTCAAACTATTAACGGTTCAGTGCCAATTTAGTTATTTTGTGTTTGGCTCTGAATAATGTTGAACTGCAGGGCAGCACAACCATTCTGCTGGTGTGGCAGGGCTTGGTGGTTCTGCGTTGGCTGGAGGGAATGGTAAATTACAGCAGTCTCCATTCAGATGGAGCCATGGACACTGGTGGTGATGGTGAGGTGTAACAGAAACCTTAAGTTGGTTTTGATCATGTGGGAGTCAGTGAACTAAGTTGACTAAGTCAGTGAACCACTTAGTCTGATTGCCAAGTAGAAGCTTGCCCTGTATTAGCAGGGTAGGAACAGTGATGAAGCAAACTGTTGTGACTTCCAGAGACATTACTGCTTTTGAGGGCAGAGGAATTTCTGAAATTGAATTTCACAGTTGTTAGCTATAAATTAATCTGTGCATATGGATATAGTATGAGAAAAACAGTAAGAAATATTTCTGATTAAAACCGCCCTGACTCAAGTATTCTTGTTCAGTCTTGCCTGGTTTTTTTTTTTTCTAATTACCCTGCTCCAGAGATCAGAGTTGCAACTTCAGCTGTGTCTTGTTTTCAAGGACTTCTGTACCTCCTTTGTTGTATCCTTATGTCAGGTTTTAACTTCCTTTGAGTGGAATAAGATTTTATAAATATATTCCAAGCATTATCATTTAAATGCAAGTAGTTTTACTCTGCTTAGTTACTGAGGTTCCTGAGGTCCAATTTTTTTTTTGGAGTAATTATGTGTTTATCCAGTAGGGAGCGCTAATGACGCTGCTATCCATTAGTTGACAGTCCCATCAAATTATCGGGGGTTTTCTTAAAGTTTTGTGCTATGGAGAATTGGGCTGGGCTTAGGAATGTAGAGTTTTTTCTAAGTCACTGTGTGGCTGAAGCTCTGCTATAAATAGTTTTGGGGGAAAAGCATGTCAAGCAGGAGGCTGCAGGAAATGCTAGACTAACATTAACCCACAGCTGGGAGGCACAGCAGTACTGTAGTGTCTCCTTTGCACTACAGAGTTGAGAGAAGGCCTTTAATGTGCAAGTTGATCAACATCCCTCTTGGAGAAGCTGGTGCCAGGACTGTCAGCACAAATCACTGAGTGCTGATGCTACAAGTGTCTTAAATATCTCTATGGAATGGTATTATCAAGGTGGTTCCTGCCTCTTTTTATGTAGCCAGAATCTTGTCAGCAGTGGCTAAAAAAGCATTCTTCTTAATCATCTTTTAGGGTCTGCCTTTGCTTCAGAGCCAAGCTGGACATGAGATCGTTTACTGAAGCTGGAATTTTAGAGTCAACATGGGTGACTCTCCTGCCTTAGAAAGGAAGACCTTGAGATGTTAAATGGAGTTTGTGACCAGCAGCTTGAAAGTCCCTTTACACACTGTGTGAGAAAATTAGATGGAGCCAAGAAGAAAATAAAAACAGACTCACTAATATGTTTCAAAATAAACAAACATATCTCAAATTTATGTCCTGGACTGCTGGGCAGCATGGTGAAAAACATTTTGCCCAACTCTGTTCATTCTTAGTAGCTCACTAGAACTGTTAACCTTACATCTGCAGCATGAAGATGCTGCCTATGGGAGCAAAAGGTGTTTCACTTCTCCCTTAGGATAACAAAAGAATTTTAATAATGTGTCTAGTGTATATTAATCTTCCTGAATACACAAGCAATCTGAAACAATCATACTGAGAGAAGCATGAGTTATAGTAATTCATCTCAGTCTTGCATGAATTTAAGAATATCTGTCTGGAGGCAATGCCTTTATTAAATAATTTGTAAGGGAGTTAAGGAAAAAATCCAACAGCCACACTATGATGCTGAGCATGAACTTGTAGTATTACCTCTAGGCCTTTTGCATTAGCTGATGTTTGGTTTGAGTTTAGGAGACCACTGTATTACCTCAAGAACAACTCCCAGTTTTTATCCTTGCTATTTGAACAGAGTCTTTTCTATTAGAATTAATAGGAAAAAAGGGGAAAAGGTCTGAGTCATGAATAAGATAGTATATTTAAATAAATTATGTTAACATTAATAATGGCATCTTTCTGTGCTTAAAAGTCAAGCTGATAGAGAAAATCTGCTTCCTTGGGGGAGGATGTTTCTGGATTAGAGGAATTTCAGTTCTCCTAAGTGAAATGGATACTTTTAAGAGGGTAGTCATAGGTGTTGCTGGCAGATACATGTATTTTGTGTATTGGGTTTTGGTGATATGGATGCAGTTAATTCATGTAGCTATTATAACAGTAAATTCTTTTCTGCTTTAATTGCATTTGTCAGTTGGTCTTAAAATCTACCATATGGTAACAATCTGCATTAAAACCCTGGCCTGCCTGAAATTAAATGGGACTCTTGCCATGGACTTCAGCAAGTCCAGGATTTCACTCTGCTCTTCATCTTGCATGACTACTGCTCTTCAGGGTGTGGCAAATACTCTATATTCTGCATCTTGATTTATGTGAGCATTTGCTGAGCAGATGTGAAGGAGCTAAACTTGTTCATTTCAATCGTCTCTCCTAAAGCAAGTGAAAAAGTGAGGCCAGCTTGGTCACAGGTGTGATTTTGTTCACCTGAGGTGCTTGGAGAAATTACAGTTTCTGACAGGTCAGCAAGATGATGCTGGATTTTTGCAATGCAGCTATAAACTGAATAAGGGGTTGGAGTAGGTGACCTCCAGCGGTCTCTTGGAACCCTGACTGTCTTGTGATGTATCACTCGTGCTGCTGTGATGAGAAAGCTGCCCAAGCCAACACTGCTGCAGGGCCAGAGCTGGGCAGGCAGGGTGTGAGCACAGGCGAGACTGAAGGACTGGGGGCAGGGGGGTCTGCTGAGCTTCCTCATCAGCTGCTGATGGGATCTCTTCCTTCTCCACATCATCATCTCTGCCAGGCATGGAGCCACCACCTAAGTATCTGGGATCAGGGACAGTACCTTTTTATACATACATAGCGTTTGAGTTCGCATTTTCCAGGAGAAATACTGGTCTAAAGGTACAAAATAAAACTAACAATTACTGATCAGCTTTGATTAACAGTAAGAGAAACCTCCCTTGCCAATAATTTTGGTTTGCAGCTGCAAAATGACACTGGGTTTCATTATTTCAATAATGGTGGAAAGGTGTTTGTCAGAACCCCAGTTTACAATGAAGATAAAATAAGAATGCATAGCTGGCATATCTTAGCCAGAGCCCACTGTGGGACTCACTCCCACAGTTATGTCTGGTGCTTGCCAGCTCCTACTGAGCCTGGTATTTTCCCATTGCATTGTTTTTACTGATAGCTTCCATTCAATAATAACAGGAATCTTTGCAAGAGTGGGAGATTATTGCTCTTTATAATTGAGTCAAGAAGCATTAAGTGATTTCTACAGCCATTGAAGAATGTGTAGCCTATATGATAAAATAATCTGAGGATTTGATCTTTCTTTACTTAAAGCAGTTGATGAGCATTTTATCCCATGTTCAGATATAAAATAAGATCTTTCCTCTTATGAATCTGTTTTGGGGAGGAGCAGTAAATGAGGGAGGAAGGCTGCCAGATGTAATCACTAACATGTCCAACTCTCTCATATATATATAGATATATATATATATATAACGCGTATGTTGTTACAAGACAAAGCTGCGTAGTGTTTTGTGTCATAAAACATTTTTTATGAGCAGTAATAGTAAGGAAACAAATCAGTCAGAATAAGGTAACACTCTTTTCTCCTCATGTCTTCCCAACAATGACAAAAACTGGTTAAATATTATTGCTGTTTAACTGAGAGCTCCTGATACAATAACAGGACAAAAGCTGAACTCAGTTTGTTGCTGAATAAGAGGAGTGTGCTGGAGATGACTTGCCTGCTCTGTAACATTGCCCCACCACACTGGGATGCTGTCAGCCTCCAGCACTCAGACCCTTTAGACCCCCTCCACTCTGTGTGTGCAGAAGAACCACAATAATAAATGTTTTCATCTGCTTCTGGTCAGGAATTTGAGTCTTACCCTCTTCTCTACATGATCTATGCACTTGAGACAGCCAGGCATGATTACTTGTGTTAGTGAGAACCAAGATCACGCCCTGAAAGCCCCATCTGGTCCAAACCTGCTACAGATTGCCTGCTGGGCAGTGCAGGTCGCTCTGAGATGATCACACTGGTGTCCTGTGTGCTGACAGGGTCCTTCTCCTGTCTGTTGGCTGTCTTGCTGTTCCTAGCCTGGGGTGGTTGTCCTGTGACATGTGTGGCTGTGTGTAGCAGGTGTGTTACCCTGTGCACACATACCCCTGAAGCAGATGTGGGAGATGTGCAGGCAGCAGCCAGAGTGTATGTGTGAGCTGGGCCTTGGCTTTGGAAGTGTGTGTCAGAACGATGACCACAGAATGATCCTCAGGAAGCATCCGGCACCTCCAGGCAGCTTTCCTTGGCTGCTCTGCTTCTGTTTCACTCCCCTCCAACTCCCTCATCCAAGTAGGTAATTGATGCCTGCCTACCCACCGGGAGGGAGGGGTGATTGATGGGGTGGCTTTAGTTCTTGCACGGTGCTCTGAGGTCACGGCAGGGGCTGTCAAGTGAGAACCAAAGCCTTTAAACACCTGCAAATCTTGGTCATGCCTCAACCATTTGTGACTTTTCAGGCAACATTCAACATGTGGGAATAAAGCTTTGTACCACATCAACTCATTCCTGAGTCTATTTAATACTTGATTAATGCAGAGATAGGAAGCTGCTGAATGTTTAGTTTAATAAGCACTTTAAATTTTGTGGCTGAAATATGCAGTTTCCATAAAGCCATTTGGTTTTGGGCGTGTGCCTTGTGAGCACTTTGTAAACTCTGCAGAGCAGGGACCACATGTGTGGCAGTGTCTGGCCAATACACCTTCATGTGTAGCTTTTAGGTCTTAGTTTTGTATGTATAAAATTGTGGTGCTGGCAAAATTTTTGCCCTCAGATTGGTGTGCCAGTACTAGTATTAAGATTTCTAAATTCCGGTGTATCTTTCAATATGTTCTTCAGTCCCCCTTCTCTTTGAAATGATCTCTAAGAATCTGTAGAAACTATTTCTTCTCATTCTTTGTCTGTTCTCTCTCTCTCTCTTCTCTTTCTGTATCACACATCCTTAAACTTAATCTGTAAGGAGTAAAGTTCTCACACCAACCGGAACCTGCTTGTGTTTCAGGAGGTGTAAGTTCATCAATACAATATGAAAAAAAATTAATTTTTGTGTCATCTTAAGAATGTTTTATATTTCAAGTGGAAGTTTACTATTTTTAAGATGCATAATAAATGCTAGATGTAATACAATGACCAGCCCTTTCTGCTGTTGGGTATTACCCAGCACAGTGAAGATAGGGAGAATTACTGTTACTTGTGTGTAGGAACTAATCAGACCAAGTTCTTGCAGTGAGGGTGGCTGTGACAAATCTCTCTGGTTCCCTGACTTCAGGACGAGGGCAGCAAAAATGAAAAGGAGGGGCTCAATGGAGGTGCCTGAAAAGAACTTTAATAAAGGGGTAAAAAACAACAAACATGGAGAAGTCAAGAGCAATACCAGGGGCAGGATCCAAAGACCCGAAACAAAAGGGAAGCAACAATATATATACTTGGGGGTAGAACATTCCAGAACTATAACCATATAGGGGAAACAAGTAACCAATAGGGGAGCAGAACTTGGACAACTTAATAACAGTAAAGGCTTTTGGGGGAGCTCTCAGGCTCACCCTAAGTTCAACAAAGAATTCCCAGGGCTTCAAATTCATGCCTGGGTCTTCCAGGGTAAAATCCGACTGACTTCAAGTCACAGCTGGGCCAATTCCCACATCTCTTCCATTTTGTTTTACAATAAAGATAGAGCTGAGAGAACTCTGCAAAACTCTATAAAGACATCCAAACAAACATGGAACAACCACTAATACAACAACAACAACCAAAAGAATCAACAGTCCTGTTTAGGCTAGAGCCATCGTCCAACCCTTTGGTCGCCAGGATTGGAAGAGTTTATTAAATCAGTCTTTGTTTTCCTTTTGAAGCTTCTTAAACCCTTCCTTTAGCACTTGAATGCTCTTGTAGACTCACTGTGGCTAGAGCGGTTCATCCAACACATTCCTTCAAGGTCCTCACAGCCGTGCCCATGTGCCAAAAGTAGCAAGTCCATCGCTGCCCTGTTCTGCAAGGTGGTGTGTCTGATGGTCTCTATGTCTGAGAACAGACCACTCAATGTGAGCGAGGTAGCACCCAAGATGGTCTAATTGTCCTCAAGTTTTACCTGCAGCCACCAAAGGAAGCAAGATGGAGGCTGCAATTCTCTTGTTTCTACTCCAACACGTAACATTATCTTTGCAATTAGATTCAAAGTAGTGCATAGATCTTTTTGCTCTGTTTCTCTAGCTATGAATTGTTTTTGTGAACCACCAAGGTTCTCTACCTGTGGAGACACAAGCGTATCCCCTCCCCCAGGTAATTAATGGAAATGGCCCCAGGATCTGGCTCATTTCAGGGTCTTGTACCAATGCTGGTGGCCTTTCTTTAAATTGAGTCTGGTAAGTGTTTGAAAGATGTTGAATGACAGGAGGGTTGGGCTCCATGAATTAATTATTTAAAAAATTAAAAACATACAGTGTGTTGCTTAGTCTTTCCATGGTGGACAAGGTCTCTACTCCCCCTTTCTGTTTGTATGGATTTCGTCAGCAGAAGCGTCTGGAAAACTTTTCATGATCCACCTCACAACTGATTTTAATTCATTCTTTGAAAATTTTTTGTCATGATCAGTGAGAATCAAAGCGTCCATATATGCTTCTTTCTACTTTGGCCATCTGACCATCTATTTTTCTCTCTCTCCACCTTTGGGGGAACCGCCACCAGAACACCCCAAATCAGTTATGGGACTTGGGCCTGTGTTTTAAAAACACAGTGGCAAAAAAGGCAATAAACCATATAGGAGAAATTATATGTCAAGCAGAACTTGGACAATTTAACATAATAACACTAAAGGCTTATGGGGGAACTCTGAGGCTCACCTTGAGTTAAACAAATGATTCCCAGGGCTTGAAACTGATGTCTGGGTCTTTCAGCATGAAATCTGGCTGACTCCAAGTCACTGCTGGGCCAATTCCCACACCAACTCAAGTTAAAATTAGACTAACTGGTAGTTTAATGATTCTTAAGCCCACTAATGTATCTTAGAGTCTTAAGATAAAGCTTCATAAGTGGATGAGCCAAATTAGCAACTGGCAGCTACCAGAAGGAAGAGATACTATCCTCTCCCCTCCTCTCACCTTGAGCTGGCTTTGGCATTTGCAACTGCATTTAAATAAATTTAAAGCACTTAAACTTCTTTCTGCTTTGTTGAATGTTCCCACAAATATTCTGGCTTGTTCTCAAAACAGTGGGGTGTTATTTTTTGTTGGGGTTTCTTGAGTTCTGCTGGGATAGTAAATTGCATCAACTTACTTTCCACTTGGACAAGTGCTGGTGTCAGCACCCTGGGTGACCTGGAGAGCAAAGGGAAAGGCTGAGAAGAGGATATTGCAGAAGGGGAGAAGGAAGTCTTCCATTTCTAGAAGAGCTGTTTGTTCATTTGGCTCAGTTTTATCATAGTGCTCAAGGGTGTATCCTCACCCTTCATATGTTACAGATGTCCCCTTTAGCAAGCTGAAGGCGTGCAAGGAAGAGAGTGGTGGGATGCAAAATCCTGCTAATTAATTACTGAGGAGATACATGTATCTTTGTCTCATACTCAGGTGTGAAGAAGACGTCAAAACTTGTATTAGCAAACAGAAGCCATAATAAGAACATTAAGAATGGAGCTCACCTGCTCTTGATTTATTAATAGCACTAGTGGAATTTGAGCTGATTTATCAAGATGAGACTTAGTACTTCTATGCAAATGGCCCATAAATCACTCATTAACAACACCTCATTGAAAGTTATGTTTTGTTGTATTTTTTTCTCATACACCTATAGGTACAGAAAATTGTTTTGATCTGCAGTCACATGTAATAAAGCTCTTTCTCCCTCTTCCTCTTACAGTATTTTGGGGTTGGGGTATTTTTTTTTTTTTTAAGATTAAGGATATACCAGATTCATAAATACAATAGTATTAGTGTGAAACCATGGGTTTGTGGTGCCCATAAAGCATTAAAAGGCCATTTTTTGGGTAGTCTCAGGTGCTCTGGGAAAGCCTGGCATCCTGGGTCACTTGAGTACTATTGTCCAAAATGGTGGTGGATCAAGGTTTTTCTCGATGGTTCCAGAGGACGGGAATTCTGCAGCTTAAAGGTGAAAACTTGTCCGTCTAATGTGACTCTGTTACCTCGCTTTGCATTTGGTGTCCCAGCAGTTACCTTCCTACCAGGTAGCTGTGAGCTGGGAAAGCCCCCCTGGAGCTGGGGATTATTTAGTTCAGCTGCTGTCACACGCCTTCCTCCACGTTCCTGTTCCAGGTCACCTGCCTGAAGCTGCAGCCTTCATTTTTGACCTGTATTTTCACCTACCCAGCCAGGTCTGATGTTTAATGTGTTTCTCTGGGCTTTCTTTGCTAACCCATCATCAGGTCTGTGCTTTTTCCTCCTCCTTTTCAAAAAGTACCACGCGGCTTCACTAGTGCTCTCAGCCTCAGCTTTCCCACGTGGATGTGCAATTCCTGCTACAGGCACGTCCACACCTAGTGCAGGATTTGCCTCTGGAGTAGGAGCCCAAGGAGGCACATTCCATGCTTACACACAGGGGCATGGGAAAGGGCCTCATGGTCTGGTGGCTTGCAGATCCTGAGGAGAGGAGGATGAACAGTGGCTTTGCATTGGGTATTGTTGATTTTTTATTTTTTTTTTTTTTTTTTGTGACCAGAAAACATAATTTCTTCTCTGGACTGTGCCTCGTGGAAACAACAAACAAAAGAGGAAGCACCCAGTTAGAAAATACCGACACAGGGAAGGGAAATACTTTTTTGCCAAGCAGTTACATTTTTGGGGGAGAAAAGTGAGTAGAGGAAATAGAATGGCCAGTTCTGAATGGGTTTAAGAAGAAAACTGCAGATTTAGAAAAAGCTGTAGCCCAAGCATAAGAGGTTTAAATGCACTAATTGAAACCAGAACTGTCTGCAAAGTGATGAAGGCCCTCACAGCAGACCAGAATTAGTAAAAGTACCAGCTAACAATACGAGGAGGGAAAGATTGCCTGGAGGGTTTTCATATCGTAACTTTTAATACCTCAAGGCAAGCCAGTGAGAAAGCTGTTCACATGAAGGGTGGACTGGAGTGCTCTTTCCAAAATATTATTTTTGGGCTGCTCATCTTTAGTGCCTGGAGATGTGGCTTCCGGGAAGAAGAGTGCAAGTTTATATAGCACGTGAGTTCCTGAAACCCTACTGAGCTCTGGGAGATTTTTTATATGGTAACCAAAGCCAAGCCAGAGCTGCTAGTGAGAATGGTGTCTTCCAGGCACCATTCAGCAAAAATACCGGGGCATTTCAGTCTGTTTAAGGTGTTTCCTTTCCTTGAACACTTTGTTCTGCCTGCCTGACCCCAACCTAGCTAATGGAAACACTCAGATTGCTTACCATGGTTGGACTGATATGCAATAATCCGTGGTTCTCTGGGCTTTGTGTGGGTCCAATCCAGCTAGCTGGAACCCAAACCCACACAGACCTGCGTGGACTGAAGATAAAAGACGAGGAGCCGTCTCCCACCACAAAGCTGGTGTTGTCTTTGAGGAATCTCTTACCTGGATCCATCTGCACGCTGCTCTGTGCACTCACAACGTTTAACTTGGCGTGGCTTCAGCACCTGGGGACAGCAGGGTCCCCTCCCTTGGCAGGACCTCTGGAGAGAGGCATGCTGCTCAGGACGGAAGCAAGGAGACTCGAGCAGAGAACAGATAAAACTCAAAAATTCTGACTTTCATTTTCAAGCACTCAGGCAAACATCCAGGTTCTCGGGTCCTACTGGGGACCCACCAGTGGCACAGAAATGCAAGTCGTGCTGCAGAGTTTGTGCCAGTGTTTGTGCAGTTTCTGGTCAAAATCCCAGCTTTCTGGAGGCACAGCACTGACAAAAACATGGCTAAACTCTCCGTGATCAATCTAAGCAAGAAATAGATTCTTGGCAGGAGATGCTGAATCAGATCTTAAGTAGAACATGGCAAATGTTACAATGACACAGGAAAGAAGTCGTTACTCTTATTCCTGGGAAACTGGGATGGAGGGGCCTGGCCAGAACTGTATTGCTGTTCCTTAAGCTGGTAGGTGTGCTCTCAACATTACATCAGCTACCCCATGAAGGATAAAGAGGAAAGTGTAAATTGCTTATTTACCACTTAGCAAGAAATTAATTATTTGGAAAAGAATTGCAATAAGAAAAGACCCTGGTGTGGGTGTAAAGGCAGGAGCTTTGAAGTCTGGCTATGATTGTAAGTTATGCATACTTGTGGTTGGGGGATTCTTTCTATCTATTGAGTTTCCAAAGTTCAATTTTTTACAAGGCAGCTATATTTAATTTTAAAAGGAAGATGTTCTAAATGCCTAAGCACATATGTCAGCCTCCTAATTTAAACTGGATATTAAAAAATTTGTATTAATATAGGAGAGTCAACTTGGTCTGCTGGAGTTTTGGATTCTGCCTTTGTTAATTTAAAACAAGGGACCAAATGGGAAAGCAAGCTAGAAATGTGGGATTCTAGCTGAGGTTCTGAGTGAGCCCGCTCCCTCTTTTCTTCAGTCAGGAGAAAGGATTTGCATTTGTTCCTCTATGACATTTGAGGGCAGACAGATATACAGGCAGAATTTCACATCTAACCAGGTAGATGAATATACAGAATTTTATATTACTTTTCTTTTTCTTTTTTCTTTTTTTTTTTAATTTGGCTTGAAAGTGCTGTAGCAAAATTTTCCCAATGCAAGTTAATAAATTTCTTCCATCCTTCTAGAAGATGCTCTGGGGGCTGAACTTCTGTTAAAAGCTTCCAAATTTTGCACATACTGAAAACTACAGAATTTTATATCCTACCTTTCTTCCCCTTCCCAAGTTAAGGAAAGGATAAAAAGCCATTCATAGTGAAAAACCTCTGGGCTTTTGTGTTCTAGGGAAATGCAGATGATGAAGTACTTGATCAGTGGAAGGCCAGGAAAGAAGGAAGAGATGTGTTTGCTGCTTGCATAGATGGCAGATGTATCAGGATTTGCAGCTGCAGAAGAAAATCACAGAACTGTCTCAAAACCTTCATATAAGGCAACATAGATTAGTGAGGATTAGACCTCAATTAAAATGACATTGAAATAAGCTGTTTTTCTGGAAGGTGAAGGTTTATTTTTCAAAAGATCCGGAATGAACAGAGCGCTGTGTTTTGTTTTGCTTCCCTAGCTGTTAATCAGGGATAGTCCCAGACTGTCCCCCCAGGTCGTGCTGGCAGGACACCCAGCAGGGAGCAGAGTATCCAGCAGGGAGAGCAGGGAGCTCTCATGCTTGCAATGGCCAGCGAGCAGATCCAGCCCCTGGAGCTTCCATTTCACACAGTATTGAGGAAATTTCGCTGGGACTCACCATTTGGGGGGTCATGGTTCTGTTGTACCTGGTATGCTCTGAGTAACTCAGGCTGCACCTCCTTTTCACCAGCTATAAGATAGCAAAGATATTTCATGTTACAAGATACTCCATCTTAGGGACTTATGTAAATGTACAAATCATTGAAGTATCGTAGCGATTCAGAGATATCAGGGTGATAAAGGTGAAAAATAAGGAAATGCATTACCATAAATCAATGTTTCTTGTATGTAGTACGTTCACAGAAATAATTTGGCTAAAATTGATTGTTCTGTTGATCTGAAACTAGAATCTTCTCATTATTAAACCACAGTTCACCAGTTTACAACAGGATTGGTTACATGTTTCTCCTTTGGAGAAGACATCAAATGTTTTGCAAAGGCCTGTTACCTTGGCTTGTGTGCTGTGCACTGTGGAGCCTTATGGACAAGGAAGATCTCTCGAGATTAAAATAAAATTATCCTAAAAACATATGCAACCTTTAAATGCACTTTAAAATGTATTTCTCCTGTCTTCAGAGTCCATAAATAGAATGGAAATCCAAGCAATGAACATTTCTTACCAACAACATTTAAAGACAGCGTGTTCTCTAAGTAAGCAACATGTTTTCAATAAATTGTTTCAAGCTGCACAAATATGTTTGCCAATCCTCAAAGCAATCATTTGCAGTTAGTTTTTTGGATTATAATAAGATTAATGATAAAATAACACTAAAAATTTTTTTAAATAATCTCAGGGATTTAATATAAATCCATAAATACGAGGAAATTCTGAGTTAGGACAGCCAGAGTGTATTTAACTTATTCTTGTTTTCCTCCCAGCTACTACACATAGAATCCCTCATTAGGGGAGATAGGTCTAAGCACACTTGATAAAAGTACAAATCATATGTGTTATTTGCAAGAGCTGTAAGCACAGCAGTACTCAGAGGATGTTGTGTTTATCCTAATTACAAGTGGTTCTGTGTGTTCGTCATAACGTCTCAACAGTTTTAAAGAAAATATTGTTTTATTTCCTCTGCTTGTTTTTTAATACTGTGTGATTAATATTACATGTAGTTGTCATCAACTTTTTCCAGTGCCCAAGTTGCCAGTATAATAATGATCTCTGTAGCTAACTTCCAAAATAAAAGGTATTAATTGCTCCATAATACATCCCAATGAAAGGTTTGCTCTAATGAAATCATGATTATCATTGTATCTATATAGCATCTTTGCTATACAAATATCTGCCCTATATACTGTGCAGTGGTTATACGTTTTCAAGACATACAGATAATTTCATAATATTTTTTTTCATCCAAACAAAGAAGAGAAAAATCTCAGACAGACCAAACTGGTATTGAAATAGGTCTGATCAAAGACTTTTTGGGAAATGAGTATGCCCATTTGCCTCATTTAATCTCGGTGGGTAACTTGATAGAAATACTGTGCTAAAAGCACATTACAGTCAGTCCTTGGTCAGGAAGTCCCTTTCCCATCCTAGCTGCAGTCCTCCATGTAATGCAAGGTCACACAGGGGCTGTGGCTGATCACTTTTGTTTCACCCTGATTTTCACAGGCAGTCTTTACCTTGTACATTCCCCTTTCTTTGAATACCCGACTCTGAGACCTGAAACAGGTTTGCAGGAGTCAGAGAACACACAGCTACAGCTGTGTCAAGCCACATGCTCAGGAAAACTAAAAAAATAAAGTGAAAAATTAAATTTTGCTTCTTGGCTGGATGCCCAAAATCCAGGAGATGCATTTGGCTTTAAACTTCACATATCTCCAATGCAAATCTGTATAATGGGATAATAATAATACTCACTTTGCATAGGTTTTATACTGTTGAGGTTTTTTCAAATGAGAGTTTTTATGCCAAATTTCTTAAGCTTGTGAAAAGTTCAAACAAGTAAAATTCAACTGTGCAATTGTACTGACAGCAACAGGATTTATCAGCAGGCTTGAGACTTTAAATCAGCTGCATACACATACAACCCAGTCTGGAGGAACAATGATTCATGGTTTTGGGTTGGAAACCTTCCTGCCACAGAAAACCTTGTGAAGTCCAGAGTGCTCATTGCAGGCAGCATCTCTGAAGAGTGACGTTCCCAAGTTCTGGACAGTCTCTACTGAACATGTGCAAATGACTGTTTTTCCAGACTTTTTTGCATCACCTTTTTTGCTTTTGATTTTCAAACAGCAGTCCCTTAATCCCCCATTCACCCCAAATCGCTGTTCCCTACTCAGAGCCATGTGTTGGCCACTGTTTTCCTATGGAAGCTGTAGTGTCAGGAAAACAGCATCTCTCTTTTCAGCTGTATTCTTGGAAATTGGCATGGGTTTTGGCAGAAAATTTTATTTAAGGAAAAAAAAACAACTGAAGAAGCATAATGAGATGAAGGAAATCTGGTCACAGAGTCAAAACCAACAAATTACAGACAATACAAAGTGGAGTTTTTAACAAGAAGGCTTAGGCAGCTAACCTAATAATGATCCTACTGTATTAGTCTGTAATTAGATCATTTCCTTCTGAGGTGGCCAAGGAATAAATCCCTGTAAATATGAGATTTTGTGACACCAGTGATAAGATGCCTTGCACAAGTCATTGCCTGAGGTCCAAAGATGTATAGAAATACAAACTGCACTGTGCAAGCCAGAAGATGGGGGAGAAGGGGTGGGGATGGAGGAGAGAGCAAATCTCTTTTTCAGTGGCTGTGAAATTTTGGTTCAGCTTAGGTCTTGTGGGAAGCTGTGATAGCTGACCAGACCTAAAGAACAGCATTTAGTCAGCTCAGACCTCTGTGAACACACCTCTTCTCAAGGGATGTGGGGGGAGAAATTTGGGCTGATGATGCTTGGCAATTTCTACTTCCTCACTTGGACACAGGATGTATGTGGAAATGATAACCCCCATTGTAAATCTTCTGCTATTAATATACTAGTTCATTTCTATGTGAGCAGTGCATGTCAGAATTCAGCCCTGTTCTTTATGCTGGCTTGTGACTGGGTCTTCAGACCAAAAAAAAACCCAGGAAATAACATGCAAAAACTAGAGCATTAGATGAAATATATTTAGGAAGTGCTGAAATGCTAAAACACTCTTGAGGTTGTTGTGAGCATCCCTAATAAGTCCTCCTGTGTTGTGCACATTATGGTACCTCCTTCAGGGGTATGATTATTGCCCTACCTGCAGCTTTCCTTCATATGAAGGAATCAGAGGTTCTGTGTAGGCTTCAGGTGCTGGGTAATAAGTAAGTCACTGGCAAAATTGGGAAGGCTAAATATCTTAGAGCTATTGAGCTCCCTGAACAGGCAATTCTGGACCAAGTGGCAGACTCAGCTGTAAAAGAATAATTTATATCCACAAAACTAATAAATTTACCCCAAAGCCTGCATGGAAGAGGGCTGAACAGCAGTTGTACAGGCAATCTAAGTTTTGGCAATAATGGGGTTTGAGAGAGTTTGGTATTTGCTGTCTTCATTCTGTGGGTGGGCCCTGCACAATTGCTTGTGTGTCATTAACATTGCAGAAATGAATAAGCATTCAAAAGACCTTTCCCATGCATGTTGTGTTCTTTAGTCCATGAGGATTAACTCCTTTCCAGGCACAGCTTCAAAAGGAAAATTATGTACTATTAAAGTAGCTCATTTTAGAGCTTCATATTTTCACTTAGATCTTAATCAAGCTATTATTGTTATTAAAATATTCTGAAGTGAATTCAAATTTCATAAATATGGAATTTTTTATTTGAGCTCCTTTTTCATGCAAAGCAAGTTAGCAATGTGCACACAGCCTCTAAGGGGACTCAGTGGTTCCCATAGTATTCGCTCACAGTTCTTTTAGTGACTCAGCTGGAGACCCCAGTGATCTCTGATGTCTTCGTCACATTTATTTCTCTGACATCTCATAAAGTTCCAAATGCAAAAAGTCTCTTGCTAACCATTCTACATGCAATCTTCTCAAGGTTGTCAGAAACATTGTACATTAAAAGTCTGAATTAAATTGGCAGCGTAAAATTAAATAGCTTGGGATAAACCTCCTATTGTATGCTTAAGTTCCCTCTTTCTGTGGCTAAGTATTACAACCTTCTCTCAAGAGGGATGAATTGTGCCTTTTAGCATCATTTTTTCCTTTTGTTTTGTTAGTTTAAAACCATTTTTTAGTGTTTACCTAGCATATCTAGAATTTTTTCATGAAGCTTTATAATAACCCTATGTTCACAAACCCAGAAATCCCGTGCTGTGCAAAGCTGTGCATACACAGACACATAGCAACCTTTTAACCTTTTAACCTAAGCTGAAATAGAAATAACCATCTCCCCCCTTCCACTCTTAGGCCATCCCTTCTCTTCAGCATTCATTTTGCCCTTGACCCTTGGTTCCATTAAAGCACATTTTTGATGAATGAGCCTGCAATATCTAATGTATTCAGGACATTATATATCAGGCAATAAACCAAAGGAGAAAGCTGCAATCACTAGGGTTTTCTCTTTGAGGTGTTCCAGTTGCCTTCTGCCACCCAACAGCCTTCCACTACTACAAACCATAGCTAAATATTCTCTTGTGTTAATGTTTGGTTTTCCCTTATCTGTCCCAATTACCTTTTCTCTGTTTTCACTCAAGTGCCTTCTCATTTCCTTTCCTTTTTTTCTTTTTTTTCTTTTTTTAAAGCAATACTACTTCTAGCTAGCACAACAAGTAACAGACTCACGGGATGGGTCAGCTTGGAAGGAACCACCCTAAACCCAGTTTCAGTTCCCACTTACACCTTTTGAATCTGACACAACTGACTGCTGATTTATAGGGATGCAATGGAGAATGGAAACGAGCCAGTTAGCTGAGAGCTCCCCTTGCTGGAGCTGTGATGTGTGACACCAGTCGGCTACAGGGCTTCTTTTGGCAGGGACTTTTACAACTGCAGAGTTGCTGGATCTATCCAATTCACTGAAAGAAATCGTTAAAAAAAAAATCACACAACTAGCTCACTGGAATTGTTGTTTAAGCAAAATTAAAACGCTAGAATAACTATAAAATACTGATTTTGCTGACTGAATGTAAAATAACATTAGGAGATAGTTGAGGAAGATAAGCACTATGGTCATAAAAAGAACCAATATACTGAATTGGCTGGGATGGAGTTAATCTTCTTTGTGGTAGCTTGCTAGAGCTGTCTTTTGGATTTGTGGCCTAAACAGTGTTGATAATGGCCCCATGTTTCAGCTATCACTGAGCAGAGCTTGCACAGTGTGGAGGGTTTCTGTTTCTCATGCTGCCCCACCAGTGACTGCAGGCAGCTGGGAGCTGGGAGGGGACTCAGCTGGGACGCATGATGTGCCCAACAATAACACCTAGGAGGAAGGAGGAGCAAGGCAGAACTTTGGGGATGAGGTGTTGGCCTTCCTGAGTAACCTCTGCCCGTGACGGAGCCCTGCTTTCCCCGTGGTAGCTGCACACCTGCTTGTCCACGGGAAGTGGTAAATTTGAGTTCCATATTTTTGCTCTATTAACTCACACAGCTTTTGTTTTCCCTGTTAATTTGTCTTTATCAAAAAACACAGGTTTTCCAACTTTTGCCCTTCTCATTCCACCCTGTCCCACCTGGGGAGAGGTGAGCAAGGGGATGAGTGGAGCTGATATCTTCAAGGATGGAGACTCCACATGATCCCTGGTCCATCTCTAATTTTGGCTGGAAATAGTTTTCATTAAAAATTTGGGAATACTAGATATAACATACTTGAACATGCTTTTCCCCCCAGAAATTTAGGTAACATTGCTTTCTATTTTTCTAAACAAAATTCCCACCTTAAACTTGCTTTCAGTAGATGAAACCTTTTAGACTAATTATAGCTGACTTTGAAAGCATACATTACATGTAAAATGTTGTTGTCTTATTCACTTGCTCTAATCAAGCTGCTCTAGAATATTTTGTTCTTCATTTTCTCTATTTCTGTCTTCAGTGACCTTGAAAGTGTAATGGCTCAAACTGTGTTCTGTCATGAATGATTGGTGCCACTAAAATTAGGTCTTTTTTCAGTGATCTTCACAGGGGCTTTGGTCCAGTTTCCCAGCAGTGCTGCAGAAGTCATGCACCTGCTTCCATCTCTGGTGCATCACAAACTCAGGTATAAATGTTCCATGGAGAGCAAAAATACAACCATTATTACTTTTTAAATCAAAGCAAAAAAAGCATTTCTTCTCTTTGACAGATATTGTTTGTGCGGGGGGCCCCGATGAAGGGAGGAATGATGAATCTGACTCCATGTTCTCAGAAGGCTAATTTATTATTTTATGATACTATATTATGTTAAAGAATACTAAACTAAACAATACAGAAAGGATACTTACAGAAGGCTAAAAAGATAATAATGAAAACTTGTGACTCTCTCCAGAGTCCCGACACAGCTTGGCCCTGATTGGCCAATGAGTGAAAACACCTCACAGCAGAATCCAATGGAACAATCACCTGTGGGTGAACAATCTCCAAACACATTCCACATGTGAGCACAACACAGGAGAAGCAAATGAGATAATTATTGTGTTCCTTTTTCTCTGAGGCTTCTCAGCTTCCCAGGAGAAAAATCCTGGGCAAAGGGATTTTGCAGAAAATGTGAATGCCACAGACAGAAAAGTGCCTCCCAGATTAAAATGTGATTGAAAAACTTTGCTTGTAAAAGCAGTAATATGGTTATGGAATATTTTGCCTATGAGCATTGAATTGGAACACATACTTACTAGCCATAAAGTTGATTTTGCTAAATTACACCACTGCAGCACTCCCAACACCCCTTTTATGGTGAGGGTCCTGTTATGCCATCACCAGAGGAAGATGCCTACCCTGCCCCTCCTAAATAATCCTTAGTGCTCTATAAACTAAACAAAAACAGGAAGGCCCCTGAGGATGTAAAATAAATATTTTAAACAAGAAATATGGCTTGCCACGGCCCAATAGATTTGGATCCAGATTTTCTAAAATTCAGAATTGTTTCAGAGCTGAGTGCTTACCCCACAGCTACTTCTAATTCGGAAATTTTTCTCCTATGTGTTTTTTTTCTCCCAAGGTTGTCTTAAATATCTTTAGTAATTTTAAACTATGTATTGCCTGCTCCACCAGCAACTTTCCCTTTGCACATATTCCTTTAATAACTTCTACTTAAAGTCATAAAGTAAAAAAGGCAATAAATTCAAGCTTTCTTTCTCTCTTTCTCCCACTGTGCAGTCCACTCCCTTGCACCGAGTTCAGCTCTCAGTCCAGACCACCCACATCATGAATGAATGCTCTGATCTTGCCCTCCAACCACCTGGAACTGGATAACTGCCTTTTAAAATAGACTACACCCTCTTTTACTTCCTAATATCTCAGGTATATTTTTCAGTACTTTAAGACTTTGCAGACAAGACTAATATCCACTCTGCTGCTGTAATTACATCCAATGTTTACCACTGGGGGGAAAAGAAAAAATACGGGATAAAAGCTATCAGCAGACAAAATTTTCACTAAATTCAAATTACGCCTCATTATACATTTCTGCACAACACGAAAGTCAAGCTTTTAATAGGGAACATGAGGAATTAGGCTTGCAAAACTTTAATTCCTGCTGCTCTGGAGCCTGCAGAAATTTGGGGGTACATAACCTCTTGGCTCAGAACACTTGGGTGTTACTGGTTGATGTTTGAGAAGAAACTGGTTCCATCAATCTGCAAAAACATCCTGACTTTTGGTGATTTAGGCCTCAAAAATCTGTTCTGAAGAACTGACATCTCTCAGGGGCTGTTGTCACTCATGCCTCTCTTAGAAGCCCTCATTCTTAGGGCTTCTGCTCTGAGAGAGGTAATGCTGAAAACATTGACAGTGTTGGCATGAGAGACCTGAGCAGCAGTGCCGTGAATGGGAGGATCAGTAAAATGTGTCTCTGTCTCACAGGTTTGTTATAGGAGAGGTGGCCTTTGAGTCCTAGCAAAATGCATGTATTGTACCTGAATATCTGTGTAGAGGCTTTGCCCTGGGAGGTCCCGGTTGTCCTTGATGGGCTGCAGCTGTGATGTCCTTCACTGGGCTGCAGCTGTGACCAATGAAGAGAACTGGGATAAAAGGGGGCAGGTTGGCCAGTCAGGGAGAGCCTTGGTGGAGCCCTGACCAACATGCAGAAGAAGGAGTCTGTGCTGTGATGATCTGCAGCCATAAGAATACACCAAGGAGGTATGGACTTGAGAGAGCTGATAACAACAGCAGTATGGGACTCTAGAAATAGAACAACAACAGGTTGTAATCTGTCTGATTTCCCCCCTCCTAGGCATACCTACTGGAGAGCAAGAAGCAAGTTAGAATGATACAGCTATGATATAATTATCAAAAGATCCCTGAAAGGTCCTTTCCCATCTGCCTAACATCTTCAGAGATGAGTGCTAGGAAGAAAATTACCTGTGCTCTGGGTAACAAAGAATTGTAATCTGCTGGGAGTGGGCCTGGCTTCAGACAGCAAGAAGGGTCCTGTTCAAGGAACCACAAACTCATAAAAAAAAGGTAATGATCCATGGAAATACCATTAAAAGTTGCTACCTAAAAGCTTTTGTTCCTAGACACTGTCACAGCATCATCCTCCATATCTCTACTTTCAACCTATGTGACACTCAGAGAAAATAGCAGATTATTTTAGAAAGTAGTTTCTTCAGGTGCAGTGCAGAAGGGAGAGGATTAATGAAAATAAGTAAGTGCTGGTAAAGACATCAGATAGAAATGCTGATCAACGTCTCACTACATAAGTAAAAGATCATTTATTGTAAAGATGGTCTTGATCTTGGAGTCAAAATTCAGCCACAGTATAACCTCAGTCATTCACCAAAAGGATTTGTTTGGCTTGTATTTTTTAAATGTTCTCATCTTGTTTCTGGAAAAAGATGTGATAACAGATTTGCAATGCACCTGACCTACATTCTTCAAGTTTATAAGGGCCCAGCCTAGTTCACGTTCCAGTGTCTCTTCCTGGAAAAACAGAGGCACTTTGCAGATGTGTTTCATTTACTTCTGCAATGTAAATGCTATGCCAGGGTTTCTTAATCACAGGCATTCGTTTTTATTTATTTTGGGATTTTGCCTTCCAGTAAGCTCATCTTTCCACAGTGACAAAGCCACTACAAGGGGCAAACTGGAAGAAGCCCTTTGAGGTAGATTCTGTGACAGGATGGGAGGAGTCAGTCCCCACTGCATTTCCATCAGCAGGAGATATGGGCTCAGAGGATTGCAGACCACCATCAGCCAAAGGAAGGGAGGAGGGAGAAACACAAACTTGGCTTTTTTCTAAGTATTCCTTCATTGTATCCTGGCTTATCTGTTTTGTCTTTCATATTAAAAACTCCATATTTTTATAATCGGTTTTAAAGGAAAATTCAGCTCCCCTTACAGTCAAGCTTTTAGAACATATGTTAGCTATTCATAAGACTAATATTTTAAATTTGTTCCTGTCATTATTCATGCAGGAGGCTAAACAGTATTTAAAAATGGTTTAATACAATTTTTGCTCGTAAGTCTAAAAACATAACCTGTTTTCCCAGACTAGATAGATGCTTATCACAACGCTACATTTTAAGCTGCGTTCCACTGCTTGCAAGAGAAGTTTTTTGTCCTTTGCAAAAGATCTCTTAAGAAGTAAGAAATTAAAAAATGCTGGCCTCATCAATGTTTACATCCAGAACACTTCCCTTTGCTGAATGGTTGCCAAGAGCTTCTATCCATTCAGAATATGGACACACAGGCTCAGTTTGCTTACACAGATCTGTACATTTTGAGATTCCCCACAGTTGCCTACAGAATGACTCTCCTACATGACCACGCATGTAAATGGAAGGAAACATATTATCAAGCAAACTTTATTAGATTAAGTGGCTATTGAGCAGGGGGAGGGGGGGAATCAAAACATTTCTACAGTAATACAAATTAATTTAGGCTACTGGATGTAAATTCGATAGCACATACTCCCTTGCTTCTCTTTATGGTGGGTCCCTTGCTTAGATGTCAAACTGAGATAAGTCTGGAGATGAAATATTGTGGAAATGATGCCTTGAGAGGCTACCTAGAACAGATGCTAGACAGTGTTAAAGGAATAAAGTAGGTATTCATTAAAAGGCCTTCAAAGGATGCACCTTGGGCAGTACAAGAGCCTGGCCAAGGCTACACCCAAGATGGACAACAGGTCCATCTTTAAGAGTTTTCACACTTTTCTAAGTTTTGGTCCATTTAAATATTGGGGTTAATTGTCCAATTACAGCTTCAGGTTATGAAGTCCCATCCTCCCAGATTGCTCTCCTCAATTCATTCTTGTTTATATTTTTTGGGGGCCCTGGGTTCTCTGTCCCTTCTTGGCTAACTTAATTGTGAAAAGAACTTGCTAACACTTTATATGAAGTTCAGAGTTATATACTAATGCAGTACAAAACCTGCTAAATATGAAAGCTGAAACTTAAGGCATCAATAACATAGTAGCTTCCTTTCTAATAACTGGTAATTCATATTCTCTACATCCACATTCAGATACATTTTCCATAAGTGTTTGTTTTTCCCTTCTGGTCCCTCAGATTTCCCTTATGCCCTTCTGAAGTACTCTGCTATGTCAGCTGCACAAAGATTTCTGGTTATAAGCGTTATCAAACAAACTGCTTTCACTTTTCCTCCAGTTGCCCCCTCCCACCTTGCTATGACAAATTTCTTAGAGTTATAGTTCCATTAAACAACCAAGTATCTGTCTGTGGCTGCTCAGGTTTGAAATGGTCTACTTTTTTCTAGCACTGTTGCTAACATTAGTGTTCTTTATTTTACTAACCAGAAGGCACACAAGGATGTTTGTCTGCACCCCATTTTAGGTTATCCAATTTTCTTCCTTTGAACAGCAATAGCTTCTTGTAATTCACATTCATCAGGCTCTGTGGAAAAAGCAAGCCTTTTGTCAGGGATTTTGAGATGTCATGTTTTTATTTTAACTTTAATTTTTGTAAGGGGAACTAGCTGAACATGTTCTTTTTCTGCAGTTTCTTTGGAACATCATCCTTGGCTGGCCATATATGATTCCAAAGCAGCTGAATCTGCTATTGAGAGTGACTTTTTTGCTTGCCTTCTACCTCTATTTAGAATAACTCATTTGAATTTTGGTTTTACTGGGTTCAGACGTGGCTCCTTGCTATCTGTTTTTATTGACTCAAGTATCTGTTGTGTTTTCCAGTGAAAGACAAAATAAAGGAGCATGGTATTTTATTGTCATAACTTGTCCCCTTGTCAGCTACTGATAGCGGAGACGGGACGAGCTCAGGGAGACTCTTGGGCATTGGGTTTTCTGAGGGCAATGCTGAACCCCCCTTGCTTCAGACCCCTCAGTGGTGCTCCCTACCCCTTGTGGTGATACATTTGCTGTTCCAGAGCAGTAATTTGCTTATACTCAGGGATGGTAGTTTGGGTTCTGTTCTTCACTCCACTTCATCCTGGGTACGGGTCCCTCCCCTGAACAGAAATTTGCACACAGTATCAAAGAATTCATGCAATTGCTACAACTCCTCTGCTCATATCTCCTCAGGGAGAGCATCTTCTCTCATCCAACAGGTTTGCCAGTCCCCAGACACCTACACAGCTGCACAGGACCACGAGCAATCCTTTATTCACAGTTCACAGCAAACTTTCTGCAATGTTCTCTCTGCCTGGTGCTTTTCCAGGCTCGCTTCTCAGAGGAGAAGAGCCTGTTTGGAGGCTCTTGAGGCTGGCTCGAGAGGTGCTCCTGTTGGGAACTGAGCAACCACAAGCTGTCCCCGTGATCCAGTGTGCAGTTTCCATAAGGGAGCAGCAGGCTCAATGCCCTCACAACTTCCTTCCTCCTTCAAGGAACAGGTGTATGCCTTCCAAATCCAAACTTTTTCTTCTGCCTTCCTATATCATGAATGTCTCTGCTGAGGCCATCAAAGTGACATCTCTGCAGCATCTCCAACTCTCCAATAGGATTTTAACACTAACTGGGTTCTTTTTCAGGTGAGTGTGACAAAAACAACCTCTCTGCTCTGTTGTTCTTGTAGTGGTCCTCTGCATATCAACTAATTGAGAAGAAGAAAATCCCACTGTTCCATGCAAGTCTTCTGTTCTACATCTGTACATCTATCCATAGAACACCTATAAATGTAAGCTTCCCTCACATAGAAACTTCATATCAAATACTATGGCATTAATTATTTGCTTGCAGAAGTTCAGAAGAGTCCATATTTTGGTGGCAGATGTCCCCAAAAATTTCCTTCCCCACATGTTTGGTTCAGCACAGTCATAGCACAGCCACCAGCCTGGCTGTGTGCTTTCCCCAGTACAATTTGTCATGCATTTGTCTTTCAGGGGAAAGTCTCATCACCCAGTGACACACAGAGATTATTTTGTTCTTAGGAGTCTGCTTTGGTTTGTTTTGTCCCAGTGGGGGAAAAAAAAAATAATTTGTAGATCTCAGTGTGTTAAGAGTGCTTTGCTTCAGCAGTGCATGCTCCTGCATGGGAGAGAAGGGACAATTCCTTTAGGGGCTCTTCTGCTGGATGCTGCTCGAGGAAGTGTCATCCCCTCAGCATGACAGCCAGTTGATTTGACCACTTGGGAAACTTAAATAAACCCACACTTTCCTGTTCAATTTTTTCTCTGGAAAACTTAAAAATAGTGTGTAGCCACACGCCCATGCAAAACGCAGATGTCAGTTTTTAAACAGCTTTTTTTGCACACACATTTTTATGCTGAGGTTTGCTATTTAAACACAGACCTTATCTGAAATATTGTATCCTTTGAATCATGTATGTTTGAAATGCTGACTGTTACTCAGAATCAACCAAAATCTTCCTCTGGCTATTTTCTCTGGGTTTCTAGCAGAAGGTGCTGAGTGACCCCAGTTTAAGGCATGCCAAGAAAGATTCCTGTGTCTCTGTGGGCCCTGCATGTCTGCTTTCTCCAGTGCAGGAGCCGAGATGTGAACCTCCCTTGCCCTTCCCTTGTGACTCAGTCTGGGAGTGTTTGCTCTGAGGCAAGGGCAGAGGTGCTGAACTGTCCATCTGCATCCCTTGTAGCAAGGTGTTGAGCCTCCCCAGTGCCCCCCAAACCAGCATGGCCATGAAATGCTCATGCTCTGCAAGGAACAGACAGTGCAGGAGGTGGTACAGGAGTAAGAAGAGGGTGGACTGGGGCGTGGCCCTTGCTATGGAGTCAGCAGATTCACTCCACAGCTGCCCTTGCTTCCCCTCTTCCCAGAACAGAGCAGGCTTCAGACTACAGCATCATTAACCAGAATAAACAGATTAATCCACTTAGTTTGGCTGTGATCTGAGCATTTCCAACCAGTTTTGCCATGTTGGTTGTGCTTTCTGGGGGAAAAACCACAGCAAAAATAACCTTGCTTGGGTATATGCCATGCTTTCAGATGGCAAACCCTTTGGGGCATTATCTTTTTCATATAAGGAAAATCCCAGATGAAAAAAATCAAAATATTTTCCACCTCCTTGAGAGAGCCTGAAAGATTTAACTGTCACCTGCCAGTCAACAAAAGGAAGAAATCACATCTAAATCTGATTAGACCATGGTTGTACATTTGTTAACACAGACCTTCTGTGCCGAGCTACCAAGTGAGGCCTTGATAAACAGTTAGGAAAACAAAACTGGTGACAGAAAAGAGGAAGTCAAAGGGAAGGGTAAAATAAAAAAGGCTGCACCAGAAGAAAATTTACTGTACTGTCCTGGGGTGACTTTATGATGCTGAATTGTATCCCCATTTGTCTGTTTAGCCCAAAAATAAGTTTTGCACCTTCAAGACTGGTTCTGAGAACGAAGCGTGGGAGAGGAGAAGCGCGCAGTTTGTTTTCAGAAGCTGCACTCGCTCCTCCACAGTCCCTCTGCTGGGCTATGCTGTCTGTGGATGGACAGGCAGGACGGATCTCTCTTTTGCTTTTAGTTAGTTTTTAGCTAGCTGAGACAGAGAGGTTCCCTGGACTGCAGTTTTCCTTTTCCTTGGGCCTGTTTAACCCTGCTCTGGACTGAACACCCAGCAGAGCACAGGCAGCTGCACCTGTGGCCATCACGGCATTTCCAGCCCTGAGGGACTGATAACAAACTGATAACAGAATGAGCTGAGCTACAGCCCACCAAGGGCACCTCCTGAGTTCCTCATCTCTTCAGAGTGGCAACAAGTTTTATTGTTTCATATTGCTCATTTTTTTTTTTGTGCTGGTGAATGCTTTGCCTGTTAGATAAACAGGGTTTTTTTCCACATTTCTCCAAGGAAATCTTTTCCCAAATCAGTTGGGGGAGGGGCTGCTTGAATCTGCTTTCTAGAGGAGCCCCTTTGGAGGTTTTCTCCCAAATTTGCCCTAAACTTTTATTCCCTGACAAGGGAATAAAAAGTGAAAGTTGGACTCTGGGACTACTTCTCACAGTCCTAGGAAAATGAGGAGAGGCAGTATGAACATAGGAGCAGTGAACTGGAAACTGAACAAGGGAAGATAATGATAGTCCTGTAGATATTTTAGGGAATCTTCTGAAGTCCTTGAAATGCTGACAACGACCAAAGATACATTAAGTGACAGGCACTCTGCACACAGAGTGAGAAGCCTTTCTTTTAGAAAATCATCTTGCTCATCCCTTGAAAAATCACAGAAAGCAGAAAGGCTTTCTAGACATTTCTTATATCTCATAGATAGGTATAAATCTAAGAGAAAAGTTAATATTTTGTAAGAAAAAGTCAGGCTTTACTTTCTGAAGGGTCAGTTAAAGAGGTTGGGGGAAACCTGAGTACCATACACTTACTCTCCAGCCCCAAAGGGAGGAAAAATATGAGATTTTGCCTTTTTTTGTTGTTTGCCTTTTCTGTAAGAGGTTCAGGGAACATTCTATAACATCCATTGGTGAAATGTTGTCTCTGCCATTTCGCCAAGGGACAAGAGTACACAGCTGATCTTTCTTCACTAGGGAAGGAGATAATTTTGAGGTTAAGGGAGATAGCTACTGGAAAAGAATCCTATTTAATAGAGGAACAAGCAATTCATTTGGCAGAGCGGACAAGCAAGGCCTGACAAAGCAACAATAATAGCTTTAACCTCAGGCTGTGTGTGGTCCACTGGTGAAGTGTTTTGAAAGCCATGGTTTGTCTGTCCTCACTGAGCAGGGAGAGAGAGAAAAACAACAGACTTTGTGCCATTGCTGCCTGTGAATTTTTGGCCTTGTTACAGGAAAGGCAAAGGAAACCGCGAGGCCAACTCATTCTCTGCTTGAGATTGAGCATTCTATTGTTGCGGTCATGGCAAAAACTAAGCAGTGGTTTGGGCCCAATAGACACCACCCTAAGTTCTAGATTTCACCAAGAATACCCCAAGTTTAACAAATAATTCATTTCTTTAATCATTGTTTTCCAAGGGAAATTTAATTTAAAAGATGTATTTATAACTGACTGAAATCCTAAGCTATGCAAACAGAACAATTATTGTTTGAAATAGTGCCTGTCTTGTTGGGATGAGGTCCAGAAGTCATATTTTGTCAGAGCCAAGCTGCAATGGAGCGACCAGAATTCTCTTCCAAACCTAGTAATCCACAGCTTCAAGGGCCAAATCCTGCCTTCAGCTCCACCTCTGGATGTTCAAATCTTCTCCACTGACTTCACATTTGGCCCTATATATGGAAAACAAGATTTCACCTCCATGTCATGTTTTGCTCAATTTCTTCTTGGATTTCCCTTTGTCCATTTTGCTCCCAGATTTAAAAACAGGCTTTTAAATCAATCAGTAGATTAACTCAAAGCAGTACAGAGTCCATATACCACGGGCCAAAAAGCCAGTAGAAATTGGAATGTGCTGGTGCCTGGAACCGAGGTCTAAAGATGCTTTTTATCTTTTGCTCTGGGTGATGGGGAGCTGCCTCCTAGTTTTTGGGGTTTTTTTGGTTTTTTTTTAGGAGGCAGAGAAATCTAGTGCCAGCTATTTCACAAACTAAAATATATTTTAATTAATTGCAGGCATCAGGGCCTATCAGATCTAAGGATCTCATTTCATCGTATTTTTCAGTAAATTGTTACCATGATTGATTCTGCCTTGGGTGCCAAACCTGGCCCTTATACTTGTGAAGGCAATTAGGAAGGAGTCTCCATTACCAGCCTTTCCATTTGCATGGCTCACACAGAAGTGAAATGAAATGTCACTCTGTGCCTTCCTCCCTTTTCTCCTTCCCATCCTAACTATGAAAGAGGAGGCAAAGAAGTGTGTGGGAAAATAACTTTGCTAACCTAAAGTATTTTGAAAGGCCGATTGAATAATAAATTATATATCCATATGGAGCTTGGGAGTTGTTGTCATCTTATTGCAAATCTTCCGTACCTTCTCAGTGATGTCTCACAGGCAGCCCTGCACAGCCAACCAACTCCAGCTCTTCTCAAGCAGCTAACCCACTCTTTCCTAGCACTCATCTTCTTATTGGACACAGCTGTGGCCTATCAAGGGCAAGCCTGTTCCTATCTTTGGTAATCAGTACAGCTGCAACTCCTCAGGGGTGAGACTGCCTTTTGCACTATCTCTATTCTTTTACATTCTATCCTCCCACAAGGAGTCATCTTTCTAAAATTTTGTCCACAACCAAAAATATCAGATGTTTTTGGAGAAGAGTGGAAGTTGGGGCAATCAAATGTCCTCATGCTGACATGCCTCTGGAAGAACATAGAAGTAAGTATGAGATTAGGCAATGAGCACTGTTTTTCAGCTCCACACTCATTACTGGAACTGGATAGACTTGCATATGTAGGGAAAGAAATAGAAAATCATCCTGTCCCAGAAAAGTCATTCCTTTCCTATGCACATGAATTCAGAAACCTATGAGATGATTTATTGTTTCCTTAATGGAAATTAAAACTCAGATATGTTGTTACAAATGTTTCGTTCAGGCAATCATATTAGAGGTGCAGAAGCAACTGCAGAGAGTGATCAGTGATCAGCACTGATCGTTCAAGGTAAAGAACTTTTGGGAACCACCTGAGCCAAATATGTTTTTTTATATGACACATTGCCTCACAGTTCACAGCCTAAATCTGGCTTCTATTGAAAGTGCAGATATGTCTGATCAAAAATTTAGCAAGGCTGCCTTTCCATATCAGAAACATATGAATCCATTAACTGCATTCCCATCTGCTTTTTATTCTTGTCTTGTTCTTTTCTGTCCTCTACAGCTTTGGCTTGCTTTATATAATTTCACAGGGTTGTGTGTGAAGGAGTTTCTATTTATTGTTGGTTTTGTCATTACTGTTGTGGTTAGGTACACTTTCACAGGGACTGGGGATGCTGAGCAGAAGGAAGAGGGTGGGAAGCAAATGACAAAGTAGTTGGTTGCTTTGCAAATCTTCCTACAGCAGAATCTGGCCTGCCTCTTCCCACTTCTAGTCAAGAAATAGGATTCAAAAAGTTTATCATGCCCCAAAGAAGATGTCTGCTGAGATGCACTGTTGCACATGACTGCTCTGGCTCTCACCTAATGCACAAGTCACTGAAGGTTCCCTTCCTCCCTTGGCTTCTTGCAGCAAAGCATTCATCTATCAACAGCTGATGGGACAAACAGAAAAAAACATTGAGAGAAGAAAACTGCAGCAGACACAGTTTTTGTGGTCACTGCAGAATCTTAGGTTGTTTGACTGTAGAAACCTATTATTATTTTTATTATTACAGTATTTTCTGCTGAGATTTTCTTTGCAACAACATTGCTTCATTGCTTGTCACTGCTGTCACTTGTTCTTGTGCACAGAAGTCTCAAGGGCCCATTTCTCTGTGCTCTCCTGTGCCCTTTTTTCTTCCTGGGGACATCCAGAAGTGCAGGGATTCCCAGGCAGGCCCAACGCTGCTCAACATAAATGCAGCCTTGGATGTAGATGATAGATTGATCTGCTCCTCAGGTAAAAAGGGAACATGATTCATTGTGTTTCAGTGAATTTACATTAAAAGAATTTACCTAAAAAGCTGATAAAAGTCTTGTGCAATTTATGAAGTGCAATTTTTCAAGTGAGAGGAGGGGGCTCCTCGCAGAGAAATGTCAGGTAGGGCTTTAAAAGGTGTCCCTGCTTCTTCAGCTGTGTGTTTTAAATACACATAGTTAATGTGTGTCCTAAATGTGCTGCTGCTAATGAAGTCTCTCCTGCATATAGTGTGAGATAGTCTGAAATGCTCTTCCATCAGAAATATTTGCTAATTACTTTGCATGGCTGTGCTAAGCAGAAATTTCCATGTCAAAAGGGCCTGAAAATTAGTCTCTCCCTCACAGTAAATAAACTCCTCCAAAGTTTTCTGCAGGTGGTAATAGGAGAAGAAAGGCACTGGGAAGCTCTGAGATCCTGGCTAGTACATTTAAGGAAGAAACAAGACAGCATTATTTTTTCAATTCCAACAGTGGTCTAAAATAAAAACTCAGGATAGAAAATTATACTCCAAACATTCAGTGACATTCCAGGCCAGTTTTCACTCTGTTCAAGGACCACGCCAGAAATTGCTATAGTGCTTGTCAAAAGAAACTGTGATGATCCTTTAGGCAAAATAATTGCCTTTGACATTTCCTTTCCCAGTGAATAGTCTTTCTTCTGAAGCAAACAGACTTCCTAATGACGGCAGTTCTCCAAAATGGTATAGAAGTGCTTATTCATTATTGATGTGATTATCATTGGAAAATCCGTATTATGTCAGATTTTTGCTATTGTGAGTCAATTCCAAAAAGCCCAGTGCTGACTTCTTTCACCTAAAAGAACAGATGACTTGTGTGGAGGCCCTAGAGGGGCACCTCCTAAGTTACACCCCATTGGCTCCTTCCCCTGTTCCTATGCCTGAACACAGGTGCTCCTGAGGCTCTCCCTCCCTTTTCCCTGGTTGGGCCTCACCCTGATACTGCCTGGAAACCAAGGTCAGCCAGGAGGCCCCTGGGGGAGAGAGCAGGACCTGGGGGGGAGTTTGTGTCGGAGAGGAGAACATCTCGCTGCACGGCTGAATTAAACATCTATGGATATTATGCAAAAGCCTTTTTGGCTTCTTTACCCTGGACTTTACTAGGAGCAATTCAAGCTGCAATAACTTGAATGAGAAAATAAAGAGCAAATCCATCCTAGCAGGGAGCAATGCATCCATTTTGTGGGTACAGCACTTAGTGCTTTATCCCTGTTCAAGTCAGGTGCAATCTTGGCCCCTGGATATTCACAGGTTTCTGGCATGTTTTACCCACTTCAAAGCTCAGAGGAGAGATCTGCTGCTTCCTGGAGCTGTCTCCTTCTTCAAAAAGATGTTCCTCCTCTGGCATTTTCCCCAGATTGGAGCCTTCACTTGTAAAACCCTCCAGGTGTTTGCAGTGTGTGTGACTGCACTGCCAGTGTGCACCCCAAAGCCGTACCATATAAATGGTGGTAATAGGAGTACTAATTTTTAAGCCTTCTGTGGGTGAAACTGTGTCTGGTACAGTGCTAATTCTTGTATGGAGAGAATTGTGAAGTCACAGAATCATTTGAATGGGAAGGAACCTTAAAGGTCACCTGGTTCTATCCCCCCCATCAGACCTTCCCCTTGACCAGGCTGCTCAGAGCCCCATTAAACCAGGCCTTGAATACTTCCAGAGAGGGGGCACCCACAACTTCCCTGGGCAACCCGTGCCAGTCTCTGAGCTGATACTAAATCAAAAGCTACTATGGCATTGTTAACACACATGGTACCACTGTGACAGGGCCTCACTGGGGTTCAAAGGTCCTATGAGGGATTGTCTGTGAGGGATTGTCTGCCTTTGCTTCCTGTTCTCTTTGGGTTGGGTCAATCCCTCCTGGGACCTACTTTTCACCTGCTAGGGAAAGCTGTTGCACAAAGCTGTGCTGGAGCTCCTCCAGCTCTGACAGCCTCTTCAGAAGTCACCTCTATGTCTTCTTAAATCAGTTCCACTCCTAGGCCCTATATGCCACAGCAGACCTTGGGGTACAGGGAATTCAGTGGGACAGAAGGTGGAGTCCTGAAAATCTGGATGCAAAGGCAGCACAACTTCTCTTTGCCCTGAATGAGGAAAAATGATGTTGTATATTGCTTTTTGCACTATGTTTATGTGATATTGTACATTGCTTTTTACCATCTCTGGATCTTTCCACTGCCTTACTTTGTGTGGAAAGATCCAGAGATGGTAAAAAGCAATGTACAACATCACATAAATCTACTACTCTTAGTACGGACGTGCTGCAATAGCACATAATTGTTTGGGTCTCATTTGGCACCATGTGCAGTTACAATTTTGATTATTCCACAGGATATTCCCTACCACCAAGGAAATGTGGATTATGTATCATTACATGGATACATACCTGCATCAGCACTAGCAGGTCTCCATGTCCATAAAATACAACCACAAAGGTTTTGCAAACCTTCATTAATTGTATCAGCATAGGAAAATGCCATAAATAAATAGTATTGATTATTTCAGTCTTCTGAGCTCATTATACCTGTGGATACTGAAAAGGCATTTAGGCCCAGGAGATTACACAGGGCAAAGTTCCTTCTGTAATGCTTCAGAAGATTACAGGAATATAGTTATAGACATACTCACACATGTACCTTAGTGGTGTTCCATGCAATTGTATTGGAATTAAATCCCAATATTGCTGGATGGAACGTGCCTGGGCTCATCTGGCCTTTGCTGCTCGACCAAGGCGGCAGCTGTGGTGGTTTCACCTCAGAGACACCTTTGGCTGGCTGGATGTGTGGTGGTTTCCCCTCAGTGACACCTTTGGCTGGCTGGATCTGTGGTGGTTTCACCTCAGTGACACCTTTGGCTAAACTGGATCTGTGGTGGTTTCACCTCAGTGACACCTTTGGCTAAGCTGGATCTGTGGTGGTTTCACCTCAGTGACACCTTTGGCTAAGCTGGATGTGTGGTGGTTTCACCTCAGTGACACCTTTGGCTAAACTGGATCTGTGGTGGTTTCACCTCAGTGACACCTTTGGCTAAACTGGATCTGTGGTGGTTTCACCTCAGTGACACCTTTGGCTAAACTGGATCTGTGGTGGTTTCACCTCAGTGACACCTTTGGCTAAGCTGGATCTGTGGTGGTTTCACCTCAGTGACACCTTTGGCTAAGCTGGATGTGTGGTGGTTTCACCTCAGTGACACCTTTGGCTAAACTGGATCTGTGGTGGTTTCACCTCAGTGACACCTTTGGCTAAGCTGGATCTGTGGTGGTTTCCCCTCAGAGACACCTTTGGCTGGCTGGATCTGTGGTGGTTTCCCCTCAGTGACACCTTTGGCTAAGCTGGATGTGTGGTGGTTTCACCTCAGTGACACCTTTGGCCAGCTGGGTGTGTGGTGGTTTCCCCTCAGTGACACCTTTAGCTAAGCTGGATGTGTGGTGGTTTCCCCTCAGTGACACCTTTGGCTAAGCTGGATCTGTGGTGGTTTCACCTCACAGACACCTTTGGCTGGCTGGGTGTGTGGTGGTTTCACCTCAGTGACACCTTTGGCTGGCTGGATGCTGCAGCTGGGTGCTTGGGACAAGGCCAGGCATGCAGAAACTCAGGTTTACCTCTGGTGGAGAGGCTTTAAGGTGAGGTGAAGGAAAAGGAGTCGGGTTCTGCTGGAGGGTTTGGATCCAGAGCTTTATTCCTGGCACACAGGCCTTTGAGTCCAGCTCAGCTCCAACAGAACAGGGAAACCCTGGGGTTAAAAGACGCGTGGTTGCTGCATCTTTTAACCCCAGGGAGAGGGGGAGGGAAGGGGTAGGGGTCCCACCAGCCAGGTAAGGGGGGGAAGTCTCAGGGGACAAGTGACACCTGGATGGCCCAGTGTCCCCAGGGCTGAGAGGCAGCTTTTGAACCTTGCCAATCACACTGTGCCCTTTCTGGAATGCCAAGACTGACGGACAGCACTCAGCAGGGGGCAAGGGGAGGGGAAGGGAGAGGTGATTGCACACCTGGGGAAAGAACCAAAGAACCAGGAGATGGACAGGCTGTTACATCACACCGAACACAACTGCAATGATTCATAAATCAAAGTGATGCTCGCTCTAGTAGATCTCTTACAAAGCTGCTGATGTTCTACATGCGCCACGTTGATTTTCCCAAGTTGTGTTGCTGATTCCCATGACATATGGGCTTTCCTGATGTGGGAGGTCTGCCTTGCTCAGTGATGGTGTAAGAAGTTGCACTGTAATTATGTCACATGGATGCAGAGCCCTGCACTCTGCGGAAGTGTCTATCCCAAACTACGTGGTGTTTATTGGTTCCCTCTCTACAGGCAAGCTGGAGGAGCTTCTTACCTTACCAAGCCACATTTTTGGAGCTGAAGGTCACAAATTGCAAAAAAAGTTTGATCACAACATGGTACAAGCCTGTGTTTGTGTCTGCAAATAGACTCAGGTACACCAAACAATAGCTGGGTATCTAACTGGAAGACTGTGATCCAAGGCATTTCAACCACATTCTGGAATATTTTTAATGTGTGATCCACCTATCCCAAGCAATTTCACTTCACCTTTTTTGGTGCTGTCTAGGCACTTCAACCAGGAAACAGCAAACACAGCATCTTTCTTTCTCATTTTGCTGTTTTCCCTCAGAGAAGCTTAGGAAATTGCAATTGTTAGAAGGTGAGTTACGGCTTATTTAGACCAAAAGACCAAACTTTGCACCATGATATGGTCTCTTATTTAAATTTACACTTTCTCTTCATGCAGTTTTGAGAAACATGCCATGTGCTTTTCCCTCTAGGTTTAGTATAAAGCAAAATAACTTCAGTTCCCACTAGCTTCAACAACCAGGGCATTTCTTCTTATATGCTGCTATTCTGGCAGGGGCTGTGTGGAAACAGCAGTGCAGACATATGGTCATGTAAGAGCAGATTCATAGTTGTGCATGAACCTTTTAGTGGTTTACCTTAACATTCCTCTTGCATTTGGGCTTTTCAGTGTGTTAAGTAGAATAAATATGTGTATTTGCAAGTGTATCTCTTCTGGTTGCTTATGCAAATGCAGGGCAGAAAGATATTCCCCACCTGAAAAAACTTACGAACTAAGACAAAAGAATCTCATGCACAATACAAGTACTGCTCTCCCCTTCAGCTTACAGCTCTATTTACTTTCTCCCATCCTTATTTCTGATTTTTGCCTTGTCTTTCTCTTTGCTTGACTAATAACAGCATCCACCTGCCCTAAAAAAACCCATGTTCCTTACTTGCATGCAACGTGGCTTTGGGAATGCTGCATCTAGGTTGTTACAGAATAAAGTTAAAACAAAATCACTGCCAACCATTAATATCAGCAGACTCTTAAATAATTTTCTTTCATGGTTTCATGCTCTATTTTTATTAGATATTTAAGGCACTGTGTTCTTATTAAGCTTACAGGATGTTGCAACTAATGAAAATAAGCCATTGGAACAACTTTGACATTACTAATCAGGAACAGTTCACATTTCATAAACCTGTTTTATGGGAACCTCTAATTATACATTCATAAGAAAATATGAACTGCAAAGAGTTTGTATGATCTTCAATTTTCAGCCAGAAAATTTTAGCGTAGATGCTGATCATTTTCAAAGGGAAGTATGTGCTATAATGGACCAGAGTATGGAGAATTTAGTTGTTTACGCAGAACAGAACACATCCTTGCAAACAAAACCATTGTTGAGCAAAACGTGGTGGTGCAGATTTCAGTGTTTGGCAGTAAAGAGCCTGATTCCTCCATGGAGATGGAGATGTATAATCATGGACACACATAAAGGTAATCAATATCATAAGATGCAAGTGAGGTTATAATAATTTTCACCTTATCACACTAAACTAAGTGATTTCAAGTCACTTTTAACCTTTTCTCACATGATAAATAGGTCTTTATCAAGGCTGCACATGTGTGAAACAAATTAGACTCTAGCTTATTATCACCATTACTCTATCTGCCTTTGCTCCTTTAGGTGTGTTGGGCACTTCTCAAATGGAATTAAGCACCTCCTTTTTTACAGCTGTAAATGCACCAAGACCTGGGCCAGGAAGAGAGAAAGGGCACCACTGTATGTGACAAGGCACCTCCATCCCACAGCACATGGGAGGATGCTACAGGAGCTAGGAAAGGCACACCAAAGCTGCTCCTTTCCTAGAGTCTTGGTGGAACAAAAGTTGTGCACTCGCCAGCAAAAATGAAGGAAAGAAAAAAAAAGAAAAATGTTTAGTCTCTTGAAGACTGTTTCTGTCCCAAGGTTCTTTCTCTCTCCCCCAAGCTGTTTCCCTGATTCCTGAAATTTCCACTGAGTCTCCTGCATTCTGGGCACGCAGTCTGCATCTCCTGCTGAACTGGAGGATGCTGCTCCTGAGGATAAAAACTGTCTTAAGTCATTCTTGTCCTTAGATGTGGGAAGGCAGTTAGTCTGTGAGTTAGTCTACATCACTGAAAAGCCTTCTGCTGCCTCTATGTAGGAAAATCACACCTTGGAAATATTAAGATAGAAATTAGGCGATTAACAGATTAGAAATGTTAAGAAGCAATAAAGTATAAATGAGTTTTCCCATTTTCTGGGGAGGTGAATTAACCACAACTCACCTTCTGGTTGCACCTTTCTCTCTGTTTTGCGTGAGGATTTTGTTTGCACCACTGATTTAGAAAGACACTGGCAACACATCCAGCTTCTAGAGGAACAGGAATACCCAGAGGAAAATTTAAGCAATCTAAAGACACCAGGAAGAAGGAGCATTACAAAAACTTACAATAACATTTATAGAGAATTCTAGTAGGTGCTACCCTTTAAAAGCAGTGTTTATCACTACTTAGCAAAATTGTTATTTTAATTGCTTTTCTCACATGCTAACTCTAAATTGGTTTTTTTCCTCAGGGGAAAAAACAACAACAACAACAAAAACCAAAAACAAAACCCCAAACAAACCAACAAAACCAACCAAAACACACCAGAGGAACATGTTGTGAAGCATTCAGTGAATGCAATGAAAAAACCTTAATGATCCCTGAGGCCTATACCAAGAGCCCTAGGATGAACCTCAGAACTGAGTGCCTTTTTCCTACAGCACCTGTGTAATAAGACACTGGGTGGCAGGAATGCCTGTTCCTGTCTGCCTGCAAGAACCAGTTCCACTGTTCTGGAACTGGTTCCAGCTCATAGTAACTGATTCAAGCTACAGCTATGCTTTAAAAGTCCAGAAGAATAAATATTTCATCCCTAAAACACCAAATCCTTTGCTGAAGTCTTATATCTCAAAACCCACAAAGATCTGTCTGTGAAAGTCTGCAACAAATATGGATAGCTTACAAGATTTATATTCTAAACAAAATGGTGATGCTAAAATCCTTTAAAATATAATGTAATAGTCTTTATTAGAGGTAGATGAATCAATGAATCAATAAGTAGAAAATACATTTATTTGGGGGTCAAATGTAGCTCTTACACTAAATCAGAAGTTTCCTGTGAGCAGTTTCATTCTTTTTTTTTACTAATTGTGGCAATTTTGCTATGAACTGTTCATGTTGACTCTTCACTTATCAATATTGGAGTTGTGTGGCTGATCAAGTAAGCAATATTTTTATTTCTTCTCACCTTGGATGACCTTGTGGACAAGGTGATGGCCTGATTAGTGAACTGGGATATTGTTAGTCTTCAGGAAACACTGCTGGATGGAGGGATAGAAATGGGAGATAATTTTTAAGAAATTAAAGATTTTGTTTTTCAATACAAGTAGAACATTCTATTTATTCGTCTGTAATTTATAAGCATTCTCCCCCCATTCTTTATGTTAAAATAAAAATACTTGTTTGTGCCTGGAAAGAAGCAAGGTGTGTGGCATTTGTTTCATGGCTGAGGAGCTGCAGAAGGGACAAAGCCTCCTAACACTTCAGCTTCACTCAGAACTGTCAAAGAGGCATCATTTTGTGGCAAGAAGAAAAAAGAAAGAATTATTATCATAGTGCATTTTAATTAACTCCTGAGGGTTCATCTGAATTTTGCAGTGTTGGAAAGAATGAGTTTCATACCTGCCTTAAATTTTTCTTCCCACTATTTCTCAGATTCATCTCATCCTGTATTACTGACAACTCTGACTGTCATCCAGAATTACTGGAAATAATGCCAGAGAAAATGAACCCCATCCCTAAATTTTGAACCTGACCACTGATGTCACTTGTCAAGTTACTTGTGGTTATCCCTTCCTCCCCTTTTTTTCTGGGCTTGGCCTGAGACATCCTGAGGAAACAGCTGTGATTCCACACTGCGTGACCCCGAGGCCAGGAGTTTCTCCTTCCCTGAGAGCGGCACCACAAAGATCCAGTCTGATTTTTCCTTTGGGCTTTGAGGAATACAGAAATGTTTGGAGGATGTAATTGAAACTCAGGCAATATAGGATGTTCCACTCACTTAGCTGAGACAGTCTGCTTTGATCCACTATGGTGCATTCCTGAGGAGACAATAATTCCTGCAGGAAAACTCAGATTTAGCCCGAAAGAGTTCAGGTCTACAAAAAGGATTTTTCTGATGGGACCAGAGTCCAGTGTGAGACCTCCTAAAGTGAAACAAAATTATCAAAATTTTGCAAAGCAAAAAAAGCTTTTCCTCCCTATTTAGAAAAGCAGAAAAGAAGTACACCCTCCTGTTTTGTATGTTGGGGATTTAAAATGCTATAGTGATCTTACATATCTGACATTGATGAAACAATGATAATGGTAGAAACACATTTAAATCTCTTTAGCTTCAGGCTCTGGAAATCTCAGGCCAAAGCAGGAAAGATTTTATAAATACCTACAGAAAAACAGCATCTCACCTCTGTGATGTGTCCTGTCTTCAGGCAAAGTGTTTGGCCCTGCCTCTCAGATATTTTCATCCAATCTGTAAATTTATTACGCCTTCCATCTCTGCTATTGATGAAAATTAGATAGATAGATAGATAGATAGATAGATAGATAGACAGACAGACAGATAGATAGATAGATAGATAGATAGATAGATAGATAGATAGATAGATAGATAGATAGATAGATAGATAAATCCACATCCAGGACTGAGAATATGGTTGTTTTTCTCACTTACACGCTATGATTTTCATCTTCCCTGACTTTACAAGTCACAAGCATGGCTACTTTCCTCTGAGCAAGGTGTCTGGACAGTTTTATAGACAATGGAGATAAACAAGAGCTTCAAGAACATCATTCAGTTTAGCCATCTGCCTTTGGAAGAGATGTGTTCCAGCTGCCAGCTCCCCGTATCTCTCACTGACTATAAAGGAGGTGTAAGTGAGTGGTGCATATGCAAACCCCTGAGCTGTAGGTGATACAGGTAGAGGAACCCCAGCCTAGCTGACTGGCACTGCTAGTTGGAATGCTGTGATAAGAATTCCTGTGTCTGAGGCTGCAGGCAAGTGTCAGCACTACCCCTGAAAGTGCCCTCACTCCAGCAGGAAGTGTTACTACCTTGCACTTCTTATTCTTTCAAAACGATATAAGATAAGGAAATATGTCTGTCTGAAAAGTAGCAGCACAAAATGAGGCTGAAGCATTTTTGATGAAGGCATCCTCAAGTCTGCCAGAGAAGGTAATTTGTAGTGGTGCTAATTTCCCTGCCAAGTACCGGATACCAAAATGTGAGTTTTGGCCCTAATGTGTCCCCGTGTAGCCTGAGAACATGTTGGAAAGGCACGTCCTTGCCACTGTCCCCATCTTGTCATGGTAGGTCCTTTTTTGGCAGTGTTTAGAGCCATTTGTGTTTTCATTAGGTGAGCCTCCAGCAACACCATATTTTTTTGTCTTTACTGCCTAATTACCTCAGTTTTGAATATATGTTCCCACTAGGTATGAAAGTATTCCAAGACATCCAACTCAATTTTGGTTTAAATTTTTTTAATGATTGAAATCTGGGAGCACTGTGCATTGTTCTGGGATTAATCTCTTAGTGGAAGAGAGGAGTTCTGGCTAAACACCCCTTAACCCTGTCTGGCATTCAGACACTTTTCCCTCTCCCTTAAGATATTTCTAGGTAATCTTTTGGTTTCCCTACTTTACTTTCAAAATGCCAGTTGTAATGAACTGTTTAAGCATGGAGATTCAGACAGAGAAAAATAAGAAAAAGCATTACATCTAGTTGACATAACTTACTATTACACTTGCATTGTAAGCAGAAGTATTGAAATTGTTGACTTGTACAAAATGGCTCTCTAGCCAAAACATTCTCTGATATAAGCCTACTATTTTTAAAGCAGTAACAGAAACCACCAGCCTGCAGTGTTACCATATTTGCTGTCTCTTAGACTTGGTTTGTTCCCCAGGATTCTACATTGCAATAAATTTTTCTTTTGGGAGGTGTTCAGTACAAATTCCACCTTGTGCTTTTTGAGGACAAACCATGCTCAAGCAGAGAGCCTGGCTGGTGTGTCCTTTGACTATGTACAGCTCTGGAGTACTTGTCTCTCATATGACCATACATTACTTTCTTCCCTGGAAACATGATTGTGTCTACAATAATTCTTATTTCTGTTACAAGACCAAGCCTAAGGTGGCTGAACAATTAAGTTTCCATTGTGCTGAGCTTGCAAAGTGCTTCCTATGATAGAAAAAGTCCACACATTTTCAGTATATAGATGCAAAGTTACTGTCCTTATGGAGGGAAAAGCTTCTGATTAATTTTTTAACAGCATAGACCTGACGAAGTTTCTGCATGGCTGGCCAATCAGCCAGCCTGCTCCTTCTTCCTTGACTAGCCTAGGAAAAAAGGGGAAATTCCCTCGCATGAAATAGGGTAGTCAACTGATCCTCTGGCAAAAAAAACAGAGGACAAACATTTACCAGTGAATTTCCACTCCAGAATCAGGAATGAGTGTTTTCCACAGAATGCACAAAGGAAATCTCAATGTATTACAGCTACGGAGAACTGAAAACTGCTCCTGTTTTTGTATGAGTTCTGCAGTATACTCTTGCCTTTATTTGCCTACATCAATATTAAAAGTAATCACAGAAAAGAGATGAGGTAGCTTAACAACCAGTAAACAACTCTAAAGTGTGTGGACATACAGTCATCTCTTTTAATAATGTCTGTTTTGCATTACTTTCCTCAATCTGTTTGCCACATAATCTAAATAACTACAGTCTGAAAGAAACAGTAAATAATGTCATCCACAAACTGACCAAAATAACTACATAGATTAAATTTACCTGGGATTAATTTTGAAATCAAAATGGAAGTATTTGAGATGAAAAGAAATATATAAATGCAAATTTTTGCAAACTTAAAGAATCTTTCTTTTTTTTTCACTGATTCATTGTTACATAAACACCCAAAGATGTTTTGAGATATAGACTGACATGCAAAAATTTTTTAATTTTGTTAAACTAATTTATACTTTTTAATTAGACCTTTGGTTCTTTTTTTTTAGTCAAATTTTGTGTTCAAATATAAGCAAGGGGCATAGAGGAGTTTAGGGATCACTATCAGGAGCTGCAGCTGTCTGTGACTGCAAGGTGAAACCAGAGGGGAATGCATAGGTTTTCATACTAGAAGTATAACACAAAGATGGTGCTGTAGTGAGCACCATCTTATTATGCAAGTCCAGAATTCTTAAGCTGTTTGCATGAGAAATTAGCACCATTTATATTTTTGAAAGCAAGCCCATGTGTGTTCTCCTCTTCTATCAGCTCCTGCTTCCTTCGTCAAGGCGACTTGGCAAGCAAACCAGAGACAAATGGATTTCCACATGACCTACTATCTGGCAAGATCTATAAATAGTCTAGTCCAGAATTTTGGAGAACCCATTTAAACACTTTGGAATGGAGTTGTGGAAGAACACAAGGTCACTGGAGGAATCAAGGCATCTTGCACGTGCTTCCTGAGCCGGGAGGCAGCACCAGCATCGTGACCACATGTGTGTAGTCATCACATTCCACGTGACCGTGGCATCACCTCGCCGATTAAAGTGCACTTTACTGAGCATTGTGTGCGCTGCAGGTTGGTCACAGTGTCCAGTCACAGCACAGGGACTGTTTCAGATGGCAATGGCTATGTGGGATCCAGGAATGAAAACATTCCAAACGTTCCCAATCCTGTAGCGGGATTTAGCACTGTAGACAGAGGATGGATCCCTTCAGAGCTCCCTTCTTGAGCTGCTCTGCTGGCCACAGCTTCTTCTTCAAAACCAACAGCTGTCATTGCAACATCCTTGTTAAAAACAGGCAAAATAACTTTTCCTTCAAGAAAAAAAAAAATTCTCTTCCTTTCTCTCTTTTTCATTAAAGGCCCTGTGCTCAAATACCAAAGACCTGTGTAGTGCAAATAATTGAACTTGAAGCGCCTTTATCTTCCAGGCTTTCCAAGGAACGACACAGAAATAACCTGAGGGAACAAAGTGAGGGGAGAAGGTGGTCATGTTCTGACACAGGGTTACAGTCCTTCAAGCCCTGAAGGGAGTTTGGTTCTTCCAAGCACAAGCTGTATTGCAGAAGCATTTCAAAATGGGGCATGCTTAATGTTGTTTAAACTTTCAAGACAGAAGTATAGCTCAAACAGTTATTCTCAACAGAGGTCTTTGTGTCTTTTATCCTTAAGTTCAGGAAATTATGCCCTAGCCTAAGCTGTCTGAGTGTAAAAATTTTTCTACATGGAGGAACTGACTAGTGTAATTATTTCACCACTCTCTTCATAGAGAGTTTTACAGTTATAAATATGCAGTTGTTACGAGTCAGATCGAAATATTATGCTCTTTATGCATTTCATTACCCTTAATTTTTTCAGTTTACCCTAATACAGGGCATCTATATTATGAACTGTGGAACACTGCTGGATATGCACAGAAATCCACAGAATTAATATTCTTGGATTTTCTAGCTGTTCACTAACTTTGAAAGAGAGGTACAGCTCTGTGCAGCCCTCTCCTGAGATGGTAAGTGAGGGCACCAGTGGGACCGTGGATGGGTAGCTCAAATGAGAGCAGAAAAGGAAATCCACTGCCATGACTAGGAAAGGAGCAGTCTGTGAGAGAACATCTTAACATTTGGAAATTGTTCTTTGCTGCATTATGTTTTCTTCAGATCCACAATGCCATAAAAACATTTTATGTCCGAGTCTTGGGGCTTGTGACTAGCTCAACAACTAAGTACAGCCAAAAAGGCAAGCTTTATTGTTTGTTATTCAGCTATGACATTAACTCTTTTTCCCTAGCGCATGTTTTATTGTTACATGACAGGGATGAAACCCCCTCACAAAACTGATAAACAAATAGATGAAAACTTAAGCTGGAGTCCAGGCTGACACTGGTTTCAGCATGTTTTAGAACACAAATGTAATGTTTTGAAATTTGACCTCAGGGACAATCTTGTGTCTCTGGACCAGATAACTTGTTTAGTTGGTGCCTCCATGGAGACTGCTTAAGCCAAAACTGCTTTCTTTGATTGGCTCTCAAGGCATGGGTTAATTAATGGGATTCAAATGAACCATTGGATCATGTCACAATGCCCTAGTGCCAATGGCATTTTACTTAGTTCACACTGACTCCACATGTTCTAAATACTAACTTGTCTCCAGGGTTCTAAAGAAAACTGGAAAATTTTGTGGTCTTATCTGGCACTTGGATAATCTCAAATGTTGAGATTATTAAACAATGGCATTAATGGTTTAAACAAAAGAGTTGCACTCAAACCCAGATTGAAATCTAAACCTAAGAATACAATTTGAGTTCACGTTTACCAACCAAATCACTTTTTTATGGTTTCCACCAAGCCCTGCTGAGGAAGCTGAAATGGGGTGCAGAAATTCATGCAAGGATTTCTGTGGTCACATGTGGTCGCGGTTTGAATGCTCAGATTCACATGCTTTGAGTATTGCTAAAGGCCAACGTTCACCTCTTTTCTTATTTCAAATGCTTTTGGCAACATATCTTTTTGATGCTCTTTCTTGTAGTGCTTAATAATGCTTCATAATATCATAATTATCTTGAAAAGATTTATGTTGAAATTGATGCACAGATTTTAACACCTCAGCCTCTCTCCCTTCTTTTTTCCTGCTATTTCTTCAAATGCCCCTATATGCTACAACCAGTGCTTTGTAACTTTTTAATAGGGCTTTTTTTGGGCTCCCTTCAGCCAAGGCATACTAGGTGGACTATTTCTCTGCAGTGGAAGATCACTGGGGCTAGATAACACAGCAGTGATCCCATTCCAGAACCTGCCATTTAGTAATCTGAAAAAAAATATTGTTAAAAAAATATAACTATTTTTGTTAAAAGTGTACTACTCTTTTTCTTTATTTAAGAATATATTATTTATTGATATTAATTTATTTGTTATTACTTATTTAACCCTTTTCTGAGAGAGTGGAAGAGACAGCACTCACAGAAGAGATGGTGAACGACTTGGATAATTAATTTTTTTCCCCTTTTTTTGCTACGGCAGTTTCAGACTTGCTAAGAGGAATTTACTTAGGGCGCGCTATTTTTAATGCACTTTTAATAGGGATCCTTAGGTTGGGTTTTGTTTCTTTGTTTGATTGCTTGGGGTTTTGTTTGTTTATTTGTTTTCCCCGTCAGGACCGAGTCCGTCCCTCGCCCTCTTCCCCTCCGCTCCCGGCCGCGCCGCCGCAGTTCTCCCGGCCGCCGCCTACAGCTCCCAGGATCCCTCTGGAAGCGCCGGCCGGCCGTCCCTCCCACCCTGCTTCCAAGCCCTTGTTGTTTGAAAAGGCTCCGGCAGAGTTTCGGGGGGAGCCGCGGCACTCGGAGCGGCACTGGGCGGGGGCAGGCGGGGCCGGCAGCAGCGCTCGGCGCCGGGGAAAGGAGGGCTTGGGGAGGACGCGGCGCCGTGAATTCCAGGGAAAAGCCGTCCCTCACTGGCCGGCAGGGAGCGGAGCCAGCCCCGGGCCACGGCCCCAGCCTCGAGGCCAGCCCCCCGCCCCGCCACTCCCCGCGGAAAGGAAGGCGAGGAAGGGAAGACAGGAGCGCTGCCGATCCCCTCCTCCCGGCGCAGGGGGAGGAGGAAGAAGGGGAAGGAGCGACCGGGAAGCCACGGCGGCCGACGCTGAGTTCGGAGGGACGGGCAAGAGTAAGCCCCCCGCGGCCCTGCCCAGCAGGAGGGTCCCGGCGGCGCGGAGGAGGCGCCACCGGCGCGGGGCGGTGGCTGGATCCTGGATCCTGCCCCGGGACGCCCAAGTTGTGGCGGCGAGGCGGCCGCCCCTGTCGTCCCTCTCGATGTCCGTGTAACTCGGCGGCGGCGAGGAGGAGCAGGAGGAGGAGGCAGGGGGGACCCTCCCGCCTCAGCCCTCAGCCCCGCTCGCCGCCCCGCTCCGCTCCGGCGGGCTGTTGTGCGAGAGAGACACACACACACACCCTGCGCCCCGTCCCGCCCCTCGCCCCGCAGCCCCGGGAGGCCGGGCCGGGCGCGGTGCTGTCGCCGCCGCAGATCGCGGCTCCCCGTGTCCGCTGCCTGAGGAAGAGAAGGAGCAGGAGGCGGAGGGAGCGCCCCGGCGGGCAGCGGCGCAGCCATGAGCGGCGGGGAGGTGGTCTGCTCGGGCTGGCTCCGAAAGTCCCCGCCGGAGAAGAAGTTGAAACGCTACGTGAGTGCCCTCTCCCACTTGCGGGCCGCGCTCCCCCTTACTCCCTCCCTTCCTCCCTGCCCCGCTTCTCTCCCGCCGGAGCTCCGCGCTCGCCTCCCGCTCCCGCCGGCCCGGCCCGGCCCGGCCTCCCCGCGCGATCCTTCCCGGCCGGGCCCGGGCGAGCCGCCCTCCCGGCCGCCTCCCCGATCCAGCCGGGACTACTGCACGCCACGTCCCTGCCGCTTCCCTAGCGTTTACTTCTTTTTCTCTTTTTCGTTTTCTTTTTCTTTTTCCTTTTCTTTTTCCTTTTCTTTTCTTCCTTAAAAAAGGGGCGCTGAGCGGTCGGATGTTTCAGCCCAGCTTTTATTGCCTTTCCAAGGGAGGGGGCGGAGTTTTCCCCTCTTCCCTCTGGGTCCGGGCTCGGTATATAAGTATTTTTAAACGTAAACAGTTGCTGTCCCGTGCCTGGTGCCCGATCCCATGGCGGGCGGGCGCTGCCCCGGCTCCGCGCCGCTCCCGGCGGGATTGCACCCGAGCCTGGCGGCCCGGAGACGGCGGGAGCCGGGGATGCCCCGGGAGCGCTCCCGGTGGGGCGGGGGGAGCTCTGCCCTTGCTCTCCGCTCCAGGAAAAAAAGGGGAGGGAGTTGTGAGGGAAGCGCCTGTGTCTTTCCCCAAGTTGTTCCCGCTGTTGCTCGGTAGTGGCTGCGCTCGCAGGGGCTGCGGCAGAGCGGACACCGCGCTGCTGGCGAGAAAATGGAGCGCGTTTGCTGAGCGGGCAGATTCCATGACAGGGCACAGCGGAGCTGCGGGGCCGCTGGGGAGGCTGTCAGGTCACGTAGGAGGGATGGGTGATGCCAGGAGTCATGCTGCTGGCTGAGCCCTTTCCCATTGGCAGCCGGCTTGTTTCGCGGCATCTGTGTAATTGGGACAAAATGTTGGGCTTTTTTTTTTTTTCTTTTCTTTCTTCTCCTTCATTTTTTTTCCCCCGGTGTTTTCCTTTTTAAGCAGCTAAACTTCAGATTTATTTGTGAATCTGTGAATAGAGATCTTAACGTGACCACCTTATTTTTGTCTGTTAGGGATTAGCAGTCTCTTCTTGAAGAACTGTTCTGGGCTTTATTTTAATGCCAGGGAACTTCTGAAATTAGTCTCTCATTAAATTAAAAACCAATATTTGGGTTTTTTGATCTCTGGTTCCCAATGTCAAAAATCCTCTCTGTGCGAAAGAAAGAGAACGTCCTGATGGGTCATAGCAGGGTTCTGCTTCTCTGCTGAATTGGACATGGACTGTATTCTTTATGAATATTCTCTATGTCTGTGTGTGTATTCACAGGATATCTTTACCAGTGTGGAGGAATTAAGAGCAGTATTCATGTTTTTAAAGATTTTTAATAAATTTTCTGCTCAAACTCTAAATCCTGTGAAGGAAGGGTGCTGCCTGTAAATGGAAGGGGTTTGCCCTCATTAATCAATCTCATTAATCAGTCTCTTAATATGCCGACTTTTTTCCATATAGCTACCACTTCAGTGTATTTATAGCTTCATTTCCATAGTGGAATTACACAAGAACCTTTGAGGGGAAAACCCTGACTACAGCTCTGGTCAGGGAGTTCCCTGTCCTAAAGAGGTAATGCCTCAATTTTCACTTGAAAGGGCAATCTGCTTTTTCAGTAGGCAGAGTATCAGGGTGATAATATGGCAAGCTTATCTTAGCACGATTTGGTTTAACATAGCCACGCACTGTAGGCCTTAAGGTCGTGGGTTTAATCCTACGCGTTATTTTTGACTCTTCTCTGCTTGTATAAAAGAAAGGTACCATTTAAAGAAGGGCTTAAAGTAAAATTCCTCCTGTTTGTATGTAGTGTCTGATCTGTAGCAGGCTGAAGGCTGACACTCCCTTCAAAGACTAAAAGTGACCTTTACATTCTGGTTGCCGTCTTCAAGCAAACAAAAAGTTGATGTACTTAAGACAATGAACTTTAGCTGAGTGCACTGGCTGGAAAGTTGGCTTGTGCTCCCTGTAATTCTATGCTTAAGCCAAGGCACAGCAGAGAACTGCCTTTTCCAAAGCCATATTTTTTGGTAGTGGTGTTTCAAGGGGCTGCACCATATGAAAAGAAGTGATATTAATAGGAAACTGCTTTTCTGCAATGCATACTTTTCACAGGTATGTATGAAAAATTGTAACTTCGTGCTCTATTGGGTTTTGCACGCAAGTGTTGGGGCAAACCCAAGTTATCATCTGGGAATGAAGATAAAAAGTCTGATATTGCTGTCAAATATGGTTTAGTTCTTAGGAAGGGTGAAAAGGACTTTGAAGGTAGTACACAGACATATGTTTCGCAGGGACTTTAATTTTTAGTTTGAACTGTTGGACATTAACTGTCGGTATTAAAGCTAGCTTGTAGTCATTTTGAGGCTAAAAAAAGTAAAAACCCTCCAACCAGCCCTGTCCTGCAGGTGGAATAGTCAGATTGAGTGTATGCCTTAATGCCACCAATGTCTGTTTCCCCATCTTAGGAGTTCTGTTCTCATGCCTTCTTTATGTGCTTTTGGTATGGAATTAATGTTCTGACAGCTACTGGTACCTGCTGTCAGTTCCCTGGAGCTGCTGTTCAGAACAGTCTGTCTGAGGGAATAGATTGGTTGATTCCAGCAGCAGATCTCTGAAGAAAGTACAGGTAACTTTGGGTGCTGGTGGGGAGGTCACGATGTGGATTTAGCAGAGGAGAAGGAAAAGGGAGTTGGGGCTAAATCCTGCACAGTTCTCCACAGACTGCGCTCTGGTTTCATGAGTACATGAAAGAACTTGTTTGTGCAGAGAGATGGAGAGCAGTTGAATTTCACAGCTTCTGCTATTTTCTTGTATGTTTTTCTTTCTTCCCTTGTTCCATTGCCTTAAAATTTGCAAACGTTTATGTGCTCACTTCAACTTGCTGTGATTTTTCTGTTCTCTTGTTTTTAAAAAATGTAGTTGGAAAGCCCCTTTCTCTCCATCTGTCCTTTAAAATGTGATAGTAAACTTGGCTTCATGGTTTTCTGCTGCATTGCAGTCCTGCTGTGCACGTGCCAGTTAAAATTGCTGATGCTTTGTGGTGGCAGCACAGCGGTTTTTTACTGCCATTATGCTAGGAAACCACCAGATATTTAAACACAGCTGTCCTTGGTAAAGCAAGGAAAAAAAAGCTTGAGGGAATAGGAATAAGTCTTAAGTTCTCTCCTAGAACGACTATGCTTTGGTCTGGGGTAGGCTAGTGCTCAATAGGATCCACCTGGATGTGCTTTAAAGCACCTGGATGTGCTTTAAAACAGAATCTTAGCATTGATGGTTGGTTTATGGAACCAGTTTGTAGAAAGTGTACTGATGTAGTATAATAATTCCCAGTATTCTGAGGGAATCTCTCCAGTGCATATAAATATTTCCAAGTCTGGTGCCAAGAGGTTGATGCCAGACTCTTTTCAGCGATTCTCAGTGACAGGGTGAGAAGCAATGGCCATAAACTAAAAACACAAGAACTTTCACCTTAAGATGAGGAAGAATAACTTTACATTGAGGGTGGCAGAGCCCTGGATCAGGCTGCCCATGGAGGTCATGGGCTCTCCCTCTCTTGAGACATTCCAGACCCACCTGGGCATGTTCTGTGTTACCTGCTCCAGGTGACCCTCCCTTGGCAGGGGTTTGGACTGGATGATTTCCAAAGGACCCTTCCAATCCTGACTTTTGTCATTCTACTATGTCCTACTTAGAAATACATTTTATTGGATAAAAGGTAAAACTCGGTCAAAAATACTCTGTGTAGACTAAACACTTTGGGATAAATTGGTTCAGATTTTTCTGTATCTAAGGGACTTCCCCATTCTTCTTACAGTTCATAAGATGATTTTTGAAAGTAAATTAAGAAACCTTAATTTTGATGTAAGTATGGCTAAAAATCCTGTGATTATTTGACTATTCCTATTGATAGTTCATTTAGTTATTTTAAAGCAAAGAGTTTAAAGATGAGAAATGGGCTTGATCTCCCTAGGATGTAAGGGGCACTGATATGATTCAGACAAGGCTACAGATAGCATCCTCTTACTTTCTAATGTTTTCAGTTGTAGACAGTGACTAAAAAAGTGCCAGATTATTAAGCTAGTTATTGATGTTTCAACTAGAGGCTCAGACAGTGTAGGTACAGGAGTGGAATATTTGATGGGTTTTTTGTTTGGCAGTTGCTCTTTGGCACTAGTCACATAGTAGGTGCAGCTTCTGTCTTTAGTAATACTTAACTGTGCTGTGATATGTAAGGGTTTTAAGAGATGTTATATTTGTCAGAATAGTTGTAATTTGGTAAAAGCTGCAGTGCCTGACCAAATCCCTTCTTCTGGAAGACACCTGTTTGTGTTAAGGGTTTTTATGATCTTTCATCAGCATAGTGAGCAAATTTAAGAAGCTGGTTGGTTTACAGGAGAAAAACCAAGGCAAACTAAGATGAGCTTGCCTGACATCATTCAGTGCGGTCCCCATGGAACAGGGTCAAGTTAAGTTAACTCGAGACAGATGAGTATCATCAAGAAACTTATGTGACATCTTTTGTTTTCTGAACTTGATTGTGCTTGTGCTACTCAAGAAGTTGTTGAAGACCTCGCAGGCATTGGTGTTCAGGCAGGAAACCTTCCTTCTGGAAGGCAATCTGACCCTCCCCTTCTGCTGTGCGCTGGTCAGAAAACAGCAGTTTCACTTTTGATCCTTTCAAACATGGGTTAGTAAACCCTAAACAATGAAGTTGAAGGCATGACTAAACACAGTGTTTTTGTGGATTGCAGGAGGAAGTTGCATTGTTTTGTGTGCCAACTGAAAATGCTGATACGATCTTGGGTATGACTTTAGGGCTGTAGCTGCGTCCTGAGCGAGCTGTCAGGGTGTAAGGCTCACTTGAGGAGCATGGAACTCATCATGCAAGTATTTCTCATCTTTGACAGGACATCAGCACCTGGTTTTGGCTTTGCTGCCAAAGCTGCAGTAGTCTTAGTGACTGACCTGTGGTGCATGCTCTGAATTAACTCTCAGAGGATGGTTGCAGAGGGTAAGAGTAGGGAGCAGCATATAAAACAGATTAAGAAGTCTAATGTGTTCATAATAAGATTATCTTCTGCTAGTTATTTTAATTTTTATGTAGTTTACTATACTATTAATTTAAGCATTTCTGAGCTTGGGGGTGAGACGGTACCTGAACCACTTGAATGCTTTTTTTCCTTGGTGTAGATAGGAAAACTGGTGACCTAATTAACAGAAATTGTCCTGTTCCTCTTGAAGTGCAGGTCAACTTCTGGATATATGAAATAAGCCAGATATTCTAAATACGTTAAATGATGTGCAAAATTTTTCCTAATATCTGTGAAATAATAACAACTCCAAAATTTGAGAACACAGCAGCTGAGAAATGAAGGAAAAATCAAATTCTGACTTTTCATGATATTGGAGGTGGCTTTCAATTGGATGTATAGCAACTTATGGATACCTTTTCAGTATTGCTTCTGTGTTTTGATAAGTCTGTTAATGAGATTTGGTGCAGCTAATCACAGGAGATTACAGTTCAATTAGAAACTATCAGGGAGGGGAAGTGGGAAAACAAATCAGTGTCTGCTACTTTCTTGATGCTGTGTAGCGGCTGCTCCTCCCTGTGTGCACAGAGTCTTGCATCATTGACATTAAGTATAAGTACCATATGTACTAAGCAGAGGAAATAATGAAATAATAGGATTCTAATTTCCAGTTATACACAGATGATCTTGATTTGCATGCCTTTTAGTCCATCATCAGCCCAGAGCAGCTGTGTGACATGTCAGTTGGATAAATTGAGAAAAGAATGTTTTATTGGACTGTTTGGCTTTGAAAAGTATAGACCTTGACTGTCAAAATGAGCATCATGAGTTCTGGAGATCTTTGGTAGAGCAGGTAACTCTTTGAACTGAGAGGTAATTCTTGGTATTCAACAGTCCAACAGGGAGAAGAAAGAGACAAACAGAACTGTTTCTAGGGTTCTTTTCTCTCCCTCTCTAAGTTTTAAAAATGTTGGAATAATAGTCACTTCTGAGGCTTGTTTTATTTTTGTCTTTTTTGACATAACTTTTGTATCACTTTATTAGAATCAAATGCACTCTTCTACAGTCATGTAGAAAACATTTACTCCCCATTAAATTTTACTGATGCCTTTGATAGAAGTGTTGGCAAAAAAGTGCAAGGAACATCTGTTATTCAAAACCTAGTAAATTTAGGGAAGAGGATAAACCTGTGGGTTGTAGATGACTCTGGCTTGGGCATCTTACACTTCTTTAGTCCTTCTTTCATCTTTTCCTAGTCTAAAAGTAGATGCCACTGAACTATATTTCACTGTTGGTTGAAATATTTTCCTAAATCAGGAAGGGGAGTACAACTGATGAGATGCAAGTTTTGTTTTGACATAGAGCAAAGATTCACCTCCTTATTTTTTCATTCCCACTTTTGCAGTGTTGCAAGTGACAGACTTCTTGAGACCCTTTCAAAATTACCTTTATGTTTTCTGTGCTCCAGTGAGTAATCATTTTATTGCCAATAGAAGCAAGTTCAACTGTTGCAGTTTCATTGCGGCGTTTCATTAGGAGGGACAGACTTTGTCTTGCAAATTACTTGAGCAAGGCAGGCAGAAGGATCACACAGAAAGGGATAATCTTGTCAAGGGAGGTAAGTGTTGTATGCAGGTGAATATTGTAGTACAGTGTAATTTGCTGCTGTTTTAGGGACTCTAATGTGAATTCAGCTCCTTATATGTACAAACATACAAACAACTAGCTCTAAAGGAGTACTTTGTATTTCTTTCTTTTTTCCTTTCTTTTTTGTTTTTTTTTTTTTTTGGAAGGATGGACGGAGAATTCTGCCATTTCCCACTGCAGCAATATACTATTTATTTTCAATTCCCTCTTTATCAGTTCTTGATTAGGCTTTTACATTGGTTCTTTTATGAATTCTCTTGCTTGTTTGCTTTAGAAATAGTGTTCATAGTTACACAAATAATGTTAGCTTTGTAAGTATTGTTCAGTGCAGTATTCTAGTTGTATTTGTGAAGCTGTTTTTGTTTTTTAAAGAAAAGCCCCCTCCCGGCCCCCACCCCAGATTCCAATAAAAGGTTATGTAGTATGTTTATTGTACTTGTGGTGTTTGCTACTAGCTGTTGACAAAGGTTTTGTTTCTCATGAAGAGCTTTTGAAGCTCTTTCAAACGTGCCACAGTGCTTTTGGTTGTAAAAAGTACTCTTATGTAGTATCTGACTGTCTCTGTAGCAGTATCCAGTGAGGAAATGTTTAGGAAGTAACTTTGTGTGAGATGAGACTGAATTAGCTGTTGAACTCTCTAACCATCTTTTTCTTGATGTGTTTTTGTTTTTCATCTGAGGAGAAGGAATATATCTAATTGCTTTTTATGCCCAAAATAACAACTTTATGATTAAACTCTCTGAGGTTACGGTGACACATTTTTTTTCCTTTTTTTTCTTGGTAAATGGCAGTTTTTCAGGGTAAATGGCAAAGGGGGTGTTTGGAATTGTCTCTTGGTGACACAGCAGCATGTAACTAAAAAGGTCAGGGAGCTATGTCCATAGCTTTATAAGGCTTGTGCATTATTAAATATAATATCTGTGCATAATACAAATAATTCTGTTTAAAAATACACCTGGAGAAGGAGGTGATACTTTAGCTAGGAAGCTGTGCCCAGATCCAGCCTCTCTCTTCAGACAGCCAGGTTTAGGCCCCAAATCGAGAAGTGAATTAAATGAAAAGCTTTTGCTCCTTTTTATTTTGTACAGCAATTTCTTGGCAGACTGATTCAAGAACAACTGCGCTTTTTCCGGAGCTGTGCTTGTTTTTTTCTCTGAGAATTTCTAGGAAGTCAGAAGAAAGCTTTTCCCTCGCTGTGTTTTTTAAAGGGAGGTAGTTTTAGCTGTCTGCCACAGGCAGGCTAGCTCGGATGATAACCTGGATGGGGGAGTGCTGTGCAGGCCAGTGGCTGAGGATGCTGACCGGGCATTGGGATAACCTTGCTAGCAGGAGAACAGCAGCCTCGTCCCTTTGCCTGTTCCCCACACAAGTTTTCCAGCCATCTTGCTGGTGACACGTGGGTTGTTCTGCTGCTTCCTGAGTGAAAACAACACCAGATAAACCCTTGGTGGCAGGGGAGGTAGTGGCTGTCGCAAAATAAATCTGCTTTCCCCACCCGCTTCCCAGCACAGCCAGCCTTGGGGCAGGGTGATGGCAGATGTGCTCTCTCCTTCCTCCTGGGTGAGCGTGTCTCCACCCAGGGAGCAATGCCATGGGTTTCAGTGGAGCAGGCCAGCAGGCTCCTCTCTCTGGTGCTGCAGCCATCACCAAGCTCCACAGTATTTCTGCCTCCAAGGAAAATGGGGGAAAAAGAAAAACAACACGAAATTAGGCTTCGGTTTATTTTTCTATGCTGTCTGGGGTTTGGGATTTAAAAGCAAAATAAACCCTCTGTAGGTGTTTATTTCTGACAGTAGGAGTTCACTCTGGGGTATGGAATAAGAATACAGGAAGCTCTTCAAACACAGTTCAAATACATCTTCGATGCAATCAACACTGAAGAATTACAGTACTTTTGGAAGGTTATTAAAAGGGTTAACACACAAATTATATCGGATGAAAAATAAATTTTGAGTTTCAAAATGGAATGCTACCCATTTCTGAAAAAAAAAAGCAGTTCTGAATGCTATGTGTCAGTTTGTCACTTTCCCTCTGTATGAGGAATAACTGCCCTGAGTCACGTACTGTGTTAGACTAATGTTCCCATTCACACTTAATGCGTGTTTCTGTTACAGTTTTCTGATGCTTGTGTTTCCATGTAGATTCTTAAACAGGATCAGATGTAGTGGAAAAGCTGCACCTGGTTTTGGGATGGTGCAGGGAAAATTGCTGCTTTATAAGGAAACGTTTTGAAACCAGTTGTAAGTCCTTATACAGATTTTAACAGACATTTATGATTCATAAAAATACATGTGCATGTCTGTGATCCTTAAAAATAGGGTAAAATACTGACAGCAAGTGTGCCCCTTTGCAGCAAACACTGAAAAGTAAGGAATTTATTAGTAAAAAGCTGGTGAGGATAATTTATTTGATGCTACTAATGGTTGTTATAAGGATTGGTATGTGTTTGTTTCATCAATAAACAACCAAGAAAGAGGATGTCAGAGTAATGGATGAACTTGATTGTGAATTGACAATTTGTCCTTGTATTGTTTAATTAAAAAAAAACAAAAAACGAGAGGGCAGGGAGAAAGAGAGGAGTGTTTGGAGTGTAGTTAGAAACAGAAGAGGCTGGTGTTTTCCAGGGCCAAGGAGGCTGTGGAATGCTCTGCCACGTGGTACCCACACTGGGAATGCAGGAGATTCTGGGGAGGCTTGGAGAGAATCCCCAGTCTGTAAAACATGAACACTTGGAGGTCTAGGCTGTGATAAGAGCAAACTCCTCAAATGTCATGTTGTAACTGGTTCCTTTGGTTCACTTGTGAGATCCAGTCTTTTTGTACTTCTGCTGATGTGCAGGACGAGTCAGAGGTAGGCTGTGAGCGTGATGCCATCTGGCAGTTCTGCTTTCCTAGAAAATAGTGATCTTTATGAACTTAATTTGAGATTTAAACCACAAACTGACAAAAACAATCTTTTTGAATCTATTACTTGTTACATAATTCTATTATTTCTTTTGCTGCTCTTCAATAAAGAAGCGTTTTCTCTTTCAATTGTATGTTATACTGGGTGATGCTCTCATGGTAGCATTAGACCAACTTCTTGTTTACCAAATCCTTCCCTGTTGCTAAGGGAGATAACTGTAGTAAGTGCAGGAGTAGGGATGTCAATAAGTGTATCTTCCTGAATCCTGCGTGTCTTAGTGCCTTTCCATTCACTGTTGGTATGCAGTTATTGCTAAAATTATGAGCATCATGCTGTGTGAGCAAGTTTTGCAGGCTGGTTACTCAGTGTGAAATAATGCCCTCAAAGCTGAGGTCGTGTCACGCTCCTCGTTATGACGTCTATAAATGCAGTCGTCTGTGTGCGCAAATGAAGGAAAATTGCATCAGCTTCTCAGCACTGTCAGAGATAACTAAAATGACTCCACACTACCAGCAGAGAGGACATGCTTGTATGCATTTAGGAGTCAGCCATTACTAAAATAAAACCTGTTTTTTCTTTTCTGGAGTTTTGGTGTGGGGAAGGGAGTAAATGGGGCAGGGGGAAGATGTAAACTGAAGAGTGGTATACAAGTGATTTATTAGTGTAAACTGGGAAACTTAACCCAGGTTTCATCCCGGGGTAGATTTGTCCTAGGACAAGTAACTACAGAGTTTTCTGCTATGGTGTGTACTTCAGTGCTAAGTTAATTCAAAGTCCTTGGAGTTTTTCCTTGATCTGATGGCTCTGTTGGTCTGTGAATCTCTGCAGCTCCAGGAAAAAAAAAAAAAAAAGAGCAGGAATTTATTGTCTGATTTAGAAAAAGAATGACTGGAAGATCTTTACTGATAATATAGTGGAGACAGCACTATTGTTACATAAATTTGAGAGTATTCTTTGGTGGGGTTTTCTTGCAGTACAGCCGTAACTTACTGTGATACAAATCTGCTTGCTTGCTGTTTTAGCCTTGAAATGGGCATGTTAATAATGCAGATTATTACTGCAGTTTAAGAAACTTTAAACTTGTGTTGGGATCTAAGAAACTGTGGATGGGAGGTGCAATGTCGTAAGCAGCACTGCTGAGATTGCTTCCAACAGCTGCTGGGAATGCAGTGCTATTCCCATCGGGGTGCATCTCCTGCCTTCTGCTTACGGGAAGAGGCTTTCCTGTCAGTCTCTGCAACCAGCATCAGACAGCTGGAGAGTGTTCCCAACTCCTCTAGCTGGCTGGAGAATGAGGTCTTTGATCCTTTGCTTCAGGTAGTTGTTGTTTAAAGGGAGGGCAACTGGAATGTTTTCTGAAATCTCAGTCTGCTTAAATAAAATAAAGAATAAGGAAGACTGTGATCTGTCCTTTCCAGCTGAGAGACTGAGCTGGACAGATGTTTCTTACTCAGTACTGAGGAGGAAAGTCCCTGGCTAGGGACTCTAGAGGGAGGGTTAAAAGGTGAAGGAATCCTGTGCAGGCCTCCTGCTGCAATGATGGATTCAGCCCTGCACAAGTGGGATCGGAGATGCAAAACTTGTGTCTCTTCATCCTTTCCCCCTCCTCTCCCTCCTCCTCCTCCTCGTTCCTCTCATTGCAACTACTTTGTGTTTATTTTTCTACTTTTAAATTACATAATTTAGTCCTTCCTGTCACTTCCTAATGTCTGAATCATAGGTAGCTCTTCCTGCCTGCAGTAAACAAACATTTTATTCCTGGCACCTTTCCAAACATTGAGATTGTGTTTATGAAGGTGGAGGGGGTCCCTCTGGCAGTGTGCTTGGGAAGCTAGTTCAGTTGTGTACAGGTTGGGTAAGCTGCTTATACTGCATGCTTCTGTGCCCAGCTGATTTCCTTGTCTTTCCAATCTTCCAAACTGATGGAGTTGCTGGGCTAATCAGGGCCAAGCAGGTGAATGGTTACAGATTAAAAAAAAAAAACAACAAAAACAACAGATTAAAAAAAAAAAACAACAGATAAAAGCAGAGCATAAACAGTGGGCTATGAGCTTCTGCAGTTAATAACAGTAGCAAGTAGATTGCCTCAAGTGTGGCTGCTGTTGGTGGTGCCTCTTGGCTCTCTCACACTTTCCATATAGGTGCTGAGGTACATGGTGTGGCTCATCTATGGAGTCACTTGGGAGAAACACTGCTTGGTCTAACACTCGGGCTTTGCTCATGTTTTGGATTCTTTCGCTGCAAGGCAAGAAGGTAACACAGGATACTTTGGAGCATGTGTCAGCCTCCATCAGCCTGCTGTATATCTTGGACCACATTTGTAAAAGCTGCAAAATAGAAGAGTGTCATCCTCATTTTTCATGTTATTACTCCTCTTTCTTAGCTTTGAAAATCCTTTATTTTATTTTGGAATTGACTGTGACTCCAGAACAATATAGAGAAGACACAGCTAACACCCATGGAGGCTTCCCACCTTTCCTGTTGCATTTGCACACTTGTTACTGGTTACTGTTCTTTATGAAGAAAATTCTTCTTGAGTCGTCATAGACCAGCCTCACAGTGTGTTGAGCACTACAGCTCCTGCATGGCGTGTGGCACTATTAAATGGACTTTGTCTGGTAAATGGAGACAGCAGGGGAAAGATCCAGGCTTTTGTTTGGCAGCTTTGCACTTGTACCTTCCTGCTCATCTCTGCCTCCTCGCTTCTCTCTCTGGCTCTTACCACTAAGATGCAAGAAGGTCAAGATGCAAGAATAAGTTAAATATGTTTGGGATAGATTAGATGAGGAAAGAACACCCTGAATATGAATATGACTGACTTAATTGTGCTTTCTTGTAAAAGATCAAGAGATTGCCTTTTCCTTAAGCTGCAACTTACCCCGACTTTTCTGACAGTGGAGTTTATAGCGTGGGAAGCATATTCTCTATACAGATGATCTAAAAAAGCTACCAAAACCATTTTGCAGGTTGTGCCAATAAGACAAAGCAACAGAATGTTACTCTAGTCTAGTTTAGTACCAGTTTCAGAAAAGACAATTGAAGCCAAAGAACCCTGCTGTTAGATGCCATGGGAATGTCTCATGTTCCAGTTTGTTCTGGCTGAGGCTGCATATGCACAGGGACATGGGGCTTTCCCTTGTGTCATTTTTTCTCATCCAGTCAGTAAATGAATTAATGAAGTTCTTCAGAGAGATAAGGTTGAGAGACTTTGAACCTGAGAACTTGTTTTAGTTGTGGTTGGCTTGGATACCCTTTTTGCCATCGTTGCCTACTTGCAGTGTTTGCCTGTGTGTAATGAAAGAATTTACATTTTATTTTGCAATAGTGGGAGGAGTTACTTTTTCCTATGGTTGAGGTTGAAATGAGTTTTCTGTTTGTGGAGTATGAAAGTAGTTTTCTTGGGGGTGCAATTTGGGTAATGTACTATTCACTATACTTACTAGGGAATTGGAAAGAAAGCATTGTGACACAAGACAAGCATCCTCTTAATAGTATATTCCAGTCTAAAATCATGGCAACCTCTTTCATAATAATACTGTACCATGTGGAAACCATTACATGAAAATATTTTTATCTGTTTGCGACATGCAGTTTGGAAATCTTGGAACTTAACAGTACATATTTAAATAAATGCCATGTTAAATAATGTAGAAAATACTTATGTGTCCTTTCAGTGCCATGTGGTGAAATTTTTGCTGAATCAGAAACAAAAATCTAAGGGCTAGGTGCTCTAATTCTAGTATTATAGGGCCTGTCTACTGTTGTCTTTTAAGCTTGTAATATAAAGTGTTTTGGTTAAAATGAAGATAACACTTGCTACAGTACAATGAAACCAAATTTTGCAGTCATTTGTCTTGGAATGTTCCACAGTACTATTTTATCAGTTTTTGTCAAACATTACAGTGGTGTCCAATGGAATTTGAGTTTGTTAAATTTTACTCTTGCATTGGATTTGAGTGATTGCATTACTGCCATTCATCTGATGACAATCTTGCCTTCTCAAAGAATGTTGGGCTTTTTATTTCTTTAAGAAGATATAAGTGAAATCTGATTGGGTGTTGTATGATTTTTAGCAACTTGTTAAGCAGCACTTCTGAGTTGCTTGTGAAATTTCAGTAAGTCTCATTGTAAAGTGCAAGTATTTCTCTATGCAATTGAACTATGCAGCCTTAAGTTACTACTAAACACCTCTATAGTATTATGAAAAAAATCATGCTAAGCTTTATAGCAAAACTTGTGACTGTGGACAGGTGTAAGCCAAGGAGATAGTTGTGGCTATAGTAGGAACATGCTTTCCCGTGAAATAAAATCCAGGGGATGTAGCCACTGTAATTGTGCAACAGAGTGTCATAAATGTGATGTCATAGTCTCTGCAACTTTCTGAAGGGGTAGTCTGATTTTGAAATCAACCTAGTAGTGAATAACAAGCCTCAGAACTGGCTGAGAAAACAGCAGACAAATCTGCATCATTTGGAGACAGAGTCATCTCCTTAGCGAATTAAACTATTTCAAAATAGAACTTGTCGACTCAGTGTGTCAATCTTGGCTTTTCATGAAGAAATGCAGCATCCAGCACTGATTAATTATTTTTTTAGAACAGATCTCTGAAGTGCAGGCTACACAGTTAGGAGGAGAGTGGTTGGAAGAGACTTCATTGAGGCTATTAAACTGCAGTTCATAAGAGTTATGTTTTTCTCTGGTAGCATTCTGACATTCTTATTCACCTGGAGAAAAAGATCCCAAGATGCAGATGGGATTGCAGGACTGAGCTTTTGATTTACGAGGTCTGTTTCACAAGGGTGAAATTACCCAAGGGTGTATCGTAAAGATTAGACAGAACCCAGCAAATCTTTTAAGATTCAATGGCGTAATTCAGAAGGTTTGTTTGGGATAATTATTGTGATAACAAGGACATATTGCTTGAACTGTAGCTAGTTAGTCATGTGTTATTGTAACTTAAAAAAAAAATGGGAGAGTCCTCCAAGTTTGTTATGGGACTTGGTTAAAAATTAAGTGTTGTTAGTGAAATTATTTGAAAGAACAAATTGAAATTCAATTGAGTGTGGTAAAACTTAGCTCAATGTGCAAATAAGGATAAATTCCAAATGTAATAAAGCTCAGTTTATGTTTTTCAGTGATTACCAGAACCTCTTGATATACATACATACATACATGCATGTATGTGTGTGTATATATATATATATATATATATACTTAGGAATTAGTGATGTGCCAACAAAAGAAATCTCTGTGCCTTCCTAGTAAGAAATAGGAGAATTTACAAAACCTCCATTCCTGTGGTGTTCAGGTAAAGATGTAGGTAAATAAGTAAGTCTTGCAGTGTGTCCAGAAGGTTTTCTTTGAGGGGTCAGCTGGAGCAAAATTTGGAGCCAAGAGCCTTCCTAGAAAGGGAAGCCTTGGCTTTAGCCTGGCTCAGTCTTTCCTCAAGACTTTTGCAGATGCTTGCAGAGGCCTACAGGTGACCTTTACCAAGCCGATACCTATTCATTCTATTTTTTTTTTCTCTTTTCACCTTTATTCACTTTAGAAGCAATCTAAAACTCCTTGCTTGAGCTTTTTTACTTAGCCTCATGACATAATACCCTGCTACCCTTGTAACTTAATTGTCTTTCCTAAAAGGTAGTAGTCTTTTATTTGATTTTTTTTTTCCTTTTCCTTTTGGTCTCACCTTCTCTTGAAGTTCTGCAGCTTCTGTGTCAGCTTGTATCCGTTCATCTTTGCTCTGCATTGCCATCGATCTGTCTGTGGATGGCTCCTCATGCTCATTCCATGTAAACTTTGCGTCAATGGCACACACTCAATCTCTCTGCTTCTAATGTTGCCTTTTCTCAAGACTGTCTTCTGTATAGTGCTGCCACTAATGTTTTGCTACCAAATTAAGTATATTTTCTGTTTTCTTGCAAGTTGGTTTTGCAGCTGACATTCTGTTCCTTTAACAGAAACCAAACGTTTTCCTGACATTTAAGACTCCTCAGCTCTAGAATTGCCTATTCCGGGAACTTGTAGATGGCCTTGCCCACATTCATCATTGCCTGGGCATGTAGGCATTTACCAGACAGAGCTCAGTGTAGCTGGTTTGGTTTTGTTTGTTTGTTTGTTTTGGTGGTTTTTGTTTTCGTTTTTGTTTGTTTGCTTTTAGTTTTTGGTTGGGTGCTTGTTTTGGGGGTTTTTTGTGTCAGTCCTCCCTGAGCCTCCTTTTCTCCAGGCTACAGAGTTCCAGCTCTTTCAGCTGCTCCTCACAGCACTTGTGCTCCAGACTCTTCCCCAGCTCCATTGCCCTTCTCTGGACATGCTCCAGAATCTCCATGTCTTCCTTTTACTGAGGGGCCCAAACAACAGGATTTGAGGTGTGGCCTCAGTAGTGCTGATACAGAGGGGCAATCCCTGCCCTGCTCCTGGTGGCTGATCCAGCTGCTCCAGGCCAGGATGCCCTGCCCTTCTTGGCCCTGTGGGCCCAGCTGGCTCACGTTCAGCTGCTGTTGACCAGCACTCCCAGGTCCTGTTCTCTGGGCAGTTTTCCAGCCCCTCTGCCCCAGCCTGTGTTGCTGCCTGGGGCTGTTGCAGCCCAGGAGCAGCACCCAGAGCTTGGCCTTGTTGAACCTCACACCATTGGCCTTGTCCCATTGATCCAGATCCCTCTGCAGGGCCTTCCTGCCCTCTTGCAGATCAACACTCCCAACCAGTTTGGTGTCATCTGTGAACTTACTCAGGGTGCACTTGAACCCCTCATCCAGATCATTGATAAAGATATTCATCAGGGCTGGCCTATATAGCTCTAAATGCCACAGCTCTTTTTTTCTTCATAGATTCATAAAATGCGGTTTCCTTGAAGGTTTTTAAAGCCATTCATAACTGTACTAAATCTCTATAGAGACTTATATATTATTATTTTTCCTGACTATTCTAGCAGGTTTTTCTCTGGTTTTAAACTCTGCACTAAGTTTGGGATAAGTGATAAAACTATTTTCTGAACTATTAGAACTAGAGGGTGTTTTTTGCATTCTCTTCTCAATCAGGATTGATTTCTCCTGTTATGTGTACAAAAGATTTGTGAGGTTATTCTATTGACTTGTGTATTTTTGTGAGACGTTCTTATGTTTATACTGAGGGAAGGAACTACATACAAATTTTTCAGAAGACTTCATGGTGGAAGTTTCCAAGCATCTCTTTCTCTGCTTGGAAAGCATGTAGCAGGCTTTACATGTAATTGCTCTTTTTTAGTCTGATCTGGGCAGATTTAGAGATTCCTTTGTAGTTTGGACTTTGCCCATATGGAAATCCACGAAGGCCCAAGTGGATTGAATTTGTGCGTAGACAGAATTGACAGACTAGAGACTGGTGAGCACGGGAGTTATCTCTGCTCTTTTGGGAGTGCTGCCAAGATAAGCTGCTGTCCTCTATATCAGCTTAAAGTTTCTTTGTGATCATCCTTCAGCAAAGCTCCAAATAGAGTGCGTGGTTCAAATTCCACTGAGCTATAAATGCAAACACAAATATGAAAGCTGACCCCTAAAGGAATGCAATTTTAACTATAAAGCCAAATTTTCTTTCCTTTGATGATCTCACTACTCTAATAATAAAATAATTAGGTTTTTTAAATTTTATTTTTAATGTAACAAAACCTAAAGGCAGTGGAATTCACAACGTGCGTTGATTCCGTCATCTGAATGAGGTAGAAAGTTGTGGAGTCTTCAGGTGCTTTTGACAGCATCAGTGTTGTCTTCCCTGGACGATGCCTCAATTGGTACTCTTCTCCCAAACTGTCATGCAAGTCTGAAGCCTTTTGGAGCTGGAAGATACATTCATAGTGGTGACATGGCCACTGGCACTAGTGCTTTCTGTTCTCACAAGTCTTTGAGAAATTCTCTAAGAATCGTGTGTGACAAAGCAGAATTAAGTGCTATGCACAGGAGATAAGCCCTGTGTTCTATGTGCCACCCCTTCCAACTCAGAATATTTTGTGATTTGATGATGTAATCCAAGCCTGTTGCTGTCTAAGAGGAAATAGTTGTGTGAGCCCCCTCACCAGGATCCTGCACAGATCAAGGCACCGAGGGCTGCTGCTGGTGGAGCTAAAACTGACTGGGCTTGCATGGTTTGAGTTTTGCAACGACCCTGACTGGGAGAAAAAGATAGAGCTGTCTGCATATGGATGGGAAAGCAAATTGGAAGTGGTCCAGACCTGTTTGTGCACTCTCCAGTTGTTCTGCTGCATCAGTCTGTGCAAAGTATTCCTGAAAGGGGAGTCCAGGAGTGGAGTGGAGAAAAGGTGATGGCTTGTTACTTTCTGATCTTGCTAACCAGCAATGTTCTTAATGGGAATAACTGGAAATGAAGAGCCTACTCAGGTGTAATGAGGTCTAACTAATGTAACCAATGTTTCAGCTTGTTCTACTGCATGTTTGCTCTAAGGCTTGTTTACGTGTTGTATAAGCCAAACTAGCCTGTCTTGTTGAGTGAGTGTGGTGAAGTCTGCAGAGCTACGTGAATGTACTGTAAGATCTTACATAGCATTTACAAACTGTGCCCCTGTGCTATGACACACTAATGGCACATGAAATCTCTGTGCTTTTCAGCCATCTCAGAATGATTGGGAAATCACACTCAAAAATACCATAATACCAGCCTTTTGTATTAAAAAATAAATATAAATTAAGGGACGTGAGTTCCTGACAGAGGAAAATGGGAACTGCAGTTTTTCTTATAGATTGTTCTGAAATGTAGTGAAAATGTGTTGATGGACAGTTTGTATCAAGTGAGGCACCTTATTTTTTTTTTTTTTAAACCCCTTTCCTAAGCTCACTGCCTTATTGGTCTTCTGGTGACCTTTTGGAGTTCCTCACAAGAATATTTTTGGTATTTCATATAATAGAGCTACTATGAACAGCTTCTTTTACTGAGAAGATCTAGAGTAATAAGAATGTAGTAGTCATTGTGCATAACACTTCCAATGCAAAGGAAAGTTTTATTTTCCTCTTGGACTAAGCTTCATGAGTTAGTATGAAGCAAAATCTAGGAAAAAATTTCTCAAGTGAGACAGTTAATCAGAGCTACTGTAAGTTGATTGCTATTGTGCTGAACAGAAAAACATGAAATTAATCTCGTTGTGAATCAAGTTCTGTAGTTAATATACATTTTACCAGTTTTGTTCATGAGAACTGCTTCAACTATAGAATCAGGTCTGTTGTAAAAATTTGGGGCTTTGATGTCTAGAATCACTTTTTGAATCCCTTTTGAACATTAGTATGTAATACTCATTTGTCTCCAAGAATCTGAAGTTTCTCAAAAGAGTTTATGTTCCCTCCAGAGAGTTATTCAGAATAGTTATCTGGATGAATTGAAGTATCTAATTATAATCCATTGATTTAATGTCCTTTGGAAAAAATATTTTGATAAAACAGAAATATTTAATTACTATTTCTGTCACAGTAAAAAATAAAATATTTTAATTTTACATGAAAGCAATAATAAAATTTAATGAGAAAACTAAAAATACAGCTCCACTGAAGCAATTTATGTTTCCAGACTTTTTTTCCTTCTGCTCTTCCCACTCTCCCAAAAGGTTGGAAGGAAATACAGCTTCAGAATTTTTGATTTTCCTGACTTGTCCTATTTTGAGAGCTTTCCTAATGTGCTGATCATAGTTTGCTTGGGATAGATTGTTCTTAGTTTCTTAAGGTAACTTAAAGTGGAGGTAGTGAGCCTATATTTATACATAGTTTGCCATGTGTCTTGCATCTCAATATTTCTGAGCAGTTATCTGACCTCCATAATCTTTGTTACAGAAAGAAGGTTTGTGCAAAATGCTGGTTTTACAACTGGAGAGGCCATGACCCATAGTGATTTTTATCTGGAAATAGTAGCTAGAAGGGAAGAGGTTCCCTTATTTGAAACTTCTCAGTAGTTCAGTTTTTCAGTGGTTTTGTTGGGGTTTTTTTTCATGATTTGAATTTTCAGTGTAATTATTTTGTGTGCCATGTAAGAAACTGCTGTTTTCAGACTATAATGCTGTTAGCCTGTTGTGTGGGTACCATAGGGATGAAAATCTGGCTTTTCCTGGGATTCAGGGGTGCTGGTGGAGCCAGCAAGGGGCAAGGAGCTCTGTGAAGATTTTGCACTTTACAATTCTGTATCACACTGTCTGACATTCCTGTGTGTTGAGAAACCTACAGACAGAAGCTCAGGCTTGAAGTAAATGAAATTGTGACTGGTAAATTTTAAACTTACTCTGGAGTATAATAGGTTTATCTAGCAAACTGGAGATGGAAGAATTCCTTACTGCTCTTACTGGATTAAACTGAGAGGATGCAGAGAAGAATTGAGTAATGTGGGCTGCATGCACTGTGGGTGATTGGATGGCCTTGTATATTTACATTTGACTTATTATGGTAGAGTCATTCTTCTTCATCTTCTAAAATTAGCAAAGCGCAGCATAATTATAATACTTTCATGCTTCGGGATTAGCTTTGCATTTCATTACTTCATTGCTTCTTGTTTATGCTATGTCAGTTCAGGAAGAAAATGTTAAACTGGAATAACTTGTTTGGAAAGTTCAGTACAAGTGTGTGCTTTCTTCATCTCTGGTTTTGGATCTCCCTCCTCTTCTGTTAATGTCAGAGTCTGCCTACCTGTCCTCTCTGCTGAGTTGTAGACACCACCGCGGAGCAGCATCAAAGCGGTTTATTTGCTTTCAAATACATGCATGCATTTGATGAGAAGTTTTTAGTTGACACCTCACTAAATCCTCCTTTTTTTTTTTTTTTTTTTTTTCCTTTCCTCCTCCCCCACGCAAATATTTTTAGGACAAGATTTACTGGTAAAAATAGCAACAAGTTAGAGGCACCTTGCTTTAGCTTGGTTATGCTTCTCATTAGAGACTGGTGTTTGCGCTTGTCTGTGTGGTGGCCTTTGTCACCTGGAGGGCACCGTGCTGCGAGTGGCCACTTCTTTCTTCTGAGTCATGGCCTTCAGCAAAAGTGGTTTCTGACTGTTTGGGGAGGAAGTTTGGTCAGAAATGTGAGGGCAGCTTTTCTTCTGCCCCCTCAGCCTTGTCGAATGTAGGGCTGGAGGCTGCTCCCTGCACCTCTCCCCACTGCTGTGGGGCTCTGTCTCACGCCATGCACAGCTTTCCAAGGAGACTACAAAGTGTGTCTGACTGTCCCCAGGGAATTCCCAGAAGTTCCTGCCCCTCTACCTTAGGCTGGCATTGCTGCTCTGCTTGTGCACCTTGTGGGGTTTCTCCCACCTGGGCTGGACGCTGGTGGGAACGGAAGCCAGGCTCTTGTGTTTTTCTTCCTCGAGCGCCGCTTTAAAGTTATCTGGCAGGGAGTGCACCCTCTTGAAAGATGACAGTCTTGCAGTGTTTTTATGGGTACTTTGAAAGGCAAAAGAGCACTCAGCTGGGTTAGTGGGCAGATGAATGGATGTGGCCCTGGCGCCTCATGCTCTGCTGGAGCACTGCCCTAACGAAGCGTTCAGACAAAACCAGAAGGATGAGGCAGTCAGCAGTCAAATTTCTCTTCCTCCTGTGACGTGGTGCAGAGGCTGGAGTGAAAGATGAAACACTCGCCCTTAGACCAATCTTCATGTACTTCATCCTGGTGTCTTTCCTTGCAGTTGATGTTAATGGAAATGGCCTTTTTCCACCACGCATTTTTCTTGCTTGCAGGCTTCTCCATGACCTTGCAGTGAAGTCATAAAAGCTTGAATCTTTGCTATCGCAGTCCTTGCCATAGCAACACACGTCATAGCTGAATAATAATTTATTTAATGGGTTTAATTATGAAAACTGGGAAAGGCACTTAGGAAAACTGGATCAGGTAGGGGGAAAAAAAAAGGACTAGTTTTAAAGTAAAAACAAAAAGCAGCAACACTTTCATGATACTGGAGACAGGAATAAGTTAAGTACTGCAGCTTTGGTTTTAACTACTTTACTTTCTTCTCGGTCTGCCTTTTCCTCCCATTGAATTGTTTTTTCTTGTCCACTGTGCAAAAACCATGCAGCTGCTTCAGTGTTTTTCCCCCCTCCCCCATTTTCAAACCTATAAATACACTTCCTTTGTTGTGTTGTTCCTTAAAAGCTTCACTTCCAGATTGCTTTACTACTTAAACTCTTCCATTTTCAATTTCCTGCTATCGTAGGGAGCCCAAAATCAAATGCTCTTTTTCAGTCTTCAAATTTCAGATTGTCTACAGCTTTCACTCTGTATGTTCAGAAATCAGTGTTTCTATTGACAAGCCTTCTCAGAAAGAACCACCTATAGGAATAAAATTTAAAGTATTTAAGATCATACAGACACTAGCACATTTGTAGAGTAGAGAAACTGTGGTTTTTTTATAACAATGACTGCTATGCTCTGGAGGATTTCCTCATTTATTCTTATAAGTATATGCACCTAAAGTTACACAGTCTGCAGCACCTGGTGAACTGATCTCTGATCAATAATTGTTCTTCTTCCTTCATTCATGAGGCAAGAATGAAATGAGACAAATAGCTTTATTGATTCCATTTCAAATTTACTGACATGTTGGGAATCTTTCAGTTTGAATTGATAGAGAACTCAGTAGCCATAGGAGAACAATACCTGGACTCCTGGCAGAGATAGCCTTTCCTTGTCTCTGTTTTCAGGCTGCACACTGGAGTCTTGAGTGAGGGTGGGAGCAAGTGGAGTGGAAATATCAGAGCAGGTTTTGGCAGTTCGGGATTTTATGGATTGTTCTTGCCACAAATAGACTGAAGAGGCATTGCAAAATATGTCTTGGTGACAGAGCAATGAATTGTTAGTCCAGGATGGGACTAGAATTTCAGATTTTTGAACTTTTGGCATGGAGAGAGGGTGGGGTTTTGGAAGGAAATTTATTTGTTGGATCGTGGTATAAAACGCAAAGACTTTTGACTGAATAGCTAAAAAAATAACTTGAAACAGCTTTTCTGTTGAAGTTATTACCGGAGTCAGAAGCCATCACTAGTGAATATTCCTGCTCAGGTCGGATGCATGGAAGCAGAATTTCCTGGTTTTGTGGTGTGTGTTTGTTTTCGCTGGGATTTTTTAGGGGTTTGGTTGGGTTTTTTTCAGTGCTGAAAAGGGAAACTTTACATGTTGGCTGACTTAAATACTCTTTTGCTAGTCTCTTACTCACTGTAAAAGAAAAAGGAGACATCCACTTCCCAGCTGTCTGCAGAGAGCTTTGTGGGACATAATCTTTCTTTTTTTCCTTGGAAAATTACTTTTTTGCATTTTATTCCACAGATGTGATGCAAGACTGTGTACAGGACTCCCAGGCTGATAACAGTATTTTGGGAGAAAAGTCTTGCTTTAAAAGTTGCATTCATGTTGTATCTTCTTGGCTGCCCATGAAAGTCTGCATTTTGGAATTGCAATGGAGGAGTGCCTTAGACTTGGGAGTGATTCTGTGGCATTGCTCTTCACAGGAGGAATCAGCAAAACTCTTTTGGGTTAAAAACAGGAAAGAAAAAAGGGAAAAGGCAGTTCTAAAAGCAGACTGTGGGGTGATGAATTCTTGCTGGTCCAAATGGTGGGTAAGTGACAGATGTATTTTTTAACCTGCGGATGCAAACCACCTGTGGGCAAATAAATTCATGTGCCCCCTGGGCTGCACAGCAGAGCCTCAGAAATGCAGTTCTGGAGCTTTGTGAGGTTCACAGATAGACTTGGTGGTGGTGCAACAAAGCATACCTTTACACTGCTCATTTATCTTTACCCTGCATTCAATCCAAGCATAAGTTTAATATTCACAATATTACTTTTCAAGTTTCTCTAGTCCTTCAAAGAAAAAGCCATACCACGTTAAAAGTACTAATGCAAAGGTATGCAGAAGTGTGTACAAACTTGTATCTCTCTCTGCAGCTGTTTTGACTTGAACTGTCTCTCTTAGTCAAGCTTCCAAAATTTGGAGGAAACTTCAAGTGGAAAGTTTTGAATTAAAAATAGAAGGAGATCTCTCATTTAAAATCATGACACTATATTGTCACTTTGGATAACCAAGAGCTATCTGGGGTCACAGATATCACAGCATGTTGTGATAGTGTTGGCTGAGGAACTTGAGGTATCTTTTTGATGTCTGGCTTGTGTGTCCAGCAGATGCTTCCCTATTAGGGTGAACTTACTAGGGATCAAAAATTTCTTGTTTGGATGAAGGGCAGCCTTTGCATTTGGAAAGGCCGGTGAAGTTCTGACAGTGTCCTTTCCTCCTAAGGTACTTCCCTCTTCTCTGGATCAAAGTGGAGCAGCACCCAGAGTTTGTGGTTGCTAGGGGGGAATGCGTGTGTATATTATTTCTGTCTGCAGTGGAAACATAGCACATCCACAGTGGAGCTCTGCAGTCTCCTTGAGTGACTGTCCTGGTTTAACCACAGACCCAACATCACACCTTCCTTCTTCCCTCCTCTTTATGTGCTGAGCATGGTGTTACATGGCCTGGAATATCCATCCCTTTGGTCAGGCAGGGTCAGCTGTCCCAGCTGTGTCCCCTCCCAGATGCTTGTTCCTGCTTTCTACAGCAACTTTTGTTCTTATCTTGGGCTCTGAGTGTAGAAACCTGGAGAGGAGCTGGCCTGCAGCAGCCAGGCTGTGCTTCCGGGGAGAGGTGGGGTTTACTGGGAGCTTTAGAAGTGAGCCTACGCCTGCTGAGAAGGAAGCAGGGCGAATAACACAAGGCACTTGCACCTAAAGATACAAACAAGAAAAGCCAAAAGGAATAGAATTTTGTAATGTTACAGTCTCTTCCATCTTCTTAAGGCAAGGTCATTAAATTCACCCTTTGCTCCCATAAAACTTTCACTGGGTGTGGGAAGCCATAGACTTATAATCCAGTAACTGTTGACAAAACCCTGTTTCTTCCACTGGAGTTTTTTCAGCTTTTTTCCCTGCCACTGTCTTGACAGTGAAACTGTATTTCTTCAGAGGAGGATCAGATGTTCTTTTAACATTGCAGCAAAACTGTACCACTTAACCATGTTTTGACGCATAATGTAATCAGCTTGATTGCTTTTTAATATGTCATTCAAACCTACAGTTGCTGTCAGCTGGGCTGAAATTGTTCTCTTGGGGAATTTCAGTATTACTTTCTGGTGGATCACAGCACCTGGTGGTAACAGTTTGTTTTTTTTTTTTAGGTGCAAATCAGTGTCCCCAGCGTGACTTTAGAGGGGAGAGCTGAAACAAAGTGTGAAAAATGTGCTGGGTTTCTTGGTATTCCTCTGCTTTTACAGTGAAAGGGGAAGGACTGAGCAGAGTTCAGCCTTGGTGCACAAGTACCAGGTGGCACAGCTGCACTGGTGTATGACAGGCATGAGTGATGCTGGGTACATACCTTGCAGCTTTTCTCTTGAGGAGAGCCTGAGGAGGATGAAGTGTCAGCCTGGAAACTCTGCTACTTAGGAGTCTTCCTTCTTGGATATTAGTTGGGCATGGTTTATTGTGGTTTGAGCACTGCAAAACTATTACTAAATTGTAACAGCTTTAAATGTATTCTGTTTACTCCGCAAGTCACAGTGCCAGGTTCCATTAGGAGACGGGGTTTTTCTTTTTGAGTGTTTTGCTTTTGAAAAGCTTTATTGACAGTATGAGGTGTGAAAATAAGGCATATATTTGGCTGTGGTTTTTTTCCTTCCCTCTCTGAGTGTTGTAGCATATCATGTTTAATATGAATGCAATCCCACTAAAATACCAGCTGGTTGAATGTGGAACCTCTTCATGCTATGCATTCTTGATTAATTGTGAACTAGACAGGTTTGAGTAATTAAGATTTTCAGTTTTCTTATTGGAGTGTGCTGGTTGTAGAAAATATGGGTGCTTTCATTTCTCCATCATTTAAAGGAAGCTTGACAAAACCCCAAACAAATCAAACTCATGTGGACTCATAAGGAGTCTGCAAGTGACATAGGTAGGAAATTACATTTGGCATTTTCATGTGTTTGCTTGCTTAAGCATACCATTATAGCCCTAAGTATCCAGAGACTTTTCTTTTAACAGCAGTGTGCCTTATTTTCTGTGGCAAGATGCTTGGCTGCAGCTTGGATGAGTTAAAAATGGCAAGTAGCTGTTTTATATATACTGGGCACAAAAAAAAAATTGAACATAATGAAGTACTTGTGAAGTGTCCTTAAGAAATAAAAAAAAGGCCTCTGCGTGGGAGTGTGAGGAAGGATTAAAACTGAGACAGTCATTAATCCCCCTCCCTTCTTTTTAAAGAAAGAAGGATTTCTAAGGAACACTGGAGAGAAGAATATCACTAATTAGAAAGACTTAGAGATAAGGGCATATTGCTGTTAAAAGAATATGCTGGATATGCTGCTGGATGTAAGGACCACTCAAACCCACAGGAAGGGATGTTAGCCATGGAGAGGGGCAGCAGCAAGGGCACAGGTATGTCTGGTCTTCCTGCCCTGCCATCTTCAGTATATCCAAATCCTGCACTTGTCATTTCTTGGATTCCCCTTACTAGACTCTCTCTCTCTCTGTCCCGCTGGGATAATTCTCCTTTCTCTCTGGGTAGGCAGAGTGATGCTGTTTTGTAAGCTAATGGTCTGCCTCCATTAAGTCTTTAAGCAAGCACACTTCATTGGCCAAAGTTGTGTTCAACAGAAGCCTGTTGAACTTTTAAGGCTTTTAAGGTCAGTAGATCTCTGGGTAACAAAAGGGCAGCTATGCGCTTGTAAGTGTATCTATACAAGCCAAACTTCTAAGAATTGTAGCAGGGGTTCTTTGCACATGATAACTACTGAAATATCATCATAAATATCAAATAGAAATATCATCATCATTATTATCTTGAAAGTTTCTGTGTTAGCTGCTTCTTTTTTGGAAAAAGTCAAGCATTTTGCCTAAACTAATGTAGAGGTTACTAAATTTGGGTGAAAAAAAAAAGGCATGAAATCTGAAGTCATCTTGACAGGGGTTTCATGTCCTAAATTGATAAAGCAATTTCACAGGCATAGGACTGGTATTTCTCTTTGCTTGTAATCTCAGTGCCTTTTTACTTGGATGTAAAGAGACTGTGTGGTGAAACACTAACCGGATTTACTACAGTGTGTAATGTGCTTTTATCTTGAAACAATGTTTGTCAACTCTAGAGAAAGCAGTTCCTCATAATCTTTTTATGAGTTCTTCTCAAGAACTGCAATAATAAATAAAAGGGACTATGTTTGAAAACTACCACAGAAATCTAGCAAAAAAGCTCCAATGGGTTTCGCTTCCTTAGAACATATAGCTTGAAGGAGAAAAAAAAATCCTGCTGGGGCTTTGCTAACTATCTAGATTCTCATAACTGCCTGAAAAAACCTAATAAACTGTTGAAATTGATGGGTGCTCAGGTTTAAAGCTGTGACTTCTAGTTTACCAAGGCTGTTGCAGAACATTTTGTTTCTTCTTAGTGCAGTAGATCTGGCAAGTGTCTCAGTCCATGCTTTTAAGAAAAACTGTGAAAGGTAAAGAGAAAAGAGCAACTGTGTTTTGGACATGCCCTGCCCACTTTGTCTGTCTCCATGTGAAGAACAGACTTTTCCCCCCTCATGCATCACCTGTGTTAAAGAAGCTTCTGTGAGATAATGTATTGTCCAGAGATAACTGGACACACCAAGTGAGAAAATGTAAAACTAACCTTGGCTGTTATTATGTTGCAGGTACTGATGTTCTCATACTGAAAATAAGCTTAACTCTTGCACTATTTCTGCTTTTATGAGTTGTTGTACTGACTTCATTTTAAGGGAGGAACTCTTGACAGTGTTTTCAAGTTCACCCAACAGTAGTAAATACTCACGTGAAGGTCTTTATTCTGTGTTTTTGTTTTGGTTTTCTGTTCGTTTGTTTTTTTTTTTCTTTAACTGTAAACTTTGGGATAGATGCTTATAAGACTGGGATCTGAGATATGTCTTGATTTTTCTAAATTCTTGTGTCTTATACATGCAGTTTTAGCTGTAACTGCCTTTTGTTTTATAAGGCTTGCTCAAGCACTTTGCTCTGGCTGCATTTAACTATGCAGTTAAAAGCACTGGAGAATAATTTGCAAACTATGTTCTGAATGGCAAATCTCTATAACAGCCCATATAAAATACAACCAGGATTTCTTACTTAGGTGTCAAGATCTGATGGTAATACAAAATGTGAATATCTGTAGAGAGAAGTGAAATAGTTTCCAGTCACTTATTTCAGTATGACTTTCTGTATGCTTAATTTAAAAAAAAAAAGACAGAATATGAAGTGTCCCAGAGAGGACTGGGGAGATGGCAAGGTTTTCCACCTTTCCAGTCTGAAAAACTAGGTGACATAGGCATAAAACTGAGTTTGAGGTCTCTTGTGGTTTTAATTTTTTTGTGTGTGTTCATGCTTCTCCTGCTGTATGTATTTTTTTGTAATAACTTCTTAAGAGTATCAAGAGTATCACTTGTGCTTTATTACAAATTGTTTGTGTACTCATGGCACAAATACCAACCTCTTTGCTTCACCTCAATATAACAGAGATTCTGCTCTAACCCATAGCTATTGAAGTCATTATTTGTAGCTCTCAGATTAAACTTTACAGTTAAAACATTTACATAATTGCCATGGAAGTATTTCTTAGTCTTTCATAATATAAGACAAAAGAAATGTGTTGACTGAAGGAGTTGGTGCTTTCGGTTGTGTACAAACTCGGGTTTTATTCCACATGAACAGGATTACAGTGACAACATGGGTTTTGTCTTGCCTAACATATCCTTGTAAATAAGAGAGATTTGTATTTCCTAGTGATTGACGTGAGTCAATGAGATGTCGAATGCAGGAGCTGTTGGTTTGGACCCCGTGCATTGCCTTTTGTTGTCACTGTTGATATTTTGCACCTGTAAACCTGAACTCAGTGGGGCAACTGGAGTTTTGCCTGGTGGTTTTTTTTTTTTTTTTATTTTTTCTTCTTTTTAACTTCTGAAAAGCTGAGATGTGGTTTGCTCTTGGAGCTACTGCTTTTTGTGCTGCTCTGCTAAATGTCTAAACGTGAACTGACGTTGTGGCGAAAACAGTAGCATATAACCAAAATTTTTGGAATTTGCAGGTGTGGGCAAGGTTTCTTTGATATTGCTGTGGTACTTTTGAACCTGCAGGTGATAGCAAAAATAGTCTTGCATTTAGATGGTGTTGCAGAAAACTTCTTGCATGTGACACAAAAGAGAGCTAACAGTTGCGTAAAACAGATGCTCGAATCCTTTTGCATATGTGTTGGCCAGTGAAGGACCCTCTGCAGTTTACCAAATGTAAATTTGTTCAAATTAATAAACCTTCTTTTTTGATAGTCCATTTGTAGAGCTGCTGGTTGTGCTGCACAGAAGGGGAGAGGAGTTCTAAAAACTCAAATGGCAAAAGAGCCTTTTTTTTTCTTTTTGCCAATACAGTTAATCCAACCCATTCTTATCATAATAAGAAATGTTTTCTATGCTTACTAAAAAGGACCCTTGCTTTGTATGTGGCTAAATTTTTGACTCATTAAATTATTCTTATCAAGACCAAGATGAGAACTGGAAAAAAGGAATACAGTGCTCCACTGTCACTTGTACATACTGTAGTAAGTCTCAGCAGCATTGAATCATCCAGTGTAGTTCTGATTGTTTTGCTCAGTTCTTCACCATTTTTAGAGGATTCCCCCTGCCTCATAACTATTTCCTTCATTTAAATTCTTTGTCTGTTATCATTTAGTCTGAGGAAAACAGTCATCCTTATTAACATGAAACTGAGGTCATTTTGATGTCATTCTTCAGAAAGAATTTGAATTTCTTCTCAACAGGACACTACTGTGAAAACTGACTGTTTAAAATGAACTGCTTTATTTGCATTGTAATTTCAGCTGGGCCTTTAATCAAAGGCAATTCAGTTAAGTCTCTACATCAGCTTTAGTCTGTGAAACTTACTATAATTTTTTTCTGAATAGTTGGCAGTGTGATCAATATTTCTGTGACTTAGTATTCAAATCGTAATGGCAGCAGTGAAGAGATGGTGAATTGACACAGTTGCCAAAAGTAGCAGTCAGTTTTTTCTCTAAATGAGAGTCACAGTGCTAAAGTACACCAAGAGCAGTCACAGTCTAAAAGAAACATATCAGTAACAGTTTAAAATAGCACCATTTCTTGATGGCATCTTTTGTTTTCATAATGGAAGAAGTATTGTCAACGTGTTATTGGGCAGTCTAGTTCTAATTCTAGTCACCCATTTTTACAAATTGGTTGCAGAAGACTTCTGAGATTGCTTTGTTTGCTCTGAGATGTAGGACACAGCTAATTAGCAAGCTCCTTGATTTGAAGCATCTTCATTAAAGATAATGCCTGATCATGGTTAGTGACAGTGTTTATTATAATAGTGGATAGTCTGGAGTTGCATCAAATAGTGATTTATTACTCAATGCTGCTGAATAATTAGGTTGTTCCAGTAATTACCCTGTCCATGGTTATTTTCTTGCCAGAACATATTGTATTGGGATATTCTGACTGGCTTGCCATGGTTGCACTGATATATCTTGATTCTTTCTTGGACACATAAGGTTCCCAGATGATACAAGCTGTCACCCTCTTTCCTAGCTCCTCCTCAAAATAATTCAACTGTTCATTATTTTCTGCCCCACACCAGGAAATAGAACAGCTCTTAGATATCAGTTGTTCTGTCTTGCAGGATGTGTAAAGTAGAGACAACATTTTCTTCTTTGTTTTTCTTCCCAGATAATGTAGGTTATCTCCAGGCAAGAATAATCTTAGGCTTGTGAGAGGCTGTAATGGCAAAACTCTCCTGTGCCATCTAAATTCTAAAGGATTTAGCCATCTCTTGCTGCTACACACACCCAGTCATTACTAGTGTTTTGTTTAGTTTACACAATTATCTTATGTAGATAAACTGAGTTACTTTTTATAGGTATAATTTAACAAGCATTTACACAATATGGCATGGCTTAGATGACCCTTAATCACTTGTGATTCAACTTGTTGGATGAGAAAATTTGCCAGTATTTATTTTATGGAAAAGACAGAAATGAAACTTTAAAATGAAACTGTATGTAGCACAACTGCATCCTTCAGACAACTGTGTGTCATATTGAGCAGTGCTGGGAGGACAGTTGATTGCAAGAAGTCTAAAAATACTTTGTTTAAGTTCATTGCCTCAGACACACTTGAAGTGACTTGAGACTCATGCATGCTTGTTATTATCCCTCACCTTGCAGGTCCAGAGTTTGGAAACGAGAGTCTTTGTAGAAAAAGCGGTAAAACTCTGAATTTGCACTTAAAATGATGTGCTTAGGCAGTCACTTGTCTCATCCTGTGCAGAGGTACTGCAGTTTGTCTTTCCCTCTGTAGACATCTGGGATTGTGATAATTCTCTAGATTGGAAATACAGCAGGACGTTACACTTGCAGGAAATCAGTTGTTGTTCTCCCTGTCCTCCCAATACACGTGTGTGTGCACCCTTGCACAGCTGCAGGGAGATGCTTGGGGGATGAGCAAGAGTTGTTTTCTCTATGATCTTAAGAGACACCTCTGATCAAGTATAAATAAATAGAAGCAGCTTTCCCTTTTAAGTTGGAATCTTGAAGCCAAAGCATCGGAGCAGCAGCCACGTGCAGTCTGTACAGAGATGCCTCCTGCAGATGGCCTTGGCTGACTGTGGCCCTAGGAGGAGGTTCAGTGGGTGGGGAGCTGTGTGCCACCCCACACATCCCCCCAGAGCAGGACAGGGCACGGAGCTGGCCCTGTGTGGGCAGGGCTTTGCTGCAGTAGGCATGCTGTATTACTGCTAGCTAATGCTCCTTTAACTCCTCAGGTCTTGGGGCTCATTAATCAGTTTTCCCTCTTCTTGCAGGTGTGTTTCTTCCCTGATATTTTGCACCTGGAACAGCTTACCCTATACATATGTCTTGTGTCTGGTTTCATGAGTGTACTTTGGTGCTTCCCCCTCTTCCATAAAACTCACTGTACTTTGTGAAACATTTCAAGTGTGCTTTTAGTAAGTAAAATTAATGAGACTGATCTGTTTTTCTTTTTGATCATAAATTTATACCATAAAATCTCATTTTAGTGGTTTCAATTCATATGTTAGCAAATGACTACTTGGTACTCTTGGAACAGTAGTTGAAATCACTGTCTTAGCAAATGTTGGTAATTTATAATTGTGAAATCATGTTGTTTCTGGTGTATGCATGCCATATCTCTGCGTGTAATAATGTACAACAGAGGAGGCAGATTCCAAAAAAAAGATCTTATCCTTTATTTTCATCCCTGAATGTTCACTACAGAGATTAGAAGATATCACAGGTTGCTCATTAGCAGCATCTTGGGTCTGGAGCTCACTCTGCTAGAGCTCTGCTGCCTCTGAAGACTTGTCTAGGCCAGCTTTTTACTTTGCCCATTAGTAAGACAGTGCCCTGGAGCTCCTTACTCTTCAGCTGGTGTGTCCCCTGGTAGTGGTTGTTCCTTGCCCAGCTGTCTGAGAGAGCTGGCCAGGGGATAAGATCAGTAGAAGGGGTCAGGGCTCCCTGCTCTGAGAAGCTGGGATACGCTGGCTTTGTCAGCCTGTGTGTAAATGTGTGTGTGTCCCTCCTCTGGTGCTGTTCAGGGAGTTGTTCCCTGTGCTGGGCAGGCTGAGATATGCCTTGCTCTAGCCGAGGTCTTGGCGGTGCCGTGCAGCAAATACGCTGAGGTTTGTGGTTCTGAACTGCATCCATTGCAAATCCTGTAGGCGAGGTTTGAAAGCATGCTGGCCTGAGGAGCACCTGCACTTTCCCAGGACAGACTCTTAAATACTCAGAATTACAGAAACACCCAAACAACCCCAATCCTATATGGAATGTGGTCAAATGTCCACCTCCAGAAGCATTTTCTCATCTTTAAAGTTTTCTGTGGGCGTAAGTTCCAGTGCAGCTTCACGCTCTGCTTCATCATAATGAAGTCAGAAAGAAATTACTGTCAGGTGGGAAGATATTTCTTAAAGCCTTCTTTCAATATTTGCACCTATTGCAATGCCCTGGTTAGAAGTGTGTAGCAATCTATAGGTTCTGACCAACAAGAAATGTGCCAGAAATAGCTTGTTTTTATAACCCAAAACTTCTTGTCTTGCATACCAAGTTTGAGATAATAATTTCTTGATATGTGGCAGGAATTGGAATTTTTTAAAAATTATTTTTATAATTGCTGTTTCTATTCCAAAACAAATCCCTATTTTCCCCTTATCCTGCACTGAAAATCAGTTTCTTACTGTCTTTCACTCTTTTCTATTCACTGTTTGCTTGCCTGTTCATGCAATTTTAAGATGCTTATCCTGCGCTAGGAGAAGTATTTTAGAACCTTGGAGATCAACAAGAATAAGCAAATGCAGCAATTGCATGAATCTGTCACTTGGTTTCTATCAAAAAGAAGGCACTTTCTTAATTTGGTCTCAGTCTATTCTGAATGATAGGTTCACCTGCCTGCATAAATTCTTATCTTCTGCTCTCTCCTATCCCTCCTCCCCATTCCAGTTCCTCCAGAGAAATTAACAGAAAGGTGAACAGTGATTTGATATGTTTGATTTTTTTTTTTTTTTTCAGGGCAACTTCTTTTCCTCCTTTTTAATCCTCTGATTAGGTGATTCACTGCTCTTTCACCATAATGAGCTAGTACCTGTGTATCTCTGTGATGCTCAGACTGGGTCTAGTCAGCAGCACAGAGTGCTTCTTTCTGGCCACGTTGTGCCTTCCTGTTGTGAATAACCAAAATGGTTGTGGGAGAAAAATGGTCCCACTGATAAATGAGTGACAGAAAGGCAGTAAATTCTCTGCTCTGCTATTAGAAATTATATTAGAAAAATGATGTTAGAAATGAGTTGTCTCATCCTAATGCATCTCTTCTGGGCTTTATATGACTCTCCTACCTGAGTTTATAGTTACTTTAATCTAAATGACAATTTTATAGAGCATCACACAGAGGCATTAAGCAAACTTGGGATGCATTGTAAAACAGACTTCATATAAAGTTGATCTCTTGCTGTTTTGTTTGGGGCTTTTTTTGGGAGTGCAACTCACACATTTTTTGATTTTTTCATTTAATAACATTTTGGATCCCTATGAAAACTAACATAATAACATCAGGGATCTTATTACAGGTTGATCATCCAATGAATTGCAAAGTTTTAGGTTGCCTAACATCTCCCATTACAGTATTGTCTTAGCTAAATCATGTTTGAACTGGTTATGCTAATGACTTGTGTCATGACCACTTTTGGTCCTGGATATCTGTTGTAAGCTGTGTGTGAGAAAAGGAGTAAAAATGAGATAACTACTGGTTGGTTTAAGCAAGATGTCCTTCTTTGTCCTCTACTCCTCTTAAATTGTTTCAGTAGCAAGGCTGAGAGACCTGGAAGGCATTTCAGTGTTTTTCAACAAGAGCTTTTTTGGGGGAGATGGGAAGGGAAATATCGGTGTTAGAAGGAAGAAATTTTTGGAATATTGTTCAAAGTCAAAAACAATAGCAAGTTTGTGGATAGGACAGAATTCAATATTTAAGTCTATTAACAGCTCAGCAGTGTGAAGACAGACACTTGCCTGTGAGTGTCCCATGCTTGCAGAGACCAGCTAACAGTTGCCAGTTCTAGGTAGGTTTCAGTGTTATGCTAGTGGCAGAATAATAATGCCCCTTTTAATACCAATATTGGATACTTTAGGTGAAATGAAACATTATTAGCAAGCTATTTTTCCTTCTCTTTGTAGCCAAGTCACATGCATTTTCCCTCGTCTCCTCTGTCTTGTCTGCTTTCTATCAGCTCAGTTATTTTGTTGAAATAGTGGAAGAAGCATTGTTGATTTGTATCTGCAGTTTTGATTTTGTGCATTTTTAAAATTATATTACAATTTTACATGCTATTCTGAAGGGCTAGTATGTATTTGGGTAGCAAATTATTTGTAAGTCTTTAATTATTTGAACTAGAGCTGTCTGCCTTCACTTTGGGATGTCCAAAGATGGTATCCTAAAAATACAACTGCTTGAATTGCATGTGCTTGTTGAAAAGTAGGATATCTAAAAATCTAGATATTTTTAAAGATGTGTGTTTTGTCTTGAATGTCAAATTACACAAAGTCACTTTTTGGTATCTTAGTGTCTAAAAAAATATTGCTCAGCAAAGCAAGAGTCCCAAGTGAGATCCGGGCCAAATTAACTAGGCAGTTAATTTGGGATAACAAGGTCCAAAGCCTTCTTTCCCTGACATTGCTGGTTTTCCCATTTTGCATTTCCATTTTGAGTGAGTATTCCTGCAGTGGAGTGAGATGCATTGAGAGGAGTATTGGATGCTTGGCCCAGCAAAACGGGCTGATAATCAGGGTTGTAAATGTGTAAAAGCTGCTTCATGTTAGTTGTGTCAGTTGTGTGTGTTTAATATTTGGACTTTCTCGTTACCCTCATCTGTCAAGCAGAATAAGTTTTATTTGTACATGCTGTATATTACTTTGAGGTTGGATGCTCCTGGTTTGGTGAATGAAGGGTATTAATTACTGTAGCATTTTTGTATTGGTAACAGTAAATTACGGAGGGGGCTGTGCTTTGTGAGCTTCACTTGATGGTACCTTGGGAAGGAGCTTGTGCTTCAGAAAAGGCAGCTACTGATGTTCTGTGAAGGTTTAAGGTTTTTCCAGTGTGATCTCTATTAACTGTAAACATGTAAATTCTTATATGTAAATTTCATGTTTTCCATGAGAGCTATTGTATAGAATGCATAGGATATGTTTGTAAAATTTAACAATGGAACATGGCTCATAACCTGCTGGGTATAAGTGACATTAATTTTAGGCTTGGACCTAGCAGTGTTTTCTCTCCACAGTTCCAACCTGTGGCGTAGAAACGGTGCCCAGGTTTGGTTTCTGTGCATGGCAGTCTGTGTCTGTAGGAGTGATAGGAGAGTAAGCTGATTAGTGTGATTGATACTGCGTGTCAGGGGTCTGGCATAATGGGCTACCATTGAGACTGCATCGTGAAACCACACATGGATGAGGTAATCTCATTAGATGATTAAAACCTTCGTTGAGTCTACCAGATTGCAGAGCTTTCAGTTGTATTGCTGTTGGGAACTGATGCTGAATAAGTGAAGTGCTCTCCTTGGAGTGATGCTGAAATGGAGTAGGATAATAGTTGCAGCATCTGGAAGCTGATGAAGAGTTTGCCATCTCTCTGTGTTTAAAAGTAAGATTCTGCATGATAATGTCATTTTCTCTTAAAATCATTGTCAGCCTTATCATGTTTTGCTGTTTTTTTGTGAAATTCTGTACTGTTTCTGTTGGGAGGATATGCTTTGTGTAACTTCCTATGGAATATTGCAGTGTATGTATCACTGTTGTGTTTTTGTAGTGTCTGTGTTTTTCCTGCAGGTTGGCTCTGCCTTTGTGATGAGGTTTAGTGTGTCGCTCCTTATCCTCTTGCCTGTCCTATTTCCAAGCAGTGTGGTAGGCACCACATGTTCATACCAGAGCTGGTGGTATACAGAAACCCCACCTAACTTCTTCTCATGCTACTTGTTTTAAGGAGCTCATTGAAAACACTGAATTTCAAATTAGAAGTAGTATGCTTGATTATTCCTATACTTGAGCTTTGCTCTTGTTAGCAAGCTACAAAATTTCTAATTCTGGATCTCCAGTGTTACAGTATTTGTAATGCAAGGGTTAGTAGAACAGAATTTTGGCAAGTCAGGACTGCTATTGTAAGACTGGTAATGACCACTCTTGCTGTATAACCACTTAAAAAATAGTCCAGTTAATCTGTTGGGAGCTTGGGTACAAACAGAAGAAAGATTTGTAACTTGCATTGTGTGTCCTGAGCAGTTTGTCCATTTCTTTTGCTTCCAGAAAATACAGTATGACACTAATAAGCACGTCTAGTGAGACAGAAGCACACATGTTCTGTTTTTTGGCAAGGGAACTGCAGCAATGGGTTATCTTCTGAATTCTGTCATCAAATGTGGTTTATTTATTTAGCAATTCTGTAAGGAAGTGACCTTTGTCTAGGAACTATTTGGGATCTGGTGTCAGAAAAAAAACAAAAATAAAAGAAGCCACCACTACAGACTATTCCAGTATGTGAAGAAGTGGGGCAATATACACACTGTGAAGAAAATATTCTTTCATGTGTATTGGACAAAAAATAAAATCACAAACTTGTACAAATTAATAACAGGTTACAGACCACCAGTGTTGTGTGGATTTGATCTGCAGAGCAAATCTTACACATCAATTTTTTAGGTTTAATTTTATCAGCTTACTAAAAATGGCATAGCTTGATGATAGGAGACATCATCATGCAATTGATTTTAAAATCCAGGGTTATACTGGCTATTAGTGATGGCACATTAGAGACAGGCCAATTATTTATATGCAAAATCAAATAGAATTTCCTCAAATACCAAATATTTAAGAAAATAAATGAATTGAGAAGTGTTGTAATTTTTGCATTTTGAAGAAAACTTTTGAACTGTTCACAAAGTGTTATTTTACTGTAGTTATCTTTCTGTGCTGTAGACTGAAGTGAATTGACTCTTATAATATCTGGTATGTATAGTTAGGCAAATATTTTCCATTTCAACTTTAGATTGCTCTCAAGTATGAATTATCTCAAAATCTCCTTTTTGGAGGCTTTGGTCAAGTCATGATGCTTCCTGAAATGTTTAGAGCTACTCTGTTAATGGCACTACTTTGCAGGTACTTCTTACTGTGAGAACAAACGCTAGGCACCTGTACTTTGCCAGTGAAGGACCTGTTCTTCTGAACAGAATATACAATTATGAAGTGTTTCCATGAAACAAGGCAAGCGTTTTGATTATGAGAATAGAAAACCTCCTTTGTTGGTATGAGTGCACCCAGCTTAGCTCTTTCCAGAGCGTCTGCTGTGAACGAAGGAGAGAAAATCACAAATGAGGGACCTCACAAGACCCTTTCCAAAGGGACTGAGTTACTGGCTTTACTTCTTCATGCAGCTTTCTTCTTTCTGCATGCTGCATGTGCTTAGAAAATGAACTCCAGGGATGATATCTCAGCCCTGTTGGGCTGTTGGAACAGATAAGTGACTTCAGGATCACCAAGGCAGAATGTAAGCTAGGGAGATAAACCCATGATTGTATTTGTTAGTCTGTCTTTCTTATTTAAAACTTATAACTCTTTTTCTGCTTATAGAGGCTGGTTGTGAAAGGGCTGAAAATTCCATCATCTCTCTTGGTTCAGATCTACTTGTTTCAACTCTGTGTCTGTAAACTGAGTCCCCTGGAAAACAACTGTAAAAAAACCTGACTCCAAGCTCCTCTCCTGGCTGAAGTGAGGAAAAAACGATTTTTAATGTCATTTCTTAGATAAATGTTGGGTAGAGTGGAGAACTGGAGTCAGGTGCCTGAGAGGAAGGTTAGACTGAGCCCTTCTCTGTACAAAATGCAGTGGAAGATCGAGGTTATCCAGGACGTGTGTTGTGTCCTTATTCTTTGTTCTTAAGAAAACAAATAGGTTTTTTCCACTGGCTAAAATTTTCATGATGGTAATTTGTGCTTTGCCCACTAATTTCCTTTCACTGCTAGAAATCAATATCCACTGTTTCCTTGTTTCTTTTGCCTGGGGTTAAGCCAGGTGATTTAAACTACTTGATTGTCTGTGTGTATGAAATGTTCAGGAGTTATTTTGCTAAGCATGAACCAGCTCTTGAGCTGTCTCTTTTTTTTTTTTTTTCCAAGAAATTTTCCACATTTCTTAAAATAGTGTGTTCACAACATATTTGCTCCACTGTTTTGTGCTGTTTTTCTTCCTTCCCACCTCCCATAACAGCCTAGTGGGTGAACCTGAGCAGCACCTCATGCTGTACCTCTTTGCTGTTTCTTTTGTAATGTGTTTGCTGAGCTGAGTGGCCTGTTCATACATGCAGCCTGTGTTAATATGTGCAGCCTAATAATAGTATCATAACACCAATTTGTTTTACCTGGGCTGGAAATAAAAATACAAGTATTGTGAATCAAAGAGAAAGCAGTCATTTGTATATGCCTCTCTACCCTGTCAGCTCATTTCTCTTGAGTGTGATCAAGTCACTGAAACTTTCTTATGTTCTGTGGGAATTTTGTCAGTTCTGTTGGTATGATTGTGATACCTCTTTTAAATGCTAAGAAAAGTTCAGCCTCTCCCCCAAGCTGCATCTGATGCAGCTGGGCAGAAGGTGATTAATTTGTATGTCTAGTTCAGACACATGGTATTGCAGAAAATCATCTATGCCTGCCACTGTGGGCAGGAATTCATGGTATAGCAAACCATTGAACTGTGAACCATTCAACTATGCTTTTATTACAGTGTTTAAGCAGAGTTGTAAGAGGTAGAAAACATACAATAAATACTGGTTATGCTTATTTATTAGTCATGAAGTGACGAGCCAAATTGATTCATCAGCATATTTCGGTTAAGGTGCCAAGACATTAAAATAAGTGCTTTTTATTGTTACTTTGTTTCAGCGACTTTCATCACCAAAATAATTTTACTCTGGATTGGAGCAGTTTGGACTGTGTCCATCAGTAGCTGATGTGAGCACTTCTAGCAGTATTTATACTATTCACATGCCATGGGGCCTCATGTTGTTAAGTTCATGTTTTTGAACCTAAACACTCTGGCTATATCATCCCATTGTCCCATCCTCAGAATCTTCTCATCTTTACTAGGTGGTAGTGTAATTTTGCTTTAGTAAAATCTGAGTTGACTTGCCCAATCTGCTGGAATATGTCTTATTTTCTGTGAGAAATTTTTAAATGCGAGTGGAAGAGTGCATGTTCTGGCCACTCTGGCGCATCAACTTGTTAGCAAAAGTGAGAATTCCTTTGTTTCCACATCAGTCAGCCTTTGGCCTCTCTGCCTCTTGAGCATAACAAATGCTCTCAAATCATGTAGTAGCTCCACTGCCTGGCTGGGGGCTGGAGCTGCCAGCAGCAGTACAAACCAAGTGACATTAGTAGTGTCTTGCCTGCACAGTTGGTGATAGTGAAGATACAGACACTCTGCATCAGTGGTTTCCAAAGTTCTGGTTTGACATTGTTATTTTAGTTCGTCTCTCATGATTCAAGTCGTGAACAAGCAGCTTCAGCTCTGTGGCTTTCTGGGAGGAAGAGGCTTCCATCAGAGGCAAAACAACATGCTCAAATTTATATCATCAAATCAGTTGTGTCTCTAACTGGATTCATAATAATAATAATGTTATATGTAGGTTTAAGAGATGGAAAATTTTGTACAAGATACTGTACAAAATTCAATCTTGCTTCTGATTTCATGCCTCTTGCTCTCGTCTCGAAGCTCCATTTTAAGGACTCAAAATGGTCATTGTTAGAAATAGACTACACTTTTTCCATGTCGTGATACAGATGTTGAAAAACAGCCAGTGCTGTTGCAAATCATTCCTACCTATTACATTACTGTGAGTTACAAGCAGCTCCAGAAAAATGAAAAGGGTTAAGAGTTGAGATCAAGTACCTACTGACCTAAGTTGTTTTGTCCATTTGAGGTTATCCGCTATTAAAAATATTTTGGAACTTCTACATGTGTACCTTATAATTCTGTTAGATGACAAACAAAATGTAAAAAAACACGTTTTTCCCTTTCCACAGTCGCATTGTTCCTGAAGTGCTGGCAGTGGTAAGAGCTTCCAGTCAGTAAACAAAGTAGGTGCCATTTAGGTGTATAAGAAGGACAACAAGTAAATTAACAAGGCGTCCAATTTTAGAGTTTCTTTCCTGCCTGTAAGTTAAAAATTAAACATTTTTATAGCGAATGAAACCAGTTATGAAACTAATAACAACAACAACAAAAAGTTGGATAATGCAGTGCTTGCTTTTCATGTCAAAGAGCAAAATGTAAAAATGTGTAGTACTTTGCAGACCAGATAGGGTAAAGTGTAACACTTGAATCTGCTCAAAACCAGAAAAGAAATAATAATCTGGTAGGGCTTAAATTCTCAGAGCAGTGTTAGTAATTTAATCGTAGATTTTATTTCTTTAAAGTATTTTTAATGTTTTTCTCTATTCCATGATGTGACCTGATACAAATGAAGGAATTAACAATCTCACTGTACTGAGCAAACAGCAGGCTAGTTGTTCACTTTTTATTGACTGCACAGAGGAGGAGAGAATAGTTTGTGGTGAGATCAGAAATTTTTGATTTCCATGAATCTCTTACTTACTCATTAGAAGGATGCTGTTATTAAAAAGAACGAGAACAACAACCTCCACAAGGATAAGTGCTTAAAAGAAGAAATCCTTCTTAGCAGTAGAAAGTGGAGAGAAATGGTGATATTTAAAATGTCTTGAGTTTGTGGGCATTTCCTAGATTACAGGAATGATCTTATAGGGCCTTTTGCTTCATCTTGTTCTTTATCCAGAGAAATGCCTGGCAGAAGAATGCATTTTTAGTGAATTTAACGTTGAAATGATGCCACTTAAATTATTTATCCTTCGACTATACTGAAGATGTTTGTATTCATCATCTGTCCAGATGCACAAAGCATGACTTCACTTATGCTTAGATGATGCCTTAGATGTGGGATGCTTTTAACTGATCTAAAAGTGAAACACTGGACATTTGGTAAACTAAATGCCCTTTGTCTGGTAGGTGGTTAGATGCAAGGAGCTGTTCAGCTGGAGCTGCAGCACAGCTGTGGTATCTGGCTTTGAAAATGAGGGCAAAGAAACAAGTTCCTCCTTTCATAATACAGCTACATAGAGATATTTTTATTTTTCTCTCTTTACTTCCTTTCTGTCATATGATATTTACAGCAAAAGAGTATTAGTCAAAATGACAAGAGCTGTTGAAGAAAGATTTCTCCCAGCAAGTGTGGAAGGAAATGCTTCATTTTTAGAAAAAAATGCATAAAGCTTTCTGTCTTTTCGCTTACTTAAACTTAGCATCCAAATTGAATTCAAGGTGAGTCTGGGAAGAAGCATAATTGTATCTGTCACCTTCCAGTTCTTTTGGTTTTCTTTTTCCTCTCTCAAACATGCTAACTCCCTATTTTTTAATTTTAATTTTATTTTTAATGAAGGTTTGATGAACCGTGGGGGTTGGCCATTAATTTTAGGCCATTTTGTGAATGCTAACTACTTAAAAATAGTCATGGAGTCAACCTTGCTTCCTCTCAGGGTTTATCAGTTGGAAGCATCTTCTTTTTATCCCATGTGTAAGCAAAGACTTCTCTGGATTGACGATTTGATCTGTATAATGGAAAATCTAGGCAGGATATCCTTTCTCTGTTATTCCTTGGTGTAATGGCATCAGGTTGTGTCTTAAAATGGGGGAAGGGAAGAGGAGGCTCCTATTAGCAGACAGAGTGGTATCAAGGGACTCTTAAACTGCGGGCTGGCTGAGGACCCCGTATTTGCTTTCCTTGTTGGACTCTTTGTGCTTCAAGCTGCTCCTCTACCATGCCAGTGGTGGCTTGTGCTGCTGTGCCCAGGAGCTTGCTTGTGTGCTGTTTGAGTGTTCTGTGTTTGGAAGTTGTTGTTGGATACCGGGGTCCGTGAGGGGCTTCTCTGTGGTTATTTTGAGCTCTAGCAGACCTTAATGAAATGCTTCATTGAGAAGGTACATCCAAGTGTTATCCTGCAGAAATGCAGTGCCTGGGCTTACCCTGCCAAGAAAAGAAGGTTTCTGTTGTAATTCCATTATTAAAATGCCTCTGAAATGGAGCGGTGCCTAATGTGCAATAGAGGTGCGGAGAGTGCTTGATGAAGTGTGTGCATGGGGTAGCAAACATGCTCACAATTATGTTGGAGCATTAATAATGTTGGAAAATTATTATGACCTGGCATTTCAGCATGCTTGTAACTATTCCATGTAATACTCATAGCTTGAGATTTTCCTTGGTGTTTGCAAGGCAGAGGACGTTACCAACCTCTCTGATTGTCGGAGAACCGAACCTTGGGTTTGGCCTTCCTGTGCTCAGGACCAGGAGTCTGGGTGAAAATGACACTGACTCTTTATGCCATCCACCCCCCCTTCCTTTGTACAGAAAACACAGTGTAGCTGTGCTACAAGAGGTGAGTCCCTCTCTGACTTGGTGCTTCTGTTGTTCTGACTGTGGCCTCTGTGTGTTGCGGTGTAACAGCAGAGGAGGAACCTGGGACGCGATTGTGGCTTTGCAAAATAATAATCAGCAGGTAAAACTAATGAAAAGAAATGCTCTAATTGCCTGTTTGGACTTTGGAATCTCTAACCCTCCAGTGTTTATGTCAAGCTATTGGTACAGTTTAAAGTAGATGAATTTTTTACTGTTAATGAAGATATATATGGGAGCATTGCTTGGGCTTTTATGTGAGGACTAAAGATCTTTGCTTCTTCGCTGCAAAGTGCAAAAGTCCCTTAGCAAACTGATCTGTGACTTCCATCACCATGGATTAACTGCAGTGTTTAAATCGCCGCTTGCATTTCTTACAAGAATGTCTTCTAATTCTATGGGACATACACCTATTTCTGATCTAAAAGCTCAGGTAAATGAAAGTTTTTTTAAAGAAAGACAAAATGATCTAAGGAACTTCTACTACTCTTGCTTACACTGCTGGTAAATTAATTTTGTTGTATATAACAGCCTAATGGCTTAAACACAACATCTCAACATATGCAAGCATCTGTGCCTCTGTGCTCTTAATAGTCCCTAGTAAAAGTTGCACAGTTTTTAGCCCAATTCAACCTAGGATTTTGAGTAACATTTTAAGTCTGTGTAGGTAATGTGTTTTAAGTAGCTGTTGAAAAACCAAAGCAAGAGAAGTTTTTCAAATCTTAAGCCCACCCCTCATGTATTAAATCATTTGAAATCTTACAATTGCTGTTATTTTCAGTCCATTGTGTCTGCTTCCTGTTGGTCAAAGGTTATGAGGATAGGGTGGTGTAGAGTGAGGTGGGAAGCTGGCAGGAAAAAGAAAGCTTTGCTTATTTTGGGGTGGACAAAACTAGAGAAATGGCCACGACATTGCTTACGTTTTCTGAAGAGTTAAAGAGGTAAACTAGTCAAAAACTGTGTTCTTGGTGTTGTTTATTTTCTGCTTTGTAACTTAGGTATGGGGAGAATGAATTGGAGTGAGGGGGCTTTCTTAAAGAATGTTATCTTTGTGCTTGATATTTTTTTTTGTTCAAAAAGAGCTTTGGTTTTGATTTACAAGTTAACTTGGTGAATGCTGTTGCTGAAGCAAGAGCCTGAACCTCTCTACCTGATTGCCTCATATCTACTAGCTCTAAAAAAGAAAAACAAGAGAAAGGTGTTGTGCCACGGAGTACAAACAGAAGCTCTGGTGTATTGCTTCAGTACATCGTGGGTGTGTGTTAGGTGTGTTGACACAGCCCTCTAAAAATACAGTTTATCTTAATATTTGTGCTGTTACTGAAGAGCTGTCTGTGATTCCTCGTCAGTCCACACGTCTGTGAATCGCTTGTGGTGGTTACGTTCTGCAAAGCTGTTCATCCTAATAATGTATGGCGCGAGGGTACTGTCACAGTCCAGGAAGCAGTAGAAAACATTTTATGTGAGCTCATGAGAGCTAGAGGAGTGTTTTGTAAGCTAATCCAAGTAATTATATTGAAGCATCTTAATATTCAATGGTATGTAGTTGAATTAGCTATTGGTATGTGAGGTTGCTGGTTCCTGAACTTCTTAACTATTTTGTTACTGCCAGTGAGTTATTTGTATCTAAAAGTATTGTTTGCATTGCTGGAAAAAGAATATTTTTGCTACAATAGGAACTCAGGTAGGAGCATAGTGAAAGGAATCTATATATCATAATGTCTTAAAAAAAATATGGACTTTATGCTTGTTTACTTGGAAATTAATTTTTCTCTGGAGTTCTTCAGGTCAGTTCTGCTCAGAAAAAAACTGCTGGAGCCTAGTTGGTAAATATTTTAGCTGTGTAAAGTGAGAATGCATTTATCAGACAGAATACTGATTTTTATTTTATCTTAGCTTTTACTTTTCTTAGCAACTCTGTCTGCCATCTCTGCATATGTACATTTCAGGTCTGGTGATTTACAATGGGAGAGTTTATAGTTTTAGTGTTAAAATGTAAATCGCCATTCCTAATTCTTCCCATTTCTTACAGACGGGAAAAATTGCATGTTCCTTAGATACGGACAGGGAATTCCTTGCAATGCCTCACAGTATATAAAAACGACTGTGCCAAAGCTGTGAAGCTTTGGCAGGACAATAGGTTTCCTTCAGCTTTCCCCTCACTGTGTCTGAGGACAAGGGCTTGAGTGAGTGTCAGTCCTTTGGTTGCTGTAGCAGTGGCTGACTCATTTGCAAGAGATGCTTTGGTCTGCACATACTTGATTTGCAAAGATGTTAGTGGCTGTACGTCCTTGCTCTCGTGAGGAATGGATAAGGATGGAGTGTCAGCATGTCCTAAGTTTAATTTGTAGGCACTGTTTAAAACATAGTCTGAATTTCCATTGGAGACTGTGAGTTAATGGATGGCTAGGAGCTTCTTTAATGCAAGTGGTAGGTTAAACCAGATTAGTTACTTGGGAGACAAATTGTAGAAATTATGGGATATCTTTGTACCATCATTCTTAATTCATTGCTAAATCCTTCTTAATTCATTATTCCCTATTGTAGCTGGAGAAACTGATGCTTCTGCAGCTCAAATCCCCTTTCTTTTGTAGGGTGTACAAAGTACAGGACTTAAGTTTATGAATATTTTGTTGAAGAAATGATACACAGAATGCTTGGCCTCTTGCCATCTGTAGAAAACTCTTGTATTGTTTGCAAATGAGCATGCTTGAGTGATCCAAACATGAAGCAGTGACACAAGCATGTGTTGCATGGTCAATGCAACTGCAGTGTCCCAGGATCTAAACCCATGTTAGAAATGGCATGTTTTTACAAAATTCTAGTCTCTCATCTTTCTTTTCCTTGTGTATAAGTCTTTCACAGATGATGAAGATAGATACCTACACAGGAGAGTAAGAAGGAAAAAAGATAAAACTCAGTTTGTACAAAATATTACAGGAAGCACTGGGCTTGTGATCTGGAGGAATGGGAATTTTTCCCTAACATGTTACAAACACTGCTTCAAAACTCCTGTCCTCCTAGGAAATGAGGAATGAATGGATAAAAACACATGGTGAAATAGTTAATCCCCAGCCATTAGAAGGCAAGCAGCTGTTGGTATCAGTAGAGTGTAGGCTTCACTTCTCAGCTTCGAAGTTTTCACGTCTTTATAAATGCTGATTTTTTTTTCTGGGTGTTCATTCATGCAACCTACGCCCATGAGCTCAGTTGGAATCCAAGTCAAATGGCATGGCTGGTGTCTTCTGTGCCTTGTCTTGTTAAGGGGGGTCCTGTGAGCACAGTGGCAATCCTTGTGATAAGCAATGTGCAGAGACTTCTAAAAGCAGGGCAGAGCAAACCCCAAATTATTTGCTTTCTTAAATTAAGAGCTGTGGGGAGAAGTGAATTCTAATTAAAAGCTGATAAAAATACTGAAGCAACTTAAAAAAAACCCTCAACAAAAAAACCTTTGTCTGGTGAATACACAAAACCATGATTTCTTAAATAAATCCATGTGATGCAAAGCCAGATTGTAATTTGGTTGGGTGATCACAAGCGCTGACCAAGAGGCTGATCTTTAGGAGGAATCTGGAGGAAGGCAATGTCTTGTCCTTGCTGATTTGTTCAGAAAGCCTTCAAAGAAGAGAGATGCAGAGAGAAGGAAAAACTACCCAAATCTGGTGTCAGTGGTAAAGAAAAAAGCAATAGGGGGAGACTTGCAAGAGGGAGAGAGTCAAGTAAGAAACACAGACCTCACTAAATAGAAAAAGCATCAAAATAGGAAAAGAGTACAATATGGCAAGTCAATAAATGGAGAACTTTAAAATAGAAGATGATGTAATCAGAATGAGAGAAGGGAGATTCCTCTGGCAGCATGGGAAAGACTATAGAGGGGGATGATCAGAGTATGCTCATGGTCAGAGAGGAAATACCCAAATTTTAGAAATATTCTGGGAAACAGGGCAGCAAGCTAGAGACCATGTAGCTGTGTGACTAAGGGACCTGCAGGAGCTGTATTTCTCCTTGTGCCAAGGCAGACCCTTTGTTGTGAGTATTGTGTCTGCATTGCTGACAAAGGAGCGAGATGGAGTGGTGAAAGGAGATGGCAAAGCTCATGTCAGTGGTGGGGGACACGTTCCCAGCGAGTTCCTGGGAGTTATGTCTTGGGTACACAGGGATGGGTGGCGGAGGAGAAGTGAAAAGGTGGCTTTGCAGGAGATCAGAGCCACTGGAGCTATTTACAGGCATTTCAGTTGGATTAGAGAATGTAGGAATAGAGAGAGAGGATCTGGTCACTGGTTCCTGGCTTGGAGACAGTGAAATGGGGGCTCAGGTTCTGGCTCTGCTGCAGGGCTCCTGCTTCATTGCTCTGTACAGCTGTGAATAGGTTCTTCTTTGGTGAAGAGATGATTATCCCCTTTGGTGACAATTCCCAGCTGTGCAGGAGTAAGTTTGTGCTTGCCATTGGAAAATTTCTGGCATGTTGCAGAAAAGTATTTACTGAAACCACTTGTAATAAAGATCAGTTTAATGTGAATTAGATGATACAGACCTGGCTGCACTATTGCACATTGGAAATAGGGATAAGTATGTAGAAAAAAAAGATGTAAAAGGCAAGAAAAAATTAAGAATTCCTATGCAAAATCAAGAGAAAAATGAAGATATTCAGTTAGTTTCAGATTCACAAAATAAAGCAGCAGTTCATGCTACACTGTCTGCATTTTATTTTGTACCTTTTTTGGAGCTTTATTAATGCTGGGAGACTAATTCACATGCTGAAACATTGGTTATGAAACAGCTCACAGTAAATGTGTGTGGAAGTATTATTCTGCTGTACAGAACAGTGTTTTGTTTGTTTAACAAGCTAAAGTTGGAATTGACAGCACAAGACTAGAAAATGGTGACAATAGTTTGAAAACAGGAAATTTTGGCCTTGTGTGTATTCGGAACAGATGATCAGGATGATGGCCAGGAGAGTGGAAACTTCCACTGAGACTGTTTTTTCCTTATTTTGCTCAGTGAGAAAAGATGGTGCTTCCTGGAAAACAAGTCTTAAGTATTTAAAGAAAGTCATAACATATTCACTATTTGTCTCATATCCCATTTGTTTGTTTCCCAGAAATCTGTTTACACTTCTTAGTATCTGGTACTACTTCGAGTAGAATATTTGGACTATTGTCAAATCATGGAATTGTAGATTCTGCTGTATAGAATTAGGACACTAAATATGCTTTGGGTTTTTTTTTTTTTTTTTTTTTTTGGTCTTGGTTTAATTGTTCTGTCTTAGATTTCAAAAGATAAAGGACATCATTTTTAGGGAAGCAGATAAGAGGATGTCTGTTGCCAGTTGGTGTTACTGACAAGGGTTTCAGAAATAACTAGTAAATACATACTCTTCAGTTCCTGATGCTCATGATATGGCCTTTCAAAAAGAAGCCAGATTAAAAAACCCCACAAAACCAACGAACCTAAAAGATTTAAAAAGAATTACAGAAAATGCTTTCCTTAAAACACCCCAAAATAAGAAATCTATATAGAAATCCATATGGAAATCTGCAAGTGTTAATTTCTTAGGGAAAACAGTTGATATTTTGCATTTTCACCATGTTGGAGTTAGTTCTGCAAGCTGGAAGAGCAGCAAGTGGAAAAATTCAAGTCGTGTACTTGAAGTATTGTTACCTAACGTGACCTCTTTGTGCTACTTCCCAGCAGTCCTCCCAGGTATGTGCCCTGTGGGATGCAACTCATCAGTTATAGTTGTCATTGGTCTGGGCTGACCACAAACAGGATTTAAAAAGAAGCACAGTGTCAAAGAACACTTTTATTTTTGTTTCATTTGAGCTTCTACTGGGATGCAGAGCACAGGTCTAATCCACAAGTCAGTGAAGCTGTGCCAGAGGTGTATTTGTCTTCTGCGATGGCTGGAATACCTGCATACTGGAAATGTGGAGGCAAAAAGGAGCAGAAACACTCAGCTGCTGTTTGGGATCCTTTTTCTGGTTGTTTGTCAGAGACATGTTACCAATTTCACTGTTATTTAACCTTTGCCCTGAGAAGTAAGTAGAAAGAGAGGAATAGATTAAATAGATGGGAGCAAAAAGCAAAAGAAAATTAAATCTTGATCCCAGCAGACAATTGAAAAGTGCTCAATTGTAGCCACAGGACTAAAATGTCCATAAGACCATTAGAAAGTCACCTCAGGCTGTGTCTTTTGCTCTTCTGACATCTCTCTGGTTCATGTTCTGCCTGCTGTCTTCTGTTTACTTCATAAGTTCTTTTGGAGTAAGGAAATGTCTTGCTGTGCATTTATGAAACACCAGGTATTTTTTGAAGCCTTCCTTGTGCCCCTGGGCAAGTAATTTCTTTCTGCCAGGTCTTAGTTGATGTCTCTGAGAAAGAAGGATGCCAAATAGTGCCCTTTTAAAGTACTCTGTGAGTATAGAGATGAAAACCTAAGCACAAACATCCACACACTTGGGAGATGAGAAGGAAGGCCTGAGATTTGTAATTTTATACTTGGGTTTCCTGGTCATATATAGGGAAATATTTATTAGCAGTGTTACTGGGGTGGAGTGTAAGGAGCTGTCTTTGACGTAGCCAGTTCTCAGAAGTTTTGATAGGTTTTTTTGACTGGATGCTACCCAGAAGAAAAATGGCAGCAAATGTGCTAGAAGAGGAAAATCAGTTTTAAGCAGCCTTAGAATGGTGGGTAATAACAGTAGGAAACTACAGAAGGATAATTGATCAGTTTATCAGTAAGCAGTCACTTGGCCATGTGAGAGCTAAATCTGTAAAAAATGGACCACAAAAAGCTGTCTTTGATTTAACATCTCTAAGCTTTTATTTTAACATGTCATGTAATCGTTTTGGCCTCTTGAGAAACCGCTTAAGGGGATCTAAATGGAAGGTTAAGTCCTTTGAAAAATCTAAATTATCTGCTCTTTCCTGCCCCTTCCTCCTCCCTTTCCCTTTCCATTTACGTATGCATTCCTATTTCCTACATCTTTGAACTACAGGCAGCAGCTGAATGAAGTACATCTTGAGTGTGTATGAGGAGAGAGGAGGGGAAAATAATCCATAAATGTAAAGATTAAGGGAAGCATAGCTACAACTTCTTCAACAGGTACACGTCTTGCAAGTAGAATATATTGTAAATTCTGTGTACTGCACACAGCAGTATGGAGTAGTTAAAAAAAAAAAGCCAAAAACCAACTAAACCCTAACACTGCTGCATGCTGCTTTCTATCCATTTCTTAGCTCCTACATTCACATTGAAATCAGCAGTTTGCATGTACCTTAGGAGAAAGAAAAATCAACCCTAATCTTTGATATGTCTTGGTTTTACTTTGTAACCTAGTCAAAATGCCGTGTAAAAAATACAGAATTCCACTGTTGCCTTGCTCCCTTGATGCTCTGTGGGTGAGCAGCTTGTCACATTTCAGCCTCTCTCAAAAGCAAGTAAACAAACTGGTTTCTGTAGTTATGATGGTGCCATGAAGCCACGGTCTCGTGACAGGAGCAGGACAATGTTTGGCCGGCATGGTGGTGTCCTGTGTTAGGCCAGCTGACGTGCTCTGCAGCCCAGAAGGGAAAACAAGCTGAGAGGCACACAGGGCCTTGCTTAGACTGAAGGGAAAGCAGCAGACCTTGTTCAACTCTGTTTTGTAATAATTTGCAAAGCCTACGCAGCCTTTTGGTGAACTTGATAACCATGATTTTTGCCTTACAACACTCACAACAGGAGCCATTTTTCTTCTGAATTAGGTATTTGCTTTAGTGACTGTTTTATTTAGTGACTAAATTTTATTTATAAAATATATTACTAAACCATATTTATATTAATAAGATATTTTATATATTTGAGTGAATCTTTCATTTAAAAAATATTTGCTCAAATTTCTTTCCAGAATTAAATAACTACAAAATACTTAAATCATATTCTGGGTATTTTTTCGACTTGTCAAATTTAAAGCAGTTGACTTCTGGCACAGAAAACCAGTGTTTGATAATGTATGGCTGGTAATAACATGAGTTATGTGACATATAAATAATTGGTACCTTTAATTTTCCTGTGATGTAAATTGGTTGCATCTTTTTGAGTGATTATGAGAAATAGTTTGTAGCATGCACTTGTGTAAAAGAAAACAAAAAATTTTCGAACAAAAATGCCCAAATGGGTAAAAAAAAGATAAAACTTGCATAAGTACATATTTGCACATGTGCACTCTCACTTTTGGAGATTGCTCTTTGGAAAGCTGTTAATGTAAAAGCTCTTCCTTCCACATATAACACAAATAGCACAATATTCTGTACTTCAGTGGGGCAGTGCACAGCTTTCTTTGCAGCGACAAATACTGAAATGTTAAAAATAGATCAAGCTTTAAGAATCCCAGATATTTTCAAATAACAAAGGGTGATTTATGTGAGCTCATTTTGCACTTGGACAAAGTATAGAGGCGCTTTTGTACTATGATTAGCAAGGGCGCTGATGTCAATTTGCTTGTCTAGCTTTAAGCTTTATTCTACTGCTAAATTGTGCTTTGTACTGTAGTCCAGACAACCTTTGCATCTGCCTTATGAGTGTGTAGTTGATGGAATTGCTTTTGGTTTTGAATATAATCTGTGCCAGTTTCAGAGTGTGACTCACTATAGGACTGAAATAAATGTTCGCATGTGCACTATGTGAAAACCCTTCAAAAATAGTAGCAGGTGCCAGCAGACTAAAGTCAATATTTTAAATATTGAAGACTTGCTGTTTTGTAGCCTGAAGGGCTGAAAGGAAATTCTTTTTCACTCAGTGATTTTTCTCCGTTTTAGAGTCCTATTTACCCATTAATACTCAAAAGAAATTGTCAGGATTGCTAAGAACCTCTCATTCCCTGACACAGTACTAGAAATAAATTTTTAGAAGAGGCACACCTGGTTGATGCAGAGATGATAGAGGTTTTTTTGCCTGGCATTTTGTTGTTGCACAAACTGTGAGACAAACTGTGAGACACCATGCTTCTCAATTGCTCTTGTTCCTCTCCTATCTCTAATCTCTTTCCTCTTGATTTCTGCTTTGAAAATTTCATCTGAGTGACTGAAGGCTGAAGTTCAAGATAAAGCTTGTTTCTGAAGCAGTTTGTAGCAGTTATCTGTGATCAGCCTTGCCTGCAGAGAGGCTCATCTACTGAAGTTTTGTGTTATCCCAGCATCTAAGTTGTCACTTGGTTTGGAAGCAGGAAACAAAACTCTGCTAATGTTTTTGGGGCGATGTTAAATGCTGTTTATCTAGCTGTGCTGCTAGGATATACTCACATTTGAAATCTAAATTGAAGGGGTTTAATCTATTACATCTTCTACATTTTAACTGTTCACCAGTTAAATTTACTGCTACTATGGAAATAGTTGCTTGAGACTTTGACTTGATTCACACCATTCATCATTTAAAAACAGATGCTGTTATTCAGAACTGCAGTGAATACAATTGTTTTGTAAAGTATAGACATTATCTTAAAAAACTTGTAGAGCTTTGCTAGTTGGAGAATGGATCACAAGCCTTAATTATGCTGTCTGTCCTTTTTCCCTTTCTCCTGTTTTCTGTATTATCTTTTCATAATAGCTTCTGTAGCTTGATACCCCAACCAGGCATGCACAGTGGGGGTTTTATGAGTCTCTGGGGTGTAGCCCTGTTCTTCTGAGTTCTTCTAAGCCTTCTGATGTTTACATTTTTGTAATGGAGTTTCTCACGCAGTTTTATGTAAATAATGATTGTTTTTGCATTCTTTTCTGGAGGAAGAGAAATTTGATAAACTGTTGGTTTGACCAGTGTCATTGGAGAAGTGGCAATTTCATCCTCCAATCCAGAGTCATTTTCAAAATTCCAAATATATCAAAATCAAGAAGTAAACGTTCTTCTTTTTACCTTGGAAGTTTCAGCATGCATGTCATTCATTTTGTGTCCTATTGCAACACTGGGGCAAAACTGACAGCACTTGTTCAGAGTGAGGAGACAGCAGTGCAGCACTTGCTCCTTGGCCATTATGTCCCCCTTCCACTAGTTGGTTTGCAGGTAGCACCTACAAGAATTAAATGAATGCACTCTTGTGCCTCACAGAAATGGCTCTGAATCTTTCCCTAATACACAGCAAGAAACTCTTGTTTTCAGAGCTGCTGTCCCAGTGTTTAAAGGACATCACACATCTTAACCCCTTCCTGGACCGTCCTTGCTGATTCTGTTCCTTTCCTTGGTTACCACACAGCCAGGGATGGCCAAAAGGAAAATTCCCTCACCCTCACCCGTCTTACTTATGCATTTCTTCTGCTGTTTTTTTTTGGTTTGTTTGTTTGTTTTTTTTAATCTTTCAAAGGACTTGCTGACAACCTTGTTTGAATATCCTGAGGAAGTTTAAAGTAGGGTGACTTGGGGCATGATGTGAGTCTGTGGTGTAATGCACAGTGTCTTGGCTACTGCACTGATTTACCTTGGTCTCCAGCTTTGCTGAAAAGTATAAGACAAAGTGGATGACACAGGGGTGGCTCCCCACTGTGTCTGGGCTCTGCTTTCAAGTTTCTCAGTGTGAAAGACGTGCAGCTCTCCTCGTGAGCAATGGCAGTGTGTCTGGTTTCTTCTGCTGTGCCCGTTATCCTGGCACTGGGGTATATAAAAAGAAGCTGCTGTCATAGTATTGCTGGTAGAGCTGAGGAACAAAAGTGCAGCCAAGTGGGGCAATAAAGATGCTGTTGGAAGCAGCAGGACAGCTGTATGCTGAGCTTGGTTGTGTGGTTTCAGTTAAGGTCTTTGAGGATTATGGCAGGTGATGGAGGCCCATGGGATGAAAGGCAGCTAAGGATTCGTTAGAGAATACAACATTTTGCATTTGCTCCTCTCTTAGACCAGCTTCTTTCTGCAGCATCAGGAGGGCTGGTATAATAGGCATAGTGTCAGACTATCAAATTAATTTGTTCTGTATCTTTCCAAAAAAACTGCATTTATCTGGTAAAACTACAACATTTGGTCATTCTCTCCATCCCCATCTCTCTAACAGTTTCAAAAAATAATAATGTTGCTCTTTCTCTGTAAGAAGTACTACTGTAGAAATATTATGGGGTTCTAAATGCAGAGTTCCCCTGGAATTGAGGTGCATGTACAGTGTGAGTATTGTCTGTTCCTTAAATGCAGGTCATATCGTTGATTATCAGTGAAAAATTCAGTTAAAATGCATCAGCCTGAAACAACATATATGGGAAACAAAACACCATGGAACACTTAAAGATGTATTTTATTTTGTCTTATTTTGTCTTTCTCATGCCTGTGACAGCTTCCTTCAGAAGCCCTTTTTGTGTGTTTCTTTGCCCCTCTCCTGATCCCTACCCCACTTTTTTTAGTGTATTCATGCTTTCTCGTTTTGTGAACAGTGATTTAATTTATATGTCCACTTGTTACAAACAAAGTCAAGATATAAAATTTAAAATACAAATTCACTAATCCTTAAGTCCACTGCTGTAACCATACCTAAATAGTGTTAAATGTGGGTATTTGATGTGTAATCTCTTAGTATACTAATTGAACTACTTATTAGTACTTGGTTCAACCCAGGTTGGAACCCCACATACAAGGTCTTAAAGTGTGATTCTTCCTTCTAATTTTCTTCCTTTCCTCTCTCCCCAATTTTCAGGCATGGAAGAGAAGGTGGTTTGTGCTTCGGAGCGGCCGCTTAACGGGGGATCCAGATGTATTGGAATACTACAAAAATGACCACGCCAAGAAGCCTATCCGTATTATTGACCTTAATTTGTGTCAACAAGTGGATGCTGGATTAACGTTCAACAAAAAGGAGTTTGAGAACAGCTATATTTTTGATATCAACACTATAGATCGAGTTTTCTACTTGGTAGCAGACAGCGAGGAGGAGATGAATAAGTGGGTTCGATGTATCTGTGATATCTGTGGGTTCAACCCTACAGATGAGGGTAAGTTCTGTTGCTTTTCCTGAGAAAGTGCAGTGCCTATGTGTGAAGAACATTCCAGAGATCAGATGACTGTCTTTAGCTGGCGTATGTTTTAAAACTTGTGTGTGTTGGCATTGAAACTTCCTTGTTATCCTCAAAAAAAGTATGCAGAACAGAGGGAGACGCTCAGAATTTGTTACAAATTAAGTATGCCGTAGAACTTGGATGGCGCTCTTCTGTGTGATGTTAGTTCTTGGAAGTACAGGAAAAATCTCAAGTAAAATCATGTGTGGCAGTAGATCTTCATAATCATCAAAAGAGTCCCATTTGGTATAAAAACATATGGTTATACAAGCAGGAACGAGTGCAAAATGTCAGGTTTCTAATATTATCATTTCCCCATCTGCTTTGAAACTTGGGGGAAAAGAAATCCACCCCCATTAGCTAAAACAAACAAAAAATAACCTGTAGTTTTGCACTGTCCAACTCAAATCCTACCAAAATAGATTCTGTGTGAAGGCAGCTTGTAGGAAACACGATGGTGTGTTTAATTCCTTGCAAATGCCTCGTGGCCATTGCTTGTCCTGAATCCGTTCTTTTTTATTTACTTATTATTCCTGCATTCCTTTTGGAGATTAGTGGGTTACAGGACTTGGTGTAGATCTGTGCACAAGTTCCAAGAAAACATTAAATAGGAGTGGTAAGAGGGTTATGCACAAGGCATAAGAGGGTTATCCATAAGGCATGACTGAAGGGGCTAGAATTAAATCCCTGCTTTTTGTAGGATTGTGGGTTGAGGAGGTGAAGGAGAAAAAGGGGCTTGCATCACTTTGCTCCAGCCAAATCTTTAAAAGTGACTGTAAAATACTGTTGTGTTATGAAGAAGGGGCCCTTTTCTTTCTCCTTATTACAGTTTTGAACTACAACTTTGTCATGAAAACCTCATCCATGAATTGCCAGTCTAATAGCAAATTCTGGGAAGGTTGCTTCTTTTGACAGTTCCATTAGGTTTTTGTGGCACCCTGAGCACACACAGGACCTGCAGCACGTCTCAGAGAGCAGCTGCCATGGGATTCAGTGCTTAGCCTGCCAGGCATCCCTGTGTTCCAGAGAGGCGTGGGCAGGGGGCAGTGCACCAGTGCAGCTGTGGGCAGGAGTCCTCGGTTCTGGGGACAAACTGGAAGTCTTGGATCTAAGGAGGAAACATGTTTGCCATTGCATGGAACAGAGAGGTGGGGTCCCCTCAAAACCATCAGACCTTTCCTCTGAGAGCTGGTGTGTTGTTAGCCCTTAGCTCTCTGTCATTGAACTGAAGATGAAACCTGCTATGGATGTGGAGAGATGTAACTATGCCCTCATAAACTGAGTTTTTGTTTCAGTCAATTGTATCAATAACTTCTCCCCATTGTACTCTCATTGCATGTTTAATTTTTGGCATTTTTTCTTTGGCTGAATGTTTTGGTTTGAAAAGACAGGTGTCTACTACACTGAATTATTCCAACACCTTTACTTCACACAACTGAGAGTTGACAGCACTGTCTGTTTTATTGGTTTAGTGATGCCTTGCAGTGCATTGAGCAAGAATTTAAAAAATGGAAAATGGGAAAATCAGTTGCTGAGTGTTTATTGCCAAGTTCTTACTTTACCAAGATGAATCTTCGTGCCAGTGGAAGAGCAGGTTGTAAATGTACTTTAAAAATCTGTGTTCACCTGCAGCTTATTTTGGGAAGTTAAAGAACAGGTGAAGTTCAGATGGTAAAAACACATTATTATTTTAGTCTGGAGCTAAACAAAAGGAGTGTGTAGCATGACAAGTCCTTCTATTACCTGTGGAAGCAGAAGATAGTTTTCTTTGAAGCTGGAAAGAATGTCTCTTGCCAGACTCATTAAGGGTTGTGTTGTGTGTCCTGTCATTGGCATCCATTGCTCAATCGAGAACTAGGAGCACCACTGCCCTGTTGTTCCTTCTGGGGTTCATTTGGAAATCCAGGAACATTGCCCTCTTGGATTTATAAAGAAAAAATGTGCAAGAGAGCAGTGGCTAGTGCTATTAGAAAACAATTAGGGAGTTGATGTTTTGGTGGTGGGACGAATGAGGGAGAAGAGTTGCTCACAACTGTCCAGGGACGTGCCAGAAGGATGGGTGATTGATGACCTGCAGTGCAGTGAAAAGTAACCAAAGGACTGAGTTAAGCATTAGGAGAGAAGCTCTCCAGAGCAGGGTCATGATTCTGTTGTCACAGAAGTGAGGCAGTAGGTTTAGAAGGAATAGTGGCAGAAAGGCAGCTGTTTTTTGAAGGCTTTTTTGGTTGCTTACTTTGAGTAAAAAAAGTTAGGGCGGATAATGGCCACTGAGACATACAAATATGATTTTTTTTAGAGTGGAATAACTGAGAGGAAGGTGATGATAGACTGTGAAGAATGATGGTAGAGCTTTCTAGCAAAATTGCATAGGAACAATCAAGGGTTTGATAGAACTGGTAGCTGGTGGCTCAAGCTGAGATGATCACTGCCTGTTATCCAAAGGAAAAGAGAAGACAGCAGACAGGATTAAGATGACTTGTACTGTAGTAAAAGAACTGGTGGTTAAGTGAGATGATGATGATGATGAAGAATGGAGTAAAAAATCTGCAGCAGTAGATCTTCCCTTTCAAGATGTGAGGCAAAAATACATATATTTAAAAAATTATTTACTATCGGGGTATGATCAGGATGTTAATCTTGAGTGTTTGAGGTCATTATCTTAAGCTGACAGCTGCATGTAACAGAAGTTCACATGGAAGGTGATTCTGCTGAATCTATTATGCCTAGGTAATTAATTGAATTTTCTCTTGTTTCTGCTGGACACTCCTTGTGCTGTTACCATTACTGATGAGGCGCTGGGAGAAGGGTTGGCAAAGGGTTTTGCAGGTTCCTGTGAGGTGCTGAGAGGCAGCACGTGGAATGCTGGAAGCCTCTCTGGAGCACAGAGATCGATACCTGCAGTCCAGGCACCGAGCTGCAGCCCCAGCTGGGAGAAGCCACCATGTGCTCAGAGCAGCATGCTCTACCAAGGAAAGCTCACAGGGCATTTTGGTGAAGAAAAATTTCCAAGCTTTTTAGTGTGGGGGGCTGAACTATTTTTTCTTCACAAGCACCTACAGAAGTTAGTCTATAACACGACTCCTTGATTATTTTTCCTGCGTCGCCCAGCCTGTGTGCCATCTGAAGATGGGGAGAACAGGCTACAGATGTTTCCTTATTTCTCCTTTTAAATGAATAGTCTTCAAAACAAAATTGCAGGTGGAGAGGGGGTGTCAATTCCAAGTGCAAATGGCTTTGGTATTTGCAAATTTTAAATGGGTAACCAGAACTACAGCTTAGAATTACACATGAACTGCAGATAGCAAGAACTAAATTTTAGGTGTTAGCTCTGAAAGCTGGAAACTTCCATGTGTGATGGAACCTGGAGCAGTCAGTCGTGTTTCTGGTTCAGATGCAGGAGGCAGGGTTGTCCTGGACATAAGGTGCGAAGCTGAGTTCTTCATTCCTTAAAAAAGGGATCATGTTTATCTTCAGGGAGAGAGAGATACTGTGAGATTATATTAAACTAAGAAAATAAACATGTGAAATGCATAAGAAGTTTTTCTTAGGCATTTTAAAGGACTTTGTCTGGCTATAGCAGAACGGTTCGGTACGGAGCTTTACTGCATAGATTTCATCTTGATGCCAAGCTGATCACTTAATGCCAAATCCCAAATCCATGCTCATGTGTCTGTGCCTCTTTTGGGCTGGATCTGGCTCTCATCTATTGAATTAATGTGTGAACAATGCAAGTGCCCACCAGCATACATGTGCTTGTGCTCTGTGTGTGCATTTGTGGCCCTTGGATTCCAGGATGTCTCAAAAAACAAAGAAGTCCTTTTAAGGCTTCAGGTGTAGTTATGAAATTTTTATTTGATGGGATTTTTAAAATTACGGCTCTTATTATTTTATCTGTGAATTTTTGGACAAGGTTATTGTTCTGATATTTTGTTGGCCACTGGTTATTTTAATAACACATGCATTATAGTAAGTGGATGGAATGGAACATCTCAGAAGAATGGAAGAATCATGCCATTGCACATCTGTTGCTGATTCACTGTTGCAATGGAAAAAATCCGATTTCTGGTTTCATATTTGTACCTACAGTGTGCAAAGAATGCATTTTCTTACTTTGATTATAATTTTGACGTTTAAAGAAATGCGTGCTGTAATGAGGCCTCTGTGGTTTTTTTACTATGAGAACATTTCAAGTTTTTGCATAATTAGAATAGTAAGAGACTGTACATCATAGTATAGAAAACAATTTCATTTTTGCTTTCATTAAAAAACAAACACCAAAATATAAACCCAATCCTAAATAGAAACTCCCACACTCAGATTTTCTAGGTTGGACACAAAGCAAGATATGTAGGAACTTGTGGGATAAAGCAGCTTTATATATTTTAAGGGGGAAGAAAGTGGAGCCTTTTGTTATTCTTGTTCAGAAAATGCTGTTTTTACATCATAAATTTTAGAAGATATCAAAATGGTTATGAAGAAAAAAGTATAAATTCTAGTGAAAATGAAGCCTGTAACTACTCATAACAAACCAACTGAGAAAAGATAAAACTCTTGCCCTGTTTTGAGAAAGCTGATTATTCTAGCTGTACTGAATCCAGGAATTATAAAAACAAAATAGAATTCTTGTTAGACTAATTTGCATGTTAAATTTTCTGGCTGTTTTTCCAGCTCCCAGTTATTTCAAAGCAGTCTGAGTGTCTGAGCTCTGGGAACAAACCAAATGACTTATAATGCTCTTTGGTGTGCAGATGACCCCTTCCCTAAAAATCTGCCAGTCCAAAGTGGAGCAAGTTGATGATGTACTCTTTGAAATCATAAATGGCTGCTGGAAGAGCAACTTTCCTTCATATCAGCTTCAGGAGTACTTGGCTGAAGAGAATATTTGAGAGGCTGCAGATAGGCAAAGAGCTTTCATTTGCTCAGTGATGAAAGTTTTAGCATTACTTCTTCCCTTGTAGTCAAATTTGAAATAGCATCAATGCATAAAGCAAATCTGAAGTGCTTTAGACCAAATTCAGTAGATCTTTGAATCTGGCATTAGCCCACACTATTTAACACGTACAAAATGCCTGCATGAGGGTGGATTTCCAGACAGCTGGACAGCATCACCTTGAAAATTCAGTAACAATTGAAAGGGAAACATTAGGAAAGGAATGGAATGAATCGTTGTTACATCTTCATAAACCAGTGTGTCCTAGACCTTTTTTTGTGTGTGTGTGCTTTGTGTGCAATAGTTAGTTTCTCTTCTCAGGAAAGAAAATGTAGCAGAGCTAGGAAAGGTGAGGATAAGGGAAACCAGATGTACAATGAAATGGCTTCTGCACCAGGAAAAATTAAGCAGTACCAACTCAGTAAAAACTATGACAAAGTTGTGTGAAGTTGGGAATGGGAATTATGAGTAGGAGGTAATTGTTCACAGTTTCTTTGAAGATGGGAGCTGAAATATATCAAGTGAATATATCAGGTTTGAAAGGAAGTGGGTTTTCATGTCATGTGTAGTAAGGTGTGGACCTCACTGCCACAGGATGGTAGTAAAGTTCAAAAATATAAAGGCACTCAAAGAAATAGGAGGAATTCAGAGAACAGTGTGTCAGAGGGTAGGTCAGCAGAGGCTCTGGAAGCAGCCTATGTCTTGGGATGCCCCAGAAGCTGGAGCAGTACATCAGACTTTGTGGATACATGGGCCCTCTTTAAAACTTCGTGATTTTATTTTTCCCTGGAAAGTGACCCTTGAGTTTTGCTGCTCTTCCTGGGAGTGCTAGTGCATGATCTGTTTAATTGTGTCAGATCACATAGGCATCTTACCTGTGCACATGTTGGGCTCTCCTGACTCTCCATGAGGGCTCACTCATGACACACCCATCTTCCCTGGAAGCCCCAAGGATTTCCTGTTTGATTGCTTTTTTTTCTCCTCCCGTCAACTTGGCACCGAGCAGTTCCAATGGCATGAAGGTTGTGCATCACCAGGCCCAGCAATGGGGTGGGCACTGAGGCACAGGGTAGCTCTTAAGGATCTCATCTCTTAAGTGTGGTCAAAAAATGATGTATTTGGCAGGAAATGTTTCTTCCCCTCCCTTACTGGTGCATAAATTTACTTCTGTTCTTCAGTTCTGCAGGGGACAGGGCAGACAGCTGCTTGTCCTTTCTCCCACTGCCACTTTTGCAGAAAGTACAAAAAGTACGTTCCTGGTAGGTCCATTCAGGCACTTCTCTGTTCTTGCTGCTGCATTAGGGGAATCAAGATACATTAGTAGGTGCCTCAAAGAGGCTCCTTCAAGCTGTTCAATTTCCTAAATGATAGAAAATTGTTCATATTTTATATTTAAGCATGTAGAAAATAAGCTACTTTTTTAGTAGCTTTTACATCCAAGTACTGCTGTATTTGAAAGGAAAAAATGAGGTGACTCTAGAATACAAATAAATAGGATGTGCATAGTAATTATAAAGACAAGGGTGTTTAAGTAAACATCAGCTATTTTAAGTAACAGTTTTTAGATAACAATTAATGTAATGAATTTTACCTTTTTTTACCCACATTTTTCTAAACCACAGGACGTGGTTTAGGAATATGTGTTTCAACAAATGTCATGTATAAAGATTTTATGAATTATAAACATCTCTATACGATTATTTATCTGATCTGGGTGCATCAATTTATTTTTATGTGTGTGATCCCTTGATACAGTCTGTTTCTTTTCTTTCTTCTGCTCACTAGTTTGATGAATAGGACAGCCACGACCCTTCATAATAACCTTTTTTAGGCTATCCTACCTTTTCAGGTAGGTTGAGTTGAGGAATTTTCATACACCTAGACTTCTTCCAACCACATGGGTGTGGTGGGATTTAATTTCTGAATTAAATCAGCTGAATGAAGCTACTTTGTAGTGCATAGCTGGCCTGCAAGGCTGACAGGAGCAGGAGCATTGGATAATAACATGTTCATTTAAACAATGCTAATAATGAGCATCCATTCTTGGGATGTGCAAATTGGAAGGTACAATGAGTTGCAAGTAAGCCTTGATAATTAGGAAATAGTTTGCTTAATTATGTTGTTCTTAGTCAATGTCATTAAAACAATGAAAAAGCCAAATGATTGTTTAGTATTTGATGATGTCGATGTTTTCTAGTCTCCCAGATAATTTAGTAGTCTGGATATATGTATTTGGAAGGCAAAAAGAAGTTGCATGGATAGGAAGTGGATAAGAATTATAAGGTTATTTATAAGAATTATAAGGTTATTTAAAAAAAAGAGAAAACCACCTCCTCTCCCTCCACCCCAAAAGAAATCCAAACTAAGCCAAAACAAAACAAGGAAAGGAAACCAAAACCAAACCCAACCCCTTCATTTATTGCACAACAATAAAAAATTAGGGTATGTAATCAGGGGGCTTAGTGGAACATGTTACCTGTTGTACCTTTGCATTACTTTTCTAGTTGTAAGAATCTTCCATTGCCAAAGCAGCAGTTTTCCTGTCTGTTTTGAGATATGGAGAGTGGCCAGGTCCTGCCTGGTAACTAATCTCAAACGCTCAAGTGACCTTGGTCAAAAAAGAATGAATCCCTCCAAGTGCTGACTTAGGTTGCCATGTTCAAGTAATAACTTCTGGGCTTTTGCCTGCCCTTGATTAAACAACACATTTGTGTTTTTAGCTGTACTACCACAGCTGTCAACATGTTTGTTCTTTCTGTGGCCAGAAAGCAGGTTAAATAAGTCTTTAAATAAGGCAGAACCTCTGTTTCCAAGGCTTACTTAAGAAACTGGTTGCAGTTTGAAAAGATAAAAGATTGATATATAAATGTAAATTCCCTGAAACAAACGTTAACAGCTCAGATGTTATCATGTCCAATTTAACAAATTTGAACTAAAACCTGAGATTTTTTCCATCCTCTGGTAATTTCTTTCTTATTGTTGAAGAACTATTTCTTCACTATAGACAGAAATCTTTGCTTCTGTGTTTGCAGATGCTGTGAAGCCACCAGTTAGTTCTTTACAACCATCTACTGAGTTACCCTTGCCCATCAGCACTTCACCGCCTTCCATGCAAGCAGAATCTTCCCTTCCTTCTCCTTATCGGCTTATTAACGTCCCCCCTCTGGAGTCTTCCTCTGGTCAAGAAGATCCTCAAGACTACTTACTGCTAATAAACTGTCAAAGTAAAAAACCTGAACCTATGAGGTGAGTGGCTTTTGTTTCTTAATAACACTTTTTTGTATTACAGGCCAAGAATGTTTGTGCTAAATGCATTTTTTTACTACTGAGATAGTGAGCATTTGGATGCACATATCTACACAGGAAAGCTGCCTGTAACTTTTCTTTTTTTTTCCTTTTGTTCCATGCAATAAACCTTTTGCTGCAATAGTAAGTTGTTTGATCAGTGTTATATTGCATTCTCCAAAAGTGTTGACAGCAATTGCCCACATGAAATATCACAGTGATGCATCAATCCAAGCGTTCCATTGGAACTTGGAGTGATGCATGACACAAAGTACGCTTTCTTCAGCCACAATCTGGTGTGCTTAGTCCAGTTTAGTACTAGAAAAAACTGGAGGAATTTAGCCTTTCTCCCTCCTGGCATTTGGTTCCCCAGTTTTGCCAGTTGAAGCTTTCATGGAAAGGGTTAAGAAAACATGCTGATTTTATCATCACCTGCCAGGTTACCACATCACTGAGTACAGTGATCTTCAAGTGGCATTTGTTTACTATTACTAGCATGGTTCAGACTCTCAGACAAGAAGAAAACCCAATTTTTTTATGATAACGAAGAATGCAGAGGCTGAAAGCGCTCAGTTTCCATATCCTGAATTTCAGCTTTTTCCTAATAACAGATACTTAAAAGGAAACTCAAACAAGCTTTATTTTTTACTGAATCAAGAGTGCCTACACACTCAGTTCTCTAGAGAAGTGTGCAATAGGAAATTTGAAGGAAAATTTTAGAACTTCTACAGAATTAAATTTCTATTTATTTCTCCAGCTGCTACTTCTAACTTAAATAAATCCACAGCACCTCCTGCATAGGAGGATATGATATTTATATTAGCTACCTGGGAAATAGCACTGTGTTTTGCCAGAATGGATCATAGAGCAGGCTGCCTAGGGACATACTGGAGTCTCTGTCCTCTTTTAAAAAAAGTATTTAAAAGAACCAAAAATGAACTTGTCTGGACAAGCTCCTGAGGAGCCTTTCCTGATTTTGAAGGGTTTGCTTAGAGGTTTTGGAAAAGCTGAGCAGATAATGTCCAGAGGTCCCTTCCAACCTTAAACATTCTGTAGGAGAACCTTATAAATCCCTCTGAGAAGCTTCTTTTCTGCAGTAATTTCAAATAAAATCTGCTGAGACGTTTACAGAAAAATTAACAAAACATCATATTATTTTTGTAATTACAGACAAGTACATGGAAGGCTGAGGAAAGCTTCCTTTGAGAGTGTTTTCATGACTATTTCATATGCTTCCTTAGGGCCATACCTTTTAGTGGCAGTGCCCTCTGCATCCACACCCTGATGCTCTGCCAGTTTTACCTGTGCCATGTGCTCTGCGCTCCCTTGGCATTTTTATCTTGCTCTGTTGTGCTCGAGTTCCCTGCTCCATTTACTGATGATTATGTAGAAAAGTATCCACCCTTTACAGTCTTCCTTATAAACCAAGGGAATGAGCCTACAGTTCCCCCATACAGAGTATGGAACGTGCGTGTTACAGGCAGGGTTGGAATGTCCCAGAACCTCCTGCAGGGCAAGGGGAAACCCAGTGTTGAAGATTTCAGCGTTTAGTGATGTTTAGAAGCTGATAGTGCTGAAGAGGAATGTCAGTGTTCCTGCCAAAAGCTTTTAAGTTTGGTATCACTTCCTGAACAGCTTGGCAGAGGAATTGGCTTGGATTTCAGCAATCCTGGCCTATCAGAAATGTGTCTGAGGGTCCATTTGCTTCTGCGAGGGACGGGCTCAGAGCAGAGTTTTACCGCCACAACGTGAAGGTGGTTTTTGGAATGATGAAGGTCGGGATGTGTAATTGACTTTGTGACCTGACTTCCACAGTTATGTGATGTGTGGGTTAAGTAGAGGATGAGGAGACCATAGAAGGGGCCACAAAACGTGGTCTAGAGTCCATGATTAGCCTGCAAAATTTCTCAAGGAGTCACTGGTGACACAGAAAGTACTGCTGGGGAAGGCAAAAGGTCCAGTGGTGATAAAATACCTAGTGAACTGAAAGAACAGAACAAAATATTTGGGAGTGTAGAGATGGTTTAAATAAATGATGGTTTTATAGGAAAATCTGTAGACATTGTCATTATGATCACTTGGAGATTATATGAGTTTAGTTTATTTTCTGTAACTAAAAAGCTGTGTCCTTAAATTAAAAAGGCTGTGATCATGAAAATTCAGAATAACAGTTGTGCTGGACTTTCAGTTCCACCTAAAAGGACTGCCTAGGTTTTAGGTCTGGTAATAGAGGTAAGCTGCTGGATTTGGGACAGAGTATAGAGCATATAGACATTTTCCTATGGAGTGAGAGCTTTTTGTATCTCAGTAGCACATTGCTGAGATGATGAGTAAGAGTGCACTTTACCCCAATCCATATCCTTACAGACAAAGAATAAAAATTAAATGGCTGCATCATTTTCCTATTTTCCAGGCTTGGAACAATTTATCTGGGTATTTCATACAGACTTAGTGTAAAGTGCAAGGCTTAATAGCTGTAATTAAACAGGCAGGTACTGTTACTTAAATGTTTTCCCTTTAGATTTAAAAACTACCAATATGCAGAGGGAACATTTTCTATTTTGATTCTGCATGTTACGTTACAGGTAACCTGAGAACCCCTGAATTTTATTTCAAGGCTTTGATGTTCTTTTCTGGGTGAGATGGGTCACTGTGAAACATAGATGGATCTGAGTCACCTCTTTGGGATTTTTGAGAATTGTGGTGTTTCAGACCTAGAAAATAATTATTAAATGTTCCATTAAAGTGTCATAGTTGTGAGAATTTCTTGTATGCAGCAATTGCAGCTGTAACTATCATGTGCAGTACTTTGTCTAAAATAGTTTCATGCTCTGATCACTGCTGACTTAAGAAGAGCATTGTTTCACTGTAGCATTTAGGGAGATTTTAAGGTTGTATTTGGATCCTAGATAAGAAAATGCAGCCAAACATTGCTTTCAAATCCCTTATTGTTCTGGCTCATTCAGTAGGTGTATTGAAATACTAAATGCTGTCTTCCTCATCTTTCCTATTGTATATGAACCAGCCAAGGGTCACCTTTTCTCTCAGAAGAAGGGCAGGAATACCTGCTATTAGAAGACTTTGAAAGTAAAAAGATTCCACTTCAGTGAGTGAACCGTAGCCATTCTTGGAACATGTGTGAGAAATTAATCACAGAGCCATTAACTTGCCTGAAAATATTGTTTGTCTGAGACTCATCTTGCATGGTGTTCCATGAGTTTTAACAGAAAAACTGTATAACTTTTGCTTCCATTTTCTGAAAAGAGGTCTGGATGTTATTTATTTTTATGTCTGTGCTGTTTTTTCTATGCTTGCTATTGCTGTCCCACATTGCTGGCACACAAGAACAGTTTTGCTGCCATTTTGTTTATAATATTCTGTTTATTTAGTCATATTGATTCCTGTGGATGGGAAAAGACTCAGCTGAAAAGGATGAGTGGTCAAGCCAGCCCAAATACTTAATTTGCAAAAATAAGATTATTACCCCTCAGACTAAAACGCTTGATAAACCTTTTTCCTGGGTCTCTGTCAACAAGTGGTTTTTAGTACATGGGTCCTGGCTTGTTACTGAGCTCCCCTTCCTCACTGCCCCACCTCCTCTCAGTGCATCTTAATGCCCAGTCCTTGTAGCTCAACTGGCTGGACAGTTCTTTTCTTGGTGTGTGGAAGGAAATGGCAGTCCTAGCACTGAGTAAGGGGTAGTTTGGCCACTCACCCTAATTTGCACGTATGTGATGCACACATGTGATAATAATATCACACATGTGATAACACTGAATTCATGTCATAGTCACCCTCTGCCAATAAAGGAGGAGTTATCATTGTGTTACATCCAGCCCTGCCATTATTTTAAATGGAGGTGTAAAAACCCTTTAATACTTATCATAATAACCATTTGTTAATGGAATATTTAAAACAATTTTTATTGAGCTGTACTAAAGAGAAAATATAAAATTCCTGAAGTATAGACGTCATAAAAAAAAAAACCCAAAAAAACAAACCAGGAGTATGGTCTGCTCCTGTCAACTATGCACTGTACATTTTCAGAATTATATATGGTGTTCTTATCATGATCAATGGTTAATGCTGACTTCTAAAGATAGTTAGAATTCTAAGGCTGGATTCTCTGGCTTCATTTTGGCATAAACTGTTTTTCTTTGTTTCACAGTGTCTTCAGGCTTTCAGTTGTGCAAAATCAGATTGCTTACAACCCATTCGTATTTTGAAAACTGTTTCAGTAGACTAAGATGTTGATTCCAAAAGATCGCTTTCAAAATTGTGAATTAAATCAGAAATTCTCTCTTGTAATAAGAAATGTAAGCTGTTGCCATCAGCTAAGCAAATGACAGACCTAGTTGTCTCATGGTTTTTGAAAGCCTTCTGTTTGCAGAAGTGCTTGTGGTCCAGAAAGAAGAAGCATCATTCACTTAGACCCAGAAAAACTCCTATATTTAGAAGGATAGCATTTGTTTCTTGCATTTCATGGATAATCGTTAGGCTCTGGCATTGTAAATATGCTGTTGTTTCTTTTTGAGCTTTGGTTACATACTCCTGCATGTTTTTGTAAGATAAATGTAGTGTTTATGTTTTATTCCTGTAGTTTTAGATTTTTTTTCCTTTTAAAGTCTATCCCAGTGAACTGAAACTAACAACTTTGGTTCCACAGTTGATTTTCAGTAGGTGTAGACTGCCCACTTTATTTTTATAGTATAAAATTTAAAGATCCTAATCCTTGCCATATTTGAAAAATGCTTGAATTTTTCTGAGATTTTGGTCTAAATGGATATCATAGAACTAGGAGAGTACCTTTAGAAAGTGAGGAACTCCTGAATCAATCCTTTGAATAAAGAGTAAGGGCTGCAGCAGAGCCTGAGCTTAGTGTTCACAATCTATTATGCACTCTGTAAGCTCATGTGCTTCCTTCAGTCCTATGTGCTCTATATTTTGCAAGTGTTTCAAACTTCTAGTGGTTCATACATGAGTTTTTGAAGCTCTGAGGCAACTGTTAAGAAACAAGAGAAATACATATTCATGGTCAGCATCGTGAGGAATTTAGGAAGTTTTACTTCCTTGGTTATGCGAAGAACAAATAATAAGAAAAGTATCTTCTTTTTTGGGGGGGGTCGACTAAACTAAATGCAGATTAAAGTTCAGAGTTACCTAGAAACCTGTTCTGACCAGTGACAGAACTGAAATCTATGTTTAAGGTAGTAATCAGAGCAAAATTACTCTATTTTTTCTAATGGAAATTAGGTGCAGAGCCTGTTAAATAAGGGGGGAAATTATTCTTATGGTAGTGGGTGTAGTTTATGTATTTTATTCCTCAAAACTTTTGGAACTGGTGTGGTCCAATTGCTTAACAGAGCTTACTAAGAGTTGTGTTGCAGGTATTCATTGATACCCAGCATGCTGAAATATTTACATGTGCATGTATAAATTAACACAATGGTGTGCTATTGAGGTAATGAAAATAGGAAATATGTTATGTTTGATCAAAAAGTGTATGGACTTCCTTAACTACACCACTAACATCTCCAGTGCTAGTATTTTGCCACTGTTTGGACTTTCATTTAAGCAAGGAAGCCAGACTGATAACAGAATTTCTCTGCCTGGAGCACAGTAAATGGAGAGGTTTAGAAAGGAAATCAAATTATTGTAATGTGGTTACTTTCCATGTAAGTTTACTGGTAGTGGTTAGTATTAGTACTAATGAGTGCTGTTCTCATAAAAGAATTTCCTCATCTAACAATACCACCTTCATTTGCATTCAAGACAAAAGGTCTCTGTTGCACATGCAACCTATGGATTTTTTTTCCCTCAGAGAACATACAATTTTCCTCCTATTTATGATTTTAGCTCTTAATTCTCTTTTCCTTATATATTTCAAATGGGTTTTATATGGTCAGTATAACTTCAGGCACTTTAGGGGAGTTGCAAGCAGTCATATTTTTTCTCTTAACATTTTTTTCTAAATGATTATAATGAGCAAGTACTGTAAGTCCAAGAACTGAGCATCTTATCTTTTCCTTTAACAGTGCCAGTCAAGTGTTGCTGGTTTGCAGCATGGGTTAAAAAAAATTGATTAAAAAACCTCCAGGCCCCAAACCTGGCTTCAAACAGGCATACTAAAAATCACTTGATTTATGAAACATCAGCCTGTTGTGAAGCCGTTGGTAAAGCTCCACATTTGTGCTTTATATTTCACATGAATGAATTTGTATGAATGTAGTCACTTAGGATGCTTAGGTACTCCTGTTTGTTTAATAATAGAGTTCCTGCATCTCATGTTAAAGAAACAAAAGTAAAAAAATTGGAAGACACTGTTAGACTTTTCAGTTGGGGTCACATGAGAAACGTTGTCTTTATGATTTGCAATGTTGGTTTTTCTCTGTGTGTTCATCAACGTTCTAATCTCACAATCTCACATGTAGATCTCAGGCTGACTCTGCAAAATCCAGCTCTTCAGAAACAGACTGCAATGATAACCTGCCCTCCCACAAAACCCCTGTTGCATCAGGGAGCAAGCATGCTGTGAACGGCTTCTTCCCGCAGCCAGGTGTCTACGATTCCCCGCCTTCCCGCTCCGCGCTGACGCTGGCAGACTCCAGCCTCTACAACCTGCCTAGGAGTTACTCCCAGGATGTTTTGCCCAAGGCAGCGTCTCCATCTGGAACCGATGCCGAAGGAGAGCAACATGTTTTCAATGCGCCATCAGCAGCATCGTTAGACACGCAGATGAGGCACATCTCCATTAGCTATGACATTCCCCCCACGCCCGGAGGTACTTATCAGATCCCACGAACTTTTCCAGAGGGAACGTTGTCTCAGACTTCAAAACTGGAGACTATTCCAGACATCCCTCCACCTCGGCCACCCAAACCTCACCAGGCAGCGGATCGATCTCCCGTGGAAACCTGCGGCATCAGCCGCACTGCCTCCGACCCTGACAGCAGCTACTGCGTCCCCGCCGGAGGAGCGCCGCCCTCGCGCAGTAACACCATTTCAACCGGAGATCTCCATGTCTTCCGCAAAGGTCAGCATTCCCTGGGTTATCCTGCAGAACCTTTGGGCTTGAGCTCTGTGATCTGAATGATACCAACAGGCTGAATAGTGTGAGGGGCGTTTCTAGCCTGTAGGAGCAAGTGTTCAGCCCCTCACAAAGTGCTCCATGTTCAGAGATTTTTGAAGGAAACCATCAAAACAGCAAAGCACAGAACATCCATAAGGGATGCATATTGCACTGTGGCATTCAGCCTCGGCTAAAAATAGTTGAAGATCTAGACATATTTATTTGGAAATAAGCTCATATATCTGAATTCAATACTACCATTTTCAGTCTTTCAGAATGACCAAAGTGAGCTTAGTGAAGTGTGGTGCAATCTGCAGAAGCTGAAATTGTTTCATGAAGATCAGTGGGATATGGTGTATACCCAGAGCTTTGAGATCAACCCTGATTTGATGATCATTGCCACCAGCCTTTCTTTCTGTCCATGTGATAGATATGCTTACTACAGTCTTTTAGTAAAATTAAAGTTGTTTCTTGTGGCCACCTAAATGTTGCTCCTCCAGGTGTGCTGCCATGTGTATTTTCTTGTTAACCACTTTTGGGCTAAGGGTTTCACTTTCTTTCAGATTTCTGAAGCAGGTGGGTATTACAGTGTTGTTTTTAAAATGAATTTTTTTATTTGTGTAAGTCAATATTTATGTTACAGGTGATTTTAAAGGAGAATTGTTCGAAACGAGGGATGAATACAAGGCTTTTAGAGGAGGCAATATGCAGAATGGATGGGATCATACAGATGCTCAGATACTATTGTCCTATTTGTCATTCATTTTGTCGACTGAGCATAAAATATTGGTGGTTGTTAGTGTTGTTATGAAAGATCCTTGTTTGCTTTGCTTATTTTCTCTCATGTAGTATTTTCTCCCAAGTAAAACCACCACACTCATTTTGCTCAGTTTATAGGTGAGTATTCCTATACTGAATCTGAGATTGTCTGCCTCATGGAAATTAGTCTTTCTGAAAACATTGGTTAAATTTGGTGCTTAAGAGCAGAATTGTTTATTTTTCCTCTGTGGTGAAAATCTTAAAAAAACGTCAAAGGTTTTTTTTCAGGGCAAAGTGGGGATGAATCCCAGAGTTTACCCAGTTTCTGTGCTGGCATCATGAGAAGGGGCATCCGTGCCACAGGGTAAAGCAGCCTGCTGCATGCATGGATGAGCAGCACTTGGGAGCCAGGAGTCTAACAAGGACCCCTGTCCAGCAAAGAACCAGCCACAGAGCTGAGGGCCTGCCAAGAGCCAGGACTCCAAAAAGGGAGAAATCTTTGGTTTTGCAGCAGTCCACTCCAGCTGAAAGCCCCTAGAGACCACACTGGGGAGCTGAGAGAAGGGATTCATTCACCTGTTCATGTAACAGATGGGATCCTGTTGAATCAGCACTTTCCAAGCAAAGGGCATCAGTCAGAAAACCTTTTTCCAGATGTTAAACTACATCTGTTGTTTGTTTATTTTAGATTAGTTTTTTCATGAGGGCCCAGATTCTCACTCGTTGCACTAAGTTCTTACACATGCTCAATTAAAAGATAGACTCTGCTGCTTCTTTAAAAGCAAAAATTCATTTCTCTTTTCTTTCCATGGAAAAATGCCACTGTGAGTGCTTCAAGTTGTAACTGATGAGTGCTAAGATTGTTTGTGAACACAGTCCTTTCAAACATAGATGTATCTAGGGGCCCCAGCTTCAAGAGTGTGTTTGTGTACTCTCAGAAGCAGACAGTAAATAACAATAGACTCTGGATGCCTGTGCCAAGTGACAGGAACAGGGGTGATAAATAGCTACTTTCTCTTCTTGTTTCCTTAGAAATTAGTTCTCAAGACTGTTATGATATTCCACGAACGTTTCTGAATGACAGATCTAATTCATTGGAGGGCTTCCATAACCACTTTGTAAGTATGACTTGATCTGATGAGAGGCAACAGTGACAGTGTTTGAATGCTCTTTGTTCCGGTGTAAGAAAGCAAGCTGTGCAGTGTTTGTCATTTTTCACTTTCAATAGAATTCATTAATCTGAGTAGATTAGGTTAAAAGACTCATATGATTCACAGCTGATTGCATAACGTATTTTGTTAAAGGAAATATATGTTAATTCTAGAAAAACAGAAGCATGTTGACAGTGGGAAGTGTTTCAAGTGAAGAACTAGATGAAAATTATGTCCCAATGAATCCCAACTCTCCTCCACGACAGCATTCCAGCAGCTTCACTGAACCCATCCAGGAAACAAACTATGTACCAATGATACCTGGCACGTTTGATTTTCCATTGTTTGGAAAGCAAGTCCCTCCTCCTGCTCACATGGGTTTCAGGTCCAGCCCAAAGACCCCTCCCAGACGGTCGGTGCCTGCTGCAGAATGTGAGCCACCGCCAGTAGATCGGAACCTCAAACCAGACAGAAAAGGTGAGGAAAACCTCTAAGAAAACCTCATTTTTTTCATCTAAGAAAATAACATCGCTCTCTCAACTTCTGCTTTTAAAGAATTATTATTAATCTTAAATTATTTTAGAAATCTTTTTTGTCCTATGAGATAACTAAATCACAGAGGAGCCCTGCATTATTTTTAACATTATTAAAGCACCACAATAACAATGCCAAATAAAAGCATAGGTTTAGATTTTATTGCCATACTTACTAATGAAAAAATAACACTGAATTCCTAAGATTCAGAAGTGTGTCCTTGTTTATAGAAGACACTTGTGATGCAGAGTGAGAACACAAGGCATTGAATAGAACACAAATTTATAGCCATAGCAATGCTCGGTACAGGATCAGCACACATATTCATTTTATCTGGCCACTTTGAATCTATCCTAAAAAATTCATCTCTAAAATCTGGCACATAACATGTTTACTTTTCCTTGAAATAAGAATTATTTGGGTGACCAGAGCTCTTAACGAACCAAGATGATTGGGTTGCAATGTGTCTATAAGTGATACTCATATAGAGAATCCCTAATAAATAGCTTGGATTTTCCAGTTTATCTAAAATGTTTTATCAACCATCTTACTAAAAATACAGGCAAATAGGTAAAAAACTTGTTTCCCTACTAAGTTTTTGAGACAAGATAACTGACTTTCTTGTAGAAGGGGGAACTAAAGAACATCAGGTCAAATGTCTGCCCTATTTTGCATTTGACTAAGTCCTATTTTTAATCTTATGTACTTGAAAATATTAGTATTTACGTTGGCAATGGCTGACTTCATTGTGGGAAAGTATAATGGCTAATATTCAGATGATCCAAAATATTCACTAATTAAACCTTTAAATTAGTATTTTTACCACTAAGTGAAAACCGTCTGTAATTAAGGGAGTAGAGAGTGTCACTCTGATAGATGAGGTATGTGCAATGGAAAGCACCATTCCACCTTTTTTTTTTTTAAGACTTTGGGCCCTCTGCTTGTGTCTAATTGTTTCTGTGTTACAGACAGCAGTTTTGTTTTGTTCTTAAGAAATACTGGACAGGAAGAGATTGATGAAAGTTGATACTGGAAAACATTCTCAGAATAAATTGAACTGAACCAATTTAAAATATTTTTCCAGACTGGCCAGTTTGTGTATTTTATTGATAAAATGTTTGACCTTCAAAAGTAATAAAAGTATGTGTTGAAAAACATCTCAGTTTTGCTGTTGGCAGCACAAAGCTGCCACACAGATGTTTGCTGGGGCAGCATCATTGCTCTTGGATATCTCTTTTTGGAACAGAATTAATGTTTGACATTTAGAGTGGCATGTAAGGCTCCTGCTTTGCTCCCATTCTCAAATGCCTTATAGCTAGAAAGATGTAGCTACCACCAGGGGAAGGACTTTAAGATGTGTTAACATACCTCTTAATGAATGTAGAGTTACTGGATGAAATTTTTGCCTGTATACTTTTGGAAAACGTTATCACTGTAAAATAATAGGATTGTTTGATGTAATTTAGAAACTAAAGTGATTTTAAAGTAAAACTATCCTTAAAAGTAAATGTGATATAGTGCTTAGGGGCTGAAAAAAGTTTTGTGAGTATCTTGAGCTGCCAAGCATGGTAATGCTTCTGATTTACCACTAAGGGTTTTATCTTAGTAGCACACACACAGAGACTGCCTCACTCTAATTTTATCAAATGCACCACTGCAAGTTTTCCATTGTTGTGAAGAACAGATCTGATGACACATTGGAATGGTGATATAATCCCATTTCAGTAATTGAGGTCTCTACACAAATAACTCCTTCGAGATATACCTTTGGGAAAATAAAACTGTAGGTTCCTTTGAATTAAATTATGTAAAGCCCTTGTTTAAATGGACCTTTACCTAACTAAAACAATGGTGTGCTTTATATTCTTCTGTGTTGCTTTTTCAGCTTTCAAGTTCTTGTAGCAGCTTCTGTTATCAGGTTGTTTCTGTTTATGTAAATGTACTGCAGTGCTCTTCTGCTACAAATTAGTGCAAAGGAAGTGTCAAGTAGGTCTGTGTGTTCAATAAATCTTTGGCAGACACAGAAGGGGAGGACACAGAACATAAAATATTTACCTACAGGCTATTGCTCCTATAAATGTTGAGGGGATTTGATATGCCATTGGTTCAAGAATGTCTGTTGAAGACAGCTGGTGCTTCTCCAAAAGATGGTCCCTAAAATACTGCAGAGATGAGGTGTGTTGGGGGTAAGGTGTTATGAGAGCACATTTCCTGTTCTGTCAGAAGAAGGTGCTCTTGTCTTTTTTTTTATTGGTTACAGATTGCTGCAAAAGCAGTGTTTGCACTGCCTCTGAGCTTTTTGGAAGCTATCAGAAATACCATCAACACCTTTCACATGAGCTTTAGCTTTAGGTCGTGTTCAGGTCATGTTTCTGTGGGCCAGGGAGGTTTGTTATATTCAGTGCTAAAAATGCATTTGACAAAGGGATAATGCAGTGAAACCAGCGCATAAAGGAAGGATACACTGCTTTTTGTTGTCAAATATATGTGTTTAGCATCTCTTTTACTCTATTTTAAGGCTTGCTGCTTACAGCCTTAGAGTCTTTGATCTCCCCAGTCTGTTTCTTTTTCCACTGATCTCTAGGAGACCTTTGTTTCAGAAAGTGGGCTAAAAAATAATAATGAATAAAAGCATCTATAGCCTTGAGATTACAATACAGATTCGTGTAGTTTCATTTCTCTAGCTCACAGCTGCTTCTGTAATTACGGGGAGCTTCCAGTATTTTCTGGAAATCTTGAAAGGAATTTCAGAACATGGTGTTGTCTCTCTGCCCCAATAACTTGAATCAAAACACTTTTACTTGTTCTTTAGAGAAGAATACCAAAAGGTAAGTGATGTATTGCTTGGGACAAAGTGGAGACTGTTTGGCAGGTGCTTTTCTGCATTCACCTCTAACTGAATGACAAAAATAATCTATTTTTTAGTTTGTTTTTTTTTTTTTCAGAGTGCTGTCTCTTTAGTTATGGAGGACCATTTGCTATATTTATTTTTGTATTTCTGCTTTTTGGCTGCTTTAGCTTTCCGCAATTGCATGTAGTCCTGATGCTAAATTGGAAGTGTGTTTGCTGGTAAAAGATTTCAAGCAGAAAAAACACTGCATCCACCCATGCAAATGGGTCTTGCTCTCTGAATTATTCAAAGACAGTGACTGGTTCTGCCACAGAGCAAAAGTGACATTTGTTGTGATGGTGACATGCCTTCTTCAAAATACTGTTTGTCCAAGAAGGAGCAGTAGAATTAAAGGTGCCCAAATACTGTGAGATGGAGGAGGACTCCCTAGACCGATCAGGCAGCAAAGAACAACCAGGTTCTCTTTTCAAGTGAAAACTTTGTGGTCAAAAATAAAAGTGAAAAGATGTTAGTTGTTTTTTATGGGTCAGGAGGAAGCATTGAGTGGTGCAGCATTTGAGAGATGGGGGTCTCTGGGCCTGACAGTGACCCTCTCCTGCCGTGGGATTTGTTTCCATGGCTTGGGCAGAGGTGTATCTGATCTTAAAACAAGACTTTAACAGCAAACAACTACAAAAACAGACTTTTTTTTTTTTTTAATTAACAGTTTAGGAGCTGTCCAGAGAAATTCCTTATAGCTATGTAATATTGTCCTGTCTGAAAGGTTGAAATCTCATAAGAAATATGTGCTTGACATCTTGACTGATAAAATGCAGTTTTTCAATATCTGAATCCAAGTGAAAGGCAACAATGGAATTGGAGATGGTGGAGTTTACCTCCTCAAAATCTCAGCTTGATACCCAGCTTACATTTAATTGTGAGCTTCTGTTTTCTGTGTTAATGCACATTTATACCAAAGTGGGCTTTTTAAGATTCTGAAAAAAAAATATTTGAACAGTGAGCATATGGCTGAACTAATAATGGCCATGATAAAATGAAAGTCAAAGGTTAAATCTTATTCATTTGAATATAGTATATGATTGTAATGCATGCATGAATTAATATAAATGTCATTTTTTAAAAGTTTTTGATCAATAATACTTAAAAGCCCTTTCTGAGGGAGCTCATTTAGCTCAGGTCCTAATTCCAGGTCATGGGGAGCTGAGATAGAACAATGCCCTCAGGATCACTCAGCAAATTGCTGACAGAGACAGTACAGAATTTAGGATTCCCACCTTATGACATGGTACTGGGCTTTCTTTCATTTGTCTTGAATAGATACCTTGTTTGTCAAAATATTGTTAGGGTTTAATTGCATTCAAGATTGTTTTGAGCAATATTTTCAGTCCTAGTTTTGGATTGAGTGGCACAGATGATTTCGCTGATAGCAAAAATAACCAAGAGTTAATGTGGTGCTTCGGTTGTTTGCGGGGGGGGGGGGGTTGGGGTTTGGGTTTTTTGTGGGGTTTTTTATTTGTTTGTTTGTTTCTGTTGTTTTTTTTGATGACTTATATTTCAACAAAAATATATCAGCATTTAATCTGAGAGGCATCCTACAACTTAAGTCTGCATGATTGCCTTTAAAAGAGACTGCTGCTTGGCCCTGGTAATTTTCAGCCCATCATGTGGTAAACTTGGATTTAGAGACAGTAAATGATGCACACATTTATTTTTATGCCAAGAAAATACCCAGTTGCAGCTTGAAAACAAGAAAACAAACAAAAGAAACCAAGAGAGAGCTGGAAAATTCTCGTGGAATTGGAAATCATGATTAAAAATGTTTAATTGTTTAATCGTTTTTGAGAATGTTTAAAAAATTATCTGGTTGCTTCTGTCATAGTTTTTTTTCTCATGTAAAATCTTAAAAAACATAATCTGTGTGGTTAAACCACAAATATGCATGGATTGCTTCTAAAAATGTGGCTGTATCTTTGCCACCACTCCTCCTAAGCATCTCCCAGATGGAATAACTTCACAGAGAATTCCAGTTTTCTTTATAAAGGAGCTGAGGCCCCCTTTGAAAAGGTAATTGTGTACAGAGCGTTCCTGTGGCAGGAAGCACCTGCCACGTTCTGGTCCCCATAGGATCCACTGTGATGCTTCTCGATGACTGGAATAATGATCCATTGTTTCAATGTAGCATGGTGCTCTACAAATCCCAGGCAAAGGAGGTAATTATGAAGGAAATTAAGAACCCTCATTAATCATGAAGGTAGCTATAAATAGCCTGATGAACAGTTTCCTTGTTAGACATTCAAACATGTAAATATTTAAGTTGGACACTGTGAACATATTCCATGTCCTGATACAGCAGGAGTACCACACCATCCTTAAATAAAACTTCAGAGCAACACTGACAGCATTTGTGACGATGAGAACTGACAACTCTTTAAAAATAATAATAATAATTAGGAACTGGCAACATTTCAGTGTTCTACACTATCATCATTGTCTTGCATGTTCTTTAATAAAGGTTCAGTTATGTTCTGAGGGTTTAGAACAAGTAGGCATTGAAAATATGAGAATGGTGATTGCTGTCTGCAGCAAGAACTGAACTAAAGATCTGTTGAAAAAGAAACTGTAACTTTTGTGATGACTTTTCTGAACAGAAGTATTGTTCATTTTGCTTTTGAGAAATCCATGCATTTTATCTTCTATTCTCTCTTGGAGAGAGAATACACCCCTTGTTCATTCCAGTTATGAATTTAAAAAAGTGAAGCACTTGGGGGATGTTTTGGTGCTTCCTCAGAGTTCGTAAAGCAAGTGGAGTACAAATTTATTGATTTTTTTTTTCTTCTTTCGTCTTCCACAAGTTCCCATTTAGCTGAAAATTATACTTCCTCCATGCCTGTACTTGAATTACTTGTACAAGTCTAGTTTTTCACTTAATGGCTTTAAATAACTCCTTGCTGTGATGTACCAGTCCTTAACTTGCAGCTGTGATTTGTCTTTTAAAACTTTGAAAAAGCAAATGATTTCAATAATGATTTCATTTGGATGGCTGCATCACAGCTGCAGAGGATTGCGATTTGCTGGACATAATGGTTGTAAAAAAATGAAACATGCCAGTTTTCTAAAGATAAACTGCAGTACTTACTCTGATACTAGTGCTTGGGATTAGGGCTAGGGATTTTTTTTGCAGGTAATTTTAAACTCCAAAGATATGAGGTAGAGCAGGAACAAGAGAACATGAGTAATAATGCGCTATTTTTAATTATCTTCATAAATTTTTTCTCTTCCTTGCTGTGCCCTTATCACTTTTTTCAAGAAAACATAGTTTTTAATGCACATATTTTCATGCTATTCCATTACTTTGTTTGTAATAGGCTTAATGTTAATCTTTAGTTTTCCACTGAATAATTTAAATTTGGGATTTTTTTTTCTGTTTTGTTTTTGAAGTCTTTTGGACTTTGCAAATCTTAGTGCACCATTAAACAGCTAATCAATAAATGCTCCAGAACACTGTACTTAGGTTTTAAAACAGTCTTTGATATTGAATGTTCTTAGTTCATTGTGCTTTGGGGGCTTATCAAATCCAGACATGTAGAGTTACTCACAAATTAGAATAGTCAAATAGTATCTTGGTGATTAATAGCTTTGGTATTCACTGAGTAATTTTATGGCATTTGCCATTCTTTGAGTAGTTTTATAGCATTTGCCAAATATTTTAGAAATAACAGTGAACGTTAGCTGTCAGGTCCAGTTGGATTTATTTTTTCCAATTCATTCTCAATTTCTGTAGCATTCAAATTACCAGTTCACTGTAAAAAGTTGTTTTGAAGGGATAAAGATGTCTGAGAAGACTGAAGAACAACTCTTTATGTGACTGCTTTTTGTATTTCATAACATTGAAGAATAAGTTGATTTGAATTTGTTTTTATTGTCCTAAAGAGACCACAGTTATCAGCATCCATATCTTATCCCCAACCAGCACAAAGCACATTATTGATGCTCCTATTTGTTGGTGGATACTAGTATGGAAATGTATTGGAATGTTACATAACTAAATACATGTTTCTAATTACAAGTACCTTGGCAGGAGACAGTCTTAAAAAAACAGAGATGAAAAAGCAAATTCAGGATATTTGTAGAGCTCTGTGTTGAAGACCATGTACTTGGGAATCAGGGTTCACTTGGGTGAGGAAGAGAAGAAAAGCAGGAGTTTACTCTGCAGAATTGAAAACCAAATAATAAATTCTTTGGGAACAAGACAGTGAATTTCAGCCTTGTTTTTTGAGGAAAAATCTACAGTGATTCTAAGTATGGGAATTCTTGGAGCTCAGTGCAAATTTCAGTTTAATCTAATTACAAAGGAAAGGGGTCAAGCTATGTGTTTTGTTGATGGAAACAAGGAACTGTGGTTAGTTCTTTCTCTCTGAAGGTACTTTTGTGTGGATGCAGTGCATTTATGTGGCTGATTTCTCCTTTTTCTCTCCCCCTCCTATCCCAAGCACAGCACTGCTCTAGCATTCCTACATGGGATCTCCTAGTCTCATCTCCTGTTGTCCAAGAAACAGATAATGCATTTCTCAAATTTTATGTTACATTAGTATATTTACCTAAAAATTTCAAGCCCTAAATAGCTAGTATTTAAATAGAAGTGTTGGCCTCTTTTGTGAGGATGTTTGCAATTTCCTGACATGAAATCCCTTGCCAGCAAGCCATGGAGCACGCATCCAGTCAGGAAAGAAGTGTCCTTAACAGAAATCATGTTTAGTTCTGGTGTTTCAAGGCAATAGTCTGAGAGCAAATTCATCTCTTCAGCATTATGTCCTCAAAAACAAAACCATTAGGACCACCTACACTGATGCAGGAACTTACTGCAGTGGGACAACTTCCTAACCTGCCTCAATATTATATTCCAAGTGTTCTATGGAAAACAGCAAGAGCCAATGCAAAAACCAAAAAGGAGTTTCCAGTTTAAACCATTTTTTGAAACTAACTCCAACATGTCAAATGGACTCTTCTCCTGGTGACTTGACAGACAAAGGCAGCATTGACATGCCCCAAATACCAGGAGCAGAATTCATGCATCTGAGTGTGCTCCAGTGCCACAGCCATAATCGTCTGCTGTGCCTGGCACTTGGTACAAGCAGCCATTTGTTACAAAAAATAGACTTCATTAATGATTTTTCAGCTCAGAGTGCCCTTCTACAGCCTGAACATGCAGAAGCTGAGCTTCTCTCTCCTGGCTGTAGCATTTTGCATTTCACAGGTGGTGACTTGATAGACCAGTAAAAACATCTAATTTTCACTTCTTGATTGGTTGGTTTCACTTGTCATAATTTATTTGTTTTTTGGGTTTTTTCCCCCGTGTAGGTTTGCATCCAGTTTGAAAAAAAATTAAATTGCATAAATGAAACTTTTCTTTCCTTTACCCAGATTTATCTTTCCCAGAATAGGTGTGTAAGTTAAAAGTATTATCTTTCCTGAGATGAGGTAAATCTGGGCCTGTGGGAACTACAGGAAATGTGTTCCTCAATATTGCTGGTGTTGGAATGCCTAATGGAGCCAGGCTCTCCATAGAGCCCTACTGTCACTACACTGATTTGAGGAGCAGCCCTGTGACACTTGAGTGAGGATTTGTGGATAGAACAGATGTGGGAGACCAGCCTCCTGTATAGGGGGGAAGCAGTTTCCCCTGCTTGTTTTAATCAGTTTGTTGCTTTTCAGAGATACAGGGATGTGCTCCTGGGGAAAATTGTCATTTGAAAGCAGTAAGGGATGCTATGAAGGGCTTTCAGTGCCCTGGCTCATGTCACTTTATCGTCTTAAATGGGCAAAAACAGGGTGAAAGAATTCTGCAGTTACACAAATAGGTAACCTCAGATTTGTGATTTTGATCCCCCTTTCCTCTTTTCCTTTCCCTGGTGTCAGGTCTTTCCTGTTGCACAGTATAAGCTCCTTAACAGAGTTTAGGCCTTTGGGTTTTTTGTTTTGTAGGGAGGAAAAAGAAAACACTCTGCACAAATATTTTAATTGTCTATCACACATTGAATGTGAAGAATTGCATTATCTTGGCTGGTTGGAAGCAGCAAGCTGGTTTGCCACCAAATTTATTGAGCTTAAACAGTCTTCCAGCAGCAAGAGATGAAAGCTCAGTGAGTTTTGTATGTTCTTTTCTGATGTAGAAGTATTACAGGGACCTGTACTTATTTATATAGCTCTTCTGGAAATCTGAGTGGTTGGTCTAAGTGCTAAATGAAGTGGGAATCAGGCAGTTACAAAATAGCCACATTTTAGGAAAGGGGCTAATCCCAGTTCAGAAAGGTTGGCTATGCTAGACCATGCAGCATCATTAACAGAAGGAGAAATAATGAGTTACAGCCTTGAGTTCCTTGAGCTTATTCTCTGTATTATGGGTTTCAGGCACTTTAGTCTGTTTGGTTATAAGAGCAGAGGTTATTAAATGCACACTGCTTAAATAATTTAATTAACTCTGTTACCTCTGCTAGTTTTCTCACTGTGCTTACAATCTGTGCTTCTATGTCAGTGCAGATTAACTTGAGTTGTATTGGGCCAGATTTCTTTTCAATCAGATTATAAAACTGTGAAATACAAAATCATTATGATCAGCAGATTATAAAACTGAAATGCAAAATTATTATGATCACATCAAAAAGTGTTTGGATTTCAACTTCTTAAATTGTTCCATCAGTTTGAAGATCCTGGTCTTTTTAAATAGACAGGCTTTTATCAGAGAGTTATAGGCAAGGACTTAAGAATATTGGATCAGCTCAGAATTGAGTACATCAGCATGTTGGCTCATGCTTTTGACTTGGCTCTAGTCAGGAATACTTCATGTTCTGCTTCACAGTCTGTGTCTTTGGTCAGCATTGCCCAACTGCTCACCCGTTTCATCAGCACATTGAGCCATTTAAGGGAGCATCTGATTTTGAAATTGGAAAAGAACTGTCTGTGTAAAAATGCCTTCATGTCCTTTTCTTTTTAAGGAAGTTGCTATGCAGCACTACTCATGAATAAATAAATTTTATCTTAGCTGCATGCTCTCTCAGAAGCACTGTGTAGAAGTTAAGATACAGTACAAAACCCGTATTTACCTTTCTTGTTGTTACTTGATTATTCCCAATACTTCAGTGATAACACTAATAGAGCACTTCATATGCAAAACCCTTGGGGTAGTGATTTGCAAACTTGTGGTGTTTGTTGCCAAGTTGATTCTTTGTGAAGCATTCTCACCCATTGCTGGGAGTACCACACCTTAGTCTGTACCAGTCCTTTTCCATTTTGTGCTGTAGGGCAGCTTTCTGACATAACCAGACTTAAACTTTTCATTTGGTTTATTCATATGGCTTCTTGGTGTACCACTTGAAGGCACTTGCCTTTTTTAATATTAAATATATAAATATATTATATTATATTATATTATATTATATTATATTATATTATATTATATTATATTATATCATTAGTATTATATTATTAGTATTATTTATAAATATTAATATTATACTTTGTCAGATAGACTTTAATGAAAGCTTAGGGCTCTTACACATTCTTGATCATGTTTATTTAAAATAGATGGCATGACCTGGAACATTTGCAGAGTTTGGTCAGGTTGGCTAAAGAAAATCCTTGTTTTGGGAGGTGATTTGCATTGCTCTCTGCAGGGAGATGATTACTATTTTCATGCCAGGGTCATTTCTGGTGCAGGTTGGGTTGTGCCTTGGTGGAGGGGCCATATGCAGGCTGGAAACTTGGGAAGAAAATCCCACTGTGTCTGCAGGGTCGGGGTGGTGGGGTTTGGTACAGACAGATGGAGACCCCTGGGGAACAAGTTTAAGAAATACACTGGTAAAAAAAGATCCTTGGGGCATCTCAAGTGGGAGGTACACATCGGGTAGAAGACCTCCCAAGAGTTCCACAGGAATGGAGACTCCCAAGAGTCATTATTTCCAAAGAAATTTTGTGACTAAGGAGGATTTAATTTCTCTGAGGGTACTTCAGCTTGTATCTGAAACATGACTGTTCTCTTTTGATACTAAATATACCTCAAATATGTACTTTTAGGTTTTTTTAATCAAACCAGTTAGTAGTAATGGTCACTTGCAATATTTGTTGATGCACTTTTTAGCCTTTTTGTACAGCTTTTACATTTGCCTCCAATATATTTGCTACTTGCATGCAGTCTTTACTTTGTTTCTGGTTTGGTGTTTAAACCCTTAGTGTGATTCCCAGCTAGAGTGTAAAATCTCCTTCAGCAGCTTGCTTATGCTTGTGGGATTAACTTTTCTGCAGGGGGTTGTGATGTTTATTTATAAAATTCCAGTTTTCCACTTGCAAATAGAATATTATTAAGAGAGTCTTCTTTTTGCCAATTAGGTCAAAGTCCTAAAATTTTAAGACCTAAACCACATGGTTTAGAGCGAACTGATTCACAAACCATAGGTGACTTTACTACAAGAAGAAAGGGTATGTACTTTAGCACTGTATGTATATGGAGCTTTATAAAAATAAGTGAAGCAAAAATTTAAAAAATTGTTATTCTAGAATAACTCTGGCATATTCTATTCTGCTATAGGCTAAGGTTATGGATGCATTTTCCATGCCAAGCAACCAGTTTCCTGTATAAGGAATTAAAGATTTTCTGGCTTGAAAAGTGCATGGAAATTTTTCTTTGATATTAACATGAATGTTCTGATCTCTTAAGTTGTGGCTGTTTATATTTTGTCTGTTTATTTAGAAGCAAATATATAACAACTTGCAAATTGTACACAGTAACTTGTAAGTTACTTGAAACTTTTGTTAGGCAATAACCTGAAGTCACAGTTCACTTTAAGTCTTGAAATGAAGCAAAATATTGATCCTCTGATCACACACTAGTACAGACATCTATTTATGCACCTTAAAGAGGATTGTAATTAATATGATGGGCTTTATTGAAGATGCTGAGTTGGTGCCTAACACAGTCACAAGAAGTAGAGAAAATAATGAACAACATCAAAATCTCAGAGAGGTATCACTGATTACCTTTGGGTTTTGAAGTCCATTGCAACAGGATGAAATACTTCTGCTGTTCTTGGTGGGCTTTGGACGAAATCCTGTCTCTGTCTGCTGCAGCAGCACCTTGCCCACTGTTTATTCCTGCCAGGTAGTCTCAGAAAACTTTACAGAAAACCTTTACAGAAAACTTGAGCCAAGCTGATAATTTTTTGTGTCAGTTGTGCTTTAGTATCATGTTGCCTATGTCATGTTCAGTTCTGTTACTACATGCCTGACACTTGATCTCAGTGAACCTGCCAAGAGGCAGAAAACTCATGGTGGGAGGGGGCACAAGGACAGAAACGGCAGTTTTTATGATGACACTGCATTTTGTTTTCTAAGAACAGTTTTAGGGAGGATAAAGTTGACAGCAGTTTGACTCTGTGATATTTTTTTTTTCCACAAGCCTTTTTATACTTTTCTTTTTTGCTAATGTTTAGGACGTGTGAGACATATAAGCTGCAGGGAGGGATAATGTGCTTCTTGCTAATAGCCTACTCATGGTTCTGTTCTGAAAATGAAATTTAAAAATGGCAATTTTTTTGAGAACCATGTTATCTGTCATGAGTGGCACAAGCTGTCATGAGTGGCACATTGCTCGACTGTGGATGATCTCTGAAGTGAGCCAGGCTCCTCCTGCTGTTGCTTCATTTCTCACTTTTGCAGACTTAGTCTTAGCTGCGGGTTCTGCCCACTCGTGGAGCTATGAAACCTCACCAGTAAGGGCACATGTGCACAGTGAGGGCAGAGCTTGCATATTAACAGCTGGCTCTGAGCCAAGACAAGTCCCCAGAGTTGGTTCTGCTGAAACAGCCCATCAGCCCTGCCCTGGGCTTGCCAGCTCCACAAGTCATCAAGACACAATGAGCACAGAACACGATGCTGCCACTTTCAAAATCTCTTTTCAAAACAGAATTAGTGCCTACAAGTATATGCTGCAAAATTCTGCAGTTGCAGTGGGTTTTTTTTATTTTATATTTTACTTTTTAATTGATGTTTCCTCTCGTTACCTGAAAAGATTAAAAATGTAAGTTAATATATCGTGTCTTTCTGAAAATGGAAGTGTCTCCCTTTCCTTACTAGTATTTACTATTTGAAAGATAAAGGTTTTTTCTGTATTTAGTCTGTGCAAAGCTATTAAATTTAAGTTTGTTTAGGAAAGTTCTGTGCTTTACAGTTGTCTGTTTCTTACATAGCAAAACCAGCTCCACTAGAAATAAAACCTCTGCCTGAATGGGAAGAATTACAAGCTCCAGTTAGATCTCCCATCACCAGAAGCTTTGCACGAGAGTAAGTTCCTTGGCTTTTCCTCATTCAGAGTAATCATTTTGGTGACTGGAGTGTTAATAAATGTGTGTACATCTGTATCATATTTTTAGCTTGTTTGTAGCTTGAAGTTTCCCTTGGAAGAGTGTGAGTCTGCGTGTGTGTCTGTGCATTGAAATAAAGTGTGTCTGTGTGAAATTTTGTTTTGTGATACTAAACATAAGGGACTGTGTATAACGAAAAAATGTGACACTCTAGTAAGCTTGAATGAAAATTTCAGCTCTAATATGCTTCTTTTTGTTGTTTACCAGGAGGTTTAAGGTATTGCAGATGTATTGTTTGTAAAATAATTCCTGGTAATTAGCTCCTCCAGGTTTCCCGTGTCTCCCAGACCGGATTCAGTTCATAGCACAACTTCCAGCAGTGACTCGCACGACAGTGAAGAGAATTATGTATCCATGAACCCAAATCAGTCCTCTGAAGACCCAGTATGTAACATCTACATCTTAACTACTCTCTTCCTGTGCAGTCCTTACTTTTAAATCATGCAAACACAGATCCTTCATTCAACATCACTCCCTTTATGCTTCTAGACCAACAGAATGATACAAAAATCTCCATAGCAAAGCTGTAATTTTGGTAGGATTTCACTGCAGAAGTTAAGAGCATAAAGAAAATGGTTGATATACATGTCTATTATATAAAGCAGTATACAACATGACTTTTTTTCTACCTCTTTTCTAGAATTTGTCCCCTCTTTGCAATTGTTTATCCTTGGGCTATGCGTGAGTCCAGTATTATGACATGAAGGGAAATAAACTGTCCTAGGACCTCTGAGACATGCTTAAAAAAGCTGCATTAAAAGGACATCTTCCAGGAAATGTAGAAGGAACAGGGGAAAAAACCACTTGATACTTGTGGTATACATTCTATGAAAATTGAACCATGTGTATTTTATTAGGCGTCTTTCAAAGAAGAAGATAGAAGGAGTCTTTGTGTATTAAATGTCTGCATTTTTTTCCCCTTTGGGGGGAATTTGCTCAGATAATGAAGCTTCAGATCCTCAGCATGGAGTGCAGCTAGTTAGGAAAAGTTCATGATGCACACTGTGGGTTTTCTTTGGTGAGGGAAAGGAGAGAGAGAAAAAGACTCAATAGCAGTAGTTTTAAGGAAGAGACAATAGCAGTAGACCTAGGCCTAAACTAAAATATAGTTTAGAATATGCATAAAACACTGGAGGAAACCTGTATCTTGAGCTCAGCTTTTTGTCTAGTCTAGAATCATGGAATGGTTTGATAGGGACCTTAAATCATGGATTGAAAGGTTCATTAAAGATCATCTTGTTCCAACCTCCCATGCCATGGTCAGGGACAGTCTATTAGACCAGGCTGTTCCAAGTCCGATCCAGTCAGTTCAGTGTACTCATATGTTTGGGTTCTTAGTCGGGGATACAGCAGTATTTTTCATCTTGAAATCATTTATGTATGACCTTCTTTGGGGAGGGCCTGTCTAGCACCTTTTTTGTTCTGTTTGTGTGTCTGCCTTCTTATATGGCATGTGCTGGCCCATCTCACTGCCCCTGGGCTCTCCTCTTGCAATGCTGTTCACTTTGCTGTCCCCTGCTGCTCTGGGTCCCTCCCAGCCTCCTCCAGTGTCCCTGCCCCCAGCTGACCACTGCCACCTCTGGGTGCTGCATCCCAGGTTCCCCTCGTGCTGTTCCCTGTGGGAGCTGCTGGGGCGCAGGCTCCGGAGCCCGTGGAGCGCCCCAAGCTGGGCCTTGTGCTTCCCAGGGGAAAAGCACCAAGCTCGGGCGACCTGCTGGTGTTAATTCTTAGCTCCTCTCTTGCCAGGGCCCTTGGTAAGTAATGGGTGATGTCCTGTTTGACACGTGCAAGAAGCATCCCATAATTAGACCAGAGATTGGCCCCACCCGTGCCCGCAGTTCTCCCTGCTCAGAATCACAGTTCAACCCGCGTGTTCCTGTTGATTCTGAAGGCTGTTCCAGGGGCTTAACTTCCATACTAAGATGGTACAATTAATGCTCCAGCTCATTAATATCTTCTGTTTGCTTGCACCAGTCCTGTTTAAAGGTTATTCAACAGATTTCCTTTCTGTTTCATTGTTTCATTTGCGTGTATTTAAAATTTCTGTTTCCTAATGCGTATGTTCTACCTGCTTAGTTTGTTTGAAATAACAGATTATTTTTTGTTTAATGAGTAACAGCTTTTTAAATTTATCCTGGAAACATTGATACAGAATCTGATTTTTGTATCTTTAATACACAGAAATTTGTTCTGAGAATTTGAGCAAGGAAAATGAACTTCACATTAGTTGTTTGTGTTTGTCCTTGTTGCCACTTAATGTTAAATGAGCTGGAGAGTAGAGATATAATGGATTACTTCCATTTAAAAAGCCCAGCCCATTTGGCTTTAGCCCATAAAATATTTTACTTCCTAAAGAACCAGAAGATTTCTGCATATCTCATGGCCTTTGTTTTAAAATTTGACTTTTTGAGAATTTTTACTTGTTCCAACTCTATCTTAGCAAGGAATCTGTATTTCTTAAACTTTTTCTGCCATCAGCTTTGAAGCATCTTCTTTGATGTCATGCTTATGTTTTAGTTAATAAATTCAGCAATATTCTGCTTTTTCTTTCAAGTTGCTCTCAGCCTTACCCTTCTGTCTTTCCTTCTGCCTTCTTCATTTTTTGCTGACTGCTGCCCTCTGTCTTCCTGTTTTTTCTTTATCTTTTAGAGAAGAGTCCTTCTATTGTACTGTTCCTATAACACCTGTTAAGAGGGAGGGATCAGGCTGGGAGAGGACAGAGGAGGTGAGGTTGTAAAAGTCTGGGCTAATTGAAATTTAGATATATACAATGCAACTTCAGTTCAGGCAGCCCTACACATGTTTTCCAAAGTTTTAATATTTTAATCTTGTCAATTGAACAATACTCTGTGATTTTCACCTTAATCGTGATAACTTTTGAATGAGATGTAAAAGTTTCATTTTTAGATTTGCCACTATTGTCGAGCAGAAATTATTGTAGGTATTGAACAAAAATGGAGGGAAATAGAAAAGTTTGTGCTTAAGTAATGTTAAATTTGAGATATAATAGCTACATTTAAAAAGAGCAAAGCATGATCTGTTCTTATTTCATTATATGAAGGGGACATTAAGTGGAAAGCACAGATGGGTTTGGTGGCAACCTTAAATTTGGGGGGGTGGTTTTTGGGTTCTTTCCTCCCATTGGGTTTTGACTCTGTCCCATTTTTGAAATAGAATGTATGCCCTTGCCATACAGGGTCAATGAAATTTCCATGATTGAAATGATTGCAATTGTTTCCTTAAGCTTTTACATTTTGGCAGTTTACAGTAAGCATATTTGATTATGTGGACCACGTGAGGTTTGTACATTTGTAGCTGAGGTTGTTTATATTATGATTTCAGAATTTGTTTGGAAGCAACAGCCTTGATGGAGGAAGCAGCCCTATGGTAAAACCTAAAGGAGATAAACAAGTGGAATATTTAGATCTGGACCTAGATTCGGGAAAGTCTACCCCACCTCGTAAGGTAAGCAGATGGTCAGCTCTTGCTTTTCTGCCATCAGGAATTCAAAATTGCCTTCAGTGAGATCTCTTAATGGTAATTTCTCCAATGATTTAGTGGAGAGACAGTGTTGAACCTTTCAGAGAAACCAGTGCTTTTTCTCTGTCTGTTTGGGACACCTACTTGCTTTTTGTTGTTAATTTACTTGAACTTGTTTCTGACTGTTCCCAGAAGAAGAACAGTGGCTCAGGCAGCAGCGTGGCAGACGAGAGAGTCGATTATGTTGTGGTGGACCAGCAGAAAACGCTGGCCCTGAAGAGCACGCGGGAGGCATGGACTGATGGCAGACAGTCTACGGAGTCCGAGACACCCACGAAAAGCGTGAAGTGAAAACACTGCTTGGTCTTTGAAGAATGGAAAGAAGTGAATTTTGAAGAGTCACAGAACCACAATGGCAGTGTTGTTCAGCTGCACAGTACCCGATTCCCTGGGGTGGGAATCAGTTCCTCACCAAATAGGTTGGAAGCCAAAAGACGCTTTGAATATATCAAAGGAACTTTAAGATCATGAATTGGCTCTGTGGTGTCTGGAAAAATCACAGCCTGTAAATAACCTGTAAAATAATATTACTTAGGTTTCAGAAAACCTTTTGTTCTGTAGTTAACACATTTGTAGTATTACTGTGTTTATGCACTTTTTCAGTTACAATGTTGGTTCAGGTATTCACAGTTAGTGTACCTTAATGTCTAATTAATCTGGAGAATTCTTTTTTCCTTACACTACTATTCCTCACAATTTTAGGTTAATTAAGCTACATGTAGAAACGGAAATTAATATTTGAACTTCATTTTAACAACTCAAAATTGATTTTGCAGAAACACTTTCACAATTGAATAATCTACTTGAAATGCCAAGAGACGACCGTTAGTTACATATTTGTTTATATTTAATACATACGAGATTATTTGGAAGTCTACAGGTTTACCTTCCTAACAAAAAATAGCTGTGAGTTAATAATAATGAACTGTACTGGGTTTAGACCTAAAATCCTGGCTTATATGTTAGTTGTTAGTGGTGGAACTTCTATTGTATTTTATTAATGACAGTGTTCTGTGTTCAATCAGTGAAGATTCTGCAGGGTGGGATCTTACACTTTCAAAGACTGAATAATTAAATGTCAAGTAAGCCTGCAAACCACTGATGGCATGCAGTAATATTGTGATCTCACACTTATTAACAAGAAATAACCTTTATATTATTTACAGAAGGTAGAGTATATAAATCAGGTACGTACCAAGCACTGTTGTGCTAATACACTGATCAGGTTTAGACAATGAGCTTTAGTTTTGTACTGTTTAGAAGTTCTAATGTCAGTTTTCAGTTCAAGATTAATGGGACAGTTTGACATTCACTTTTTGTAGTACTAGCAAAATACTGTGATTTTGAATTAGACATTAACTCAAATGGAAATACTATGTTTTAACACCATAGTGCCCTTCTTATGAGCTCTATTTTACTTTAATCTCCTGCTTGGCCTTATATTTAAATCCCTATGCAATTGATATTTTATATCTCTGTTTTTAAAAATTAGATAATGTACCTAAATTATCCCCTTGTACACCACTTGTTGCTCTTTCCTGGTACAGGATTTTAAACTCTGTATACTGTGATCCTTTATTTTACTATGCCAGTTCCAAATAATAATCTGCCTTGGTTTAGAAACATTTTTTGTTATTTGGAAGAAGATAGAATTCTTTAAATACATGAATGAGTTAGGTCTAGATAGAGAACTTACTAACACTTTTGTTTTATACAAATACCCTCACTTAAGTGGTTGGTTTAATTTTCCTGCCCAGTTGGGGTTTTTTTGGCCAGATCATTTAAAAGTTGAGCTTAAAGCTGCATTGTTTTCTGGCGTGTTGGCCTTCGTACTGTGCCTAATCTACCATCAGTTGTTTCTCTCCCTCACAGCCACAATTTACAGTATGTAAATTATCTTCTTCCTAACAAATGTTCTTTTTAAATTAGTAATATTTTGATGCTTTGAATGTTCATTTAGAAAAAAGAAACTGAACACAATGCATTTTGAGGTGAATTTTAAATAAATCAAGTTGTTCTGTTTTGGTGTGTAAACTCTGTCTTGCAAAGCAGCAAACTCATGTCAGTGTGTCTGGGAAGGTGCCTGGATACCAAGCACATTTTTTCAGAATTGTAGATGTACAGCTGGAACAATTTTTAACTTGGATCTCTGATTTAAAACCCTGCGCCAAGAAGCCAAATAATGTCAATTCCCACTCCTCTGGGAGCCAGGAAAAAATCAGTCTCCTAAGCCAGCCTCTCTTGCTGAGCCAGTGATAGGAGATGGGTTTGCTCTAAGTTTGCTGATATCAGTCCTTGATTTACAGATTACACTTACTCTTTCTTCATTTAAAATTTGGCAGGATTCACAGCATTATTTGTTATTATGATTGAGAATCCACTCTTAATTTCTAGGCTTTTCCCCTTTCTTTCGTTAAGGAAAACAGGAGCTTCCACACTGTACAGACAGTGTAACATTTTCTAACTATCAGTCTACAATTTCTCTTTAATTAGATTTCTAAGCAGTTTTCCCCCCACATTCCAGTGTTACATCTTCCATACTTACATACTGTCCATGGTATGTTCAGAATCAGAGGTGTGATACTAACTTTTGATGATATATCTCATTTTCACCAGTGAAGCTACAGGGGCTCCACGGTGCAGATCTGTCTGAGCTCTTGGATGGTCTAAGGATATGAATATAAAATGGGAAATGTGACTCCTAAAGTTGTAGATGATAGAAAGCAAGTGAAACTGATATCAGCCCTGTGTCACTTTCAGTTACTAGCTTTGTGAGGACCCTTCAGTTGGAGGCAAGTTGGTGGAAACTCAAGTAGATACTGGTGCAGAAGTAGCTTGTCAATGTTGCTTGTCAAGTGTTCTCTTTTCAAACAGCTAAGTTTTCTCTTGTTTCACTCAAACCCCGTGTTACCAGTTGCAGATACAGTTTTCATTGCTGTATGTGTCATTATAAATTGCAAATACATATATATGCAATATGTCTTTTACAAGTATACAAGATCTTGCTCTTAAAAATCGAAAGAAAACTTGGTGCCTTTTACACTAAGATTGACTTGAGAGGTGATTTGGTATCATTCCATGGTGTGATCTGAACATTTCTTTATCTGCTAAGTACCAATAGCCACACTTTTACACACTGTGATATAATCACTATTACCTCACGAAGTGCAGGTGCAAACACAGCTGTTCTGTTGCACTAGAACTTCATAATGTGACATGGGAAAAGGTGAAAATGTGGTCATTAGTCTTTTTTTTTCTTTACTGATATTTGTATTTATGTAAAAAAATAATAACAAACCATTCATGTATGACAGTTGAGACGTAGTGCCACACCTAGGGAGTACAGACAAATTACAGTATGGCAGTTTTGATTAAGTAATTTAGAATTTATTGCTTCTTGTAGCTAATTAGGGAGTGACGGGCACCTCTCTAGCTTTTACAGTGCACTATGAGCCGAGCAAGATTTTTATCACAGTGAAATTTAAGTTAGCTATTACTGCAGCAGTGTGTGTGTGTGCGTGTGTATACACACACACACCCACACACACGCACACATATATATATATATATTTATAAATATATATATATATGTAGTACTCTTGCAAAAGTACTTTGGAAACTTGGCAGCCCCGGAGAGAAGTTCCAGTCCCTCCTTAGCCTATAGAGGTTTGTGTCATGGAAAGTGAATGGATATTTATTTGCTCAAGGAGAAAGCACTGCCATACAATATCAGTGTGCAATTTGGACAGCAGTAGTGCCACTTCATCTGTTGAAATATTTTGTACCTGTAGTTCTTAAGAAGCTCAGCACTATCCACAGGTGAACTTATATTTCGAGATTATTCTCCATATTTCCTAGATCTGCTCTTGATCTCTGTGTATTGCACCAAACTGCTTCTTCAATGTTAATTTCTTGTTGTTTTATTTCTTGGGAATACTAATATGGCCGTGACCACAAAAAAAGGTGCTTGTCTAGCAATTAGTGTAATAGATGTTCCACAAAAACATTGTGTTGGTTGGGTGTAGATGAACCAAATCCCAAGCAATGAGGTTTCTGGATTTTGCCTTCACTGAACAAACATTTTGAGTTCAGCTCTCAGCCTGACAAGGTGCAGAGTAGGATGCAAGAAAAGATGTTGAGAGGGTTATGAACAATATCTTTGACATTTTAAGTTTTCCAGAATGTGTTTATGGTTCCACAGCCCTGATGTTAATTTTCAGTAGCAAAAACGGGAGGAGAACAGGTATTGGATGCATGACCAGTTGAAAGGTTTTTGCCATATCCTTAAGTAAACAGAACTAGACTGTTCTGGTGCCAGTGGTTTTCTTTCTAGATGGTCTAGAAAAGAAGATTTCCATGTTTCATTAGGAAGGGATTATCTGTTTGCTTCAGCTTTTTTATAAGCAGGGTAGCTGAAGTGTACAGTTGTGTAATCTGCTGTGCACACACACAAAATGTTTAGCTATAATATGCTAAAATGGAATAGAATAAAATCCTGTGCAGTTTAGAACATAAAGCACCAAGTTGGAAAAATGGAGACTCTCAAAGTTTTCCTGCAATTATAAAGCCAGCACTTGTAGTAATCATCATGATTAGCTCTTGAAAATTCTCCTAGGATCTCTCATCATTGCCAAGCCTTTTCCTAGTGAGTTGTATCTGCAGTGAAATAAAAGAAAGGTGTGTCATATTTTCAGAAAGGCCAATCTTAATAAGATTTTAATAAATGCTCTTTGAGGTCCTGGGTTTAATGTGGGGGGGAGTGGGGGGGCTTGCACAAGGTACCCAGACAGCTTGATTGTTTTAATCAGAAGGCCAGAAGAGAGGAAAATACTAATATGCCTTATTTTCCCTGAATTCCTACCAGACTTGAAAATACGTAAGTTTTCATATTTTTATGTGCTTTTTAGGGAATCTACTTCAGAGGAAGGAATCACTACTTGCCTCTGTGCATTTGTGCTGGGTTTTGTGCAATTATAAACTATGCAGACTAGCTGAAGGTTTAAGGGTTTTTTCTTTCTATTTTGTGTTAGAGGTGAAGGATGCAGACCTGTGAGTTTGGGGATGCCTCAGACTGCCCTGCTGATGTACCTCAGAGTCTGGAGTTAATTACATCAAAACAGTGATTCAACCCTCTGCTGATGTGATCTCCATAGTCATACCTATTCATGGTGTGTATATTTAATTTTTTTTTTAATTAATCATAATCAAAACCTAAATGTTGGCAACAAATAATGTTCAGAGTTAAGGTCCCTAATCTCCAGTTAGGCATAGAGCAGCATTTGAAAAGGCATTATGTGTAACAAGGTTCAAATTCCCCAGGCACACAAATCCATTTAGGATCTTTTGAGGAGCAGAATTTCATATTCAAGGCACCGCTGTCCTCTTTAAGTAAGCGAAAGTTCCAAGAACTTTTCCAAAATCTAATTTCTACTCAATTATTTAAATGTAAGTTTAGGAATTGAATTTGAAAAACACACCTTGTGTTATAACTATGGGTTTTTTCCTCCATAAATGAAAGAAGTGATGATTCTTAAGACATTTTTGCCTTTAGTTCTACTCACTGACAGCCCAATATGAGGAAGCACAAAATAGACTTGGCCCTTGAACTTCTTAAAAAGAAGGAAAAAAGTGAAGGAGCCACCCAGGACCAGGATTTAGCCTCTGATCTCCTCATACACCATATGGTGCAGGTGCCCCCAATTCCAGTGCTCAGTTGAGAAGTTGGGACACAGATCCTGTGGCCAGTATCAGGGAAGCACCAACAAGCTCTGAAGAAGTGGTTTGCTTAAAAACAGTATCAAGAGTTCAAGCAAAAATTTAGTTTTGGAGAGGACCTGGTGGGTTTGTTTCCTCTGTGTAAAATGAGTAGGATAATATTTAGAATTGTGATGCAAACATGCTTTGGGAGCTATGCTGTATCTCAATATGAATACTATTGTTCACCCCATTTTTTGGGTATCTGTGGTCTGTATTTTTTGCACAGCATTTGGTATACCAGAGAAGGGCTGTCTTTAAAGTCTGGGATCAAGAATCACGAAACACTGGCTTCCCAACAATGTTTTACGTTTAAGGATAAATTTCCAATGGATAGTTCTAAGATCTTGAGATTTTCCTTTAGTAGGTGCATTGTGTATAAGGATGGAAACTTGAAATTAAGCAAGCAGTTATTATTCTGTAATTAGGATGTTATTCTGCTTCTAAAAAAACCCAAACAAAACATTTTCAAAAAAAAATTATTTAAAATTATCCGTTCTGCACACACAGTGTCAGACTTTTCTCTTAGTAGTTTTTACCTCCCTGCATCATAATGATCTGAAAAAATGCTGTTACATTTTCTCCAGGACTGTGTAGTTCTTTGGTGAAGTCATACTTTGATTTCCTGTGTATTTCTGACATGAATTTCTCCCCAACTATTCTCTTTAATTAAAGGAGGGTTGAAAACCAATTCCTTTTATAAAAGCTGCTCTGTTTTTTGTGAGAGAGAGCAGAAGGTTTTTTTAATGTAGCAAATATCTGTTATGATTCAGAATAGTCACTGCTGCAGAAAGGAATTCAGATGATGTATACAAAGCAGTAACTCCAAAGCATTGATTATAGGCTACTACAAAAAGCATATTCATGTCTAAAACCAAAGGCTCAGGAAATAAATGTGGCAGAAAAGAACCATAATCCACAGCACACATGAGGGTCCATCGTTTTTCCAATAAAAGCTGTGTTGGAAGCCCCTGTATGTCCTATCTAATCTGATACTATAGTTACAGGTAAGTAGATATTTATCAATGTTAAGTGTCAAAGTATTTTTCAAAGTCTTTCATGACTATTTAAGTATCTAAACACTGTGGGGAAAACTGGCCCAGATGACAACTGAGGAGAAACACAGCAGCATAAGAAAAGCAAGATAACCATGAAAATCAGATTAAGATGCCAGAGGCATCTTATGATGGCAGAGGCATCAATGTATGAAATTTGGGTGTAGAGGCAGATAGATACTTGTGTATATGTGGAATCCAACTAGAACTATTACTGAAGGGATAATGTAGTTAAAATAGAAAAAGCTCATGTAGTTAAAATAGAAAAATTAAAGTATTATGTCCTGCTTAAAAAACCTCTTCTTCAGATTTATCCCCATCTTTCACTGAAGGTCTATATCCAACTTCCTCAAGTCCCTTTTTGCTCTAAGAATAACAGCTGCAGGAGGAAATTTTGATGATCTCAAAGGTCTTCTCCAACCTAGTTAATTCTGTGATTCTGTAAGTCAGAAGGCTTAACTGCTGTGCCAATACATGGAGGTAAGTTTTCCAAAGAGTCTTTCCTTGCCCTGTCTCACTCTGGTTGCAGCACTGTGAGGTGAGGAGTGAGGTTCATGAAAGGAAACAGGGCCAGGGCAGAACCTGGTTGCTGAGAGGGAGGAGAACCCGGAGTTTTGAAGAGGGAAGAATCTGTGTGTGTTAAAAAGTGTTTGTGCATTACTTTTTATACTAAAATGTATTTTGCATACTGAAAATATGTATATGTTTGCCTTTTGGTGGAGCCTTTTCAGTCTTAGCAGCAAAGAAATAAAATCTAAAAGCATTTTATTAATTCTGGGGTTTTTTTCTGTGAAAGTGCTGCTTGTTACAGAATCTCCATTCTTCGAGGATTTCTGTAATGAGTATCAGCAGTTGACTCCATATGGGGTCTTTTTTTTTTTTACATGGGTAAATTTTATTGATCAAAGGGCTTGTTTTAAACTGGACACAAGCAGAGACTGATATGCTACCTGCATGCCATGTTGCTGTTACCAAATATTCACTGGTTTGTGGTTGGGCACAATTTGAAAGACTTTTGGTCTTCACATGTCACTATTTTTGTAGTCTTCTTTTTGAAGATACACACAGAGCAGGCTTACAGTTTGTTTAAGCACAGCAGATAAAGTCTGGGCTGTTTATTTTCTGTGGAAGTTTAATTTTACCAGGATGGCTACACTGTAATTTAAACAATCTCAATGTCATCTTCATGGTATTCAAAATTTAAAGAGCCACATGGATGAAATTTATACACCTTCATATGTTAAACTCTAAAAAGTTTCCATTGCATTAAGGAATCTACTGAAATTAATAGATGGTATCGTTTGCATGTGTTGGGGTTTTTTTAATACTGGAAATCAGTGTGTTGACAGTTATGATGAAGCTGATGCCAGTGACCTTTGCTGATGGGCACAGGGTTTGGGGTTTTTGTTTTGTTTGAAGGGTTTGTCTGTCTGTTTGTTTGACAGATGTAGAATGAGTTTAATGGCTTCTTTGACTGTTGAATGTGTGTGTGTGTGTGTGTGCACCACCTCTTGCCTGCAGGACTGTTAATCTGAGGCTAGAAGAAAAGTGACAGTGACAGAAGTGATGGCCTTGAAATAAGTCTGATTGTATTTACTCTTGGTGGGATAGTCCAGCTCAACATCAGCCTTGTGAGGAAGTAGAAAAACTGGCAGTATCTCATCTCACATGGGTAGTATCTTGCTTTGGCATTGTAAACTAAAAAATATAAATTCCCCCCCCTAAGATCTGAACAGAAACCAGGTTCTCACCCCTCTCTTACCTTCTTGAACCCAAATGAATGTCTCATGGAGCAACCACAAACAACTCTATTTCACTCCTTTTGTTTCCCAAATTTTGGGAAAATTTAAATTTTTGATACATGTTCAGCAATGCCTATTAGCATAATTGCTACACAGCTAATAGTATCAGAGTTGGTTTTACTTGTGGTGTTTCAATTTCTTGTTTTACAAGAAGTCATCTAAAGAACATTAATTAAAGTTATGATTGCTCAACTAAGCAACAAAATTGCAAGATGTGTCGCCTGAGAGATTTGACAAAAATCTGTAATTAAACAGCTCTTTACTAACTTCATAAGCATGTTAGTAATTAGTTGTCTCTACTGTTGGGTACTGGCTGAGGGAGGATTTCTTGCTTTATTGTGTATTTGACCATAATGTAGGTGTTCAACTCATCAGTAACCCTCTGTCATGAACTTCTTTATGCCATTGGTTGTTTTCAATTTAAGGTCTTCATATTTGGGCTCTGTATGGTTCATGAAGATTTTCATGTTAACTTGGAAAGTCCTTTTTCCTGCTTTGTTTGGGGTGTTTCTTTGGAGGGGAGTGGTTTGGTCTGGTTTGGTTCTTGTTGTTGGGTGGGGTTTTGTTTCAGTTTTGGTTTTATGGGGGTTTTTTTGCATAGTCTTCTGCTCTGCTTTCAGGACTTCAGAAAATTCAAAAAGAAATTTAGAACCTTTTATCTTTTAACTTTTGGGAAGATTTCCTTTTTTTTCAATTATTTTGCCTGTTGAAGTAGAGGTGAATGTTCACCTTTTCTGATACCAAGCACACAAATATCTCAACACCCCCACACCCTGGCATGGTGCTGTTTTATTTTGCTGGATGGCCAAGGATCAATGAGATTTGGATGGAGGTTGTGCTTTTCTCTCTTCCCCATCAAACCAGGTCCTACCTGTCAGTTTTAGTCTAAGAGATGGTGTCATGGGTGCTGAAATATCCTCACTGCTCTTCCCAAACACCTCACTTCTTCCCAAGGGCCTTCTACCCCATTTTCCCTCACCAGTGATTCTCCAGTAGCGTGGTTTGGTTTTGTGTGCTTTGCAGGGGAGGCAAAAGAATGAAAAATGGCAAAGGGGGAGTTCCCACCATGACCTACACTCCTCACCACATAGAGAGCACTGCATTATCTGGAGCAGCTCTGGGAGAGGGGGCAGGAGCTGAGGCACAGCAGGTGGACACAAGGCTATGCTGGAAGAGTAGAGCTGGCTAAAATGACACAGTTATTTTAATTTGTAATTTGCTGCCGCGTGTATTTACAAAGTTCAAGATGTGTCCCTGAATGGAGAGAAAAGCATTTAGCAAAGCTCAGGGATTAAGTTTTCATCTGTGATGAGAGATGACAACGAGGAGTGGGAAAATATGTCAGTAAATTGGTGATTAGCTGAGAAATCCTATTCTAGGAAAATTGAGATTTTCTGGGAATTTATTCTTCTGAGTAGTTCTGGCAGAAACAAGGTGACACCATCTTTTGGAAATGTTAAAGTTAATAATTTTAACTTCAAAAAAATATTAAAGAATGTCTGTAATCGAAGACGATGGAATGAAGGTTGTAATAATTGTCATGAAGATGGTCTGTTTTGCTGCTACATTCCAGGTTACAGTGGTTTCTCAGGATGTGGAAGATGCAGCTTCACAAACCTGTGGAGTGCACTCAGTGGCTGCATCTGCACTGGAAACACTTGTGAATATTGCTGGAATGCCTACAGGTGTGACAATCTGCAGGAGAAGGTGTATAGAGCAATTCAGATGATGTGGAGAACGTGGCTGTCCACGCTGTGAACCGGTCAGGGGACTTTTGCTTCTGACTAGGTCAGCTCTAGCCCTTTGGACAGCCTCTGTTAGCACCTGGAGTGCAATAGTAGTGCTCTTCGGCAGATTTTCCTGTTCAGTTTCATCCTGTTCCATGCACTCCGGGGTTCTGGGATGCACGCTTTGGTAGGTGGCACCTGGCAGGTGACCAGTGAGGAGGTGCACTCCTCCCATGAGCAAGAGACAGAGCAGATGTAGATCTGCTCAATCACATCCTAAAGCAGGGGGCTGCAGCCCACAATGCTTCAAGATGGGAGCAGACGCTGTTGTTGTATTCAGGTGGTTGTAAAACTGTACTTCTGTACCTACAACGTTGGTCTGGCTCCATCAACCTCCTCAGGTGCTTGCTGAGCCTTTCCTGGAGGGCTGTGAAGATGGTGAAGGGCCTTGAGAGGAGGACCGAGGTTCGCTTGGTCTGTTCAGCCTGTAGGAGACTGAGGCGAGACCCCATTGCAGGCACAGATTGAGGGGAAGAGGAGGGGCAGGCACTGGGCTCCTCTCTGTGGTGACAGTGGCAGGATCCCGAGGGAACGGCCTCAAGCTGTGTTGGGGAAGTTTAGGTTTGGGAAAAACGCCAATCACTTGGTTTAAAATTTTTAAAAGTTTGATAGTAATAAAATGGTTATAAAAATAATGCAAATTACAGCAATAAGAATTCGGACAATCAGAGTTAGAACAATAAAGGACAATAAAAAAGCAAAAAATTGTGAACATTCAGATGCTTTCCTAAAAAACCCATGTCTGCTAACAAAGGATTAACCCTTAAAAGCAAGAGCCTGTTGCATATTCCTATATCTCATACATGATGCAAACATTCCTCTTCAAACTAGGAACATTCCTTTCAAACAATTTCTGTTTATTGTCAACCCCCCCCCCCCCTTCATCTTGTAAATCGTGGTTTGGCTCCGTGCAGTCTGAAAGGAGGTAGAAGAAGCCTGGTTCTTCCCAATAAGGAGGCAGTATTTCTTCTCTTTGGGATTTCAGTGTCTTGTTACTGTTATTTCTGTGTGAAGTATTTCTTGATTATCTTATCCATTCCTTGAGCTAGTTAGAAAAGTATCTTCCATCACATCGTTTCTATTTTAATGTTATGTTGTTCTAACATAACACATACAATATTCATTTTAATATTTGCGAAAAGCCAATCATATAATACGCATTTTTCACAGGTTGGATTCAGGAAAAATCATTCCCCCATAGGGAGGCTGGGCCTGCACTGGAACAGGCTCCCCAGGAAAGTGGTCACAGTAGCATTGTGGTCAAGAAGCATTTGGACAATGCTGACAGGCACAGGGTGTGACCCCTGGGCATGTCCTGTGCAGGGCCAGGAGCTGGACTCGATGATCCTTGTGGGTCCCTCCCAACTCGGAATATGCTGTGATCTTACTCAGGGTATGGAACCTGATGCCTGCCCAGATTTGACCCGATGCTGCCTGTACAGCCCTAAATCAGGGGGAGGTGATGACTCCGCAGTTACAGAGACGACTTCCGCTGCCTGCCCGGCCTCAGCGGCCCCGCAGCCTCGCTGGGATCCCGGCAGATCCCAGGGCGCTCCGTCCCGGCAGCTCCCGGCCACAGCGCCCCCACCGGCGGCGGCGGCGCCGCGCGCTTCTCGCTGCCCGCCGTCCCCGCCGCGCGGGGGGAGGAAGTCTCGCGAGCGCGGGCTCGCGGCGCGGCTTGCGCGCTGCTTGGCGGCTCCCGCCGGGACGGGCCGGGCCGGGCCTCGCTCCGTCCGCCGGCCGCGCTCCGGGAACCGCAGGCCGCCGCCTCCTCCTCCTCCTCCTCCTCTGCCGGGATCCCGGTTTTCGCCCGCGCCTGCCCGCGGCGTGCAGCCCGCCGGACGCCAGCCCGAGCCTCGGCGGAGCGCCGTTTCCTCACGGCTGGGATCATGTCCGCCGGGCAGCCGCCGCCGCAGCCGGACGAGCCGCCTGCGCCGCCGCTGCTACCGGGCGCCAACACCAGCGAGGCCGCGGGGACGGGGCCGCCCTGCGCCGGCGGCCTGGCCGGGGGCGACATCAAGATGGAGGTGAGTCGGCTTGGGCCGGCGGGGTCCCGCCGCTCCCCCGGCGGCAGGTGGGACACCCCGGCCGCGTGGGGCCGCGGGAGACAATGGAGGAGCGGCCGCGGGGCCGCACCTGGCAGAGCCAGGCCGCGCTCCTGTCCCGCCGCCCTCCCTTCTGCCCTCCCTCTCGCCAGGAGCGCGGCCCGGCGGGGTGGGGGTGTCTGGGGGCGTCCCAGCCCTCGGCGCCCCCTCCCCGCCGCGCAGGGGCCCTGAGAGCCGCGCTCATGCTGCCGCTGGGACACGGGGACGGGAGCCCTGCGGCCGGGTCACGCCGCTTGTTTGTTGTCTAAAGCGGGCGGCAGGAGCCCCCCGCGCACCCGCAGCCTTTCTGTCTGCTCCTGCCTCCCCGAGACCCTGCCCAGCCTGTGCACTTCCTGCTCCAGCGGCGAGCCAGCCCGGCGTCTAAAAAGCATGAGGGATGCTTGTCTGCTGAAGTGCTTCAAAACTTTTTTCTATTTCTTTTTTTTTTTCTTTTGAGGGGGAGGAAGACGGTGTGAGGGTTGTGGGAGGGGTTGTTTTGGCAACAGGTGCATATATTCCAGAAATTTCAAGGGGTTGGAAGTGATTGCCTGGAGATGCTAATTCTATCGCAGCGTTGTTTCTTTAATGATAGCAGGAAACTGGTCGGTCCTGCTTTTAGCGCTGGGTGTTTTGTACCCTGAGTCACGCTGGGCTGTTCAACCTACTTGTTCTAAATAAATTTGCAAATGCCATGTTTTTCGGATGAACAAGTTGCCAAAGTACCGTGGGAAATAAATCTTGCTCGAACCTGTGGAAATAGGGCAATTCCAGGCTGGAGTTTAGCGTGTGCAGCCTGAGAAACGCGTGCTCTCGAGGCGCTTGTGTGCGAGGGCTCTCCGTGCTTGCCAAGTCCATTCCTTTTTTACCTTGGGAAGGGATTTCCTGGCATACAGTGAAGTTTGAGCTGGAATGCCTTGGAGCCGTGAGCGTTTGAAGGACTGCCCTTCCCCGGTCTCCAGCTAAATTGCAAGGTTTTGTCATGTGTGCAGCAGATGCCTGGGCTCGGATGGCCGTGCTGCTCTGCCGCTGTGCTTTCCAGGCTGGGCATTGTGGGAGAAAGGGGGATTGCGAGCAGAAGTTCCAACGGTCCTCTCTCTGCTTGTGCTCGCTGGGCGTTTGCTCAGACCGCTGAGGGATAAGAGGATTTGGTTGTGACTTCACAAGAGCTTTAGCCATAATTTCTTATGCTCAATTCTTTATATTTTGACTAGTGAATTAAACATTTGTGTTAGGATTGTTCTGTTTCCACATGCTTTACCTGCCAGAGGAAATACCCACTGACAAACATCCTGTTTCTTGCCAGCCTTTGTTTCATCTGTTTCTTACTTTTCCTGTTCCTTTGTTCTGTATTTGCCGGTAAAGATTGAATTTAGCCCCATTCTTACTTGGCTCAGATAAACAGACGGTTAATAAACACTTGAAAGCATCTCGTTTGTTTCATTTTCTCACCCTTTCAAGAGTTATTTTGTAATATGTTACCTTAGCATTGTTTATCAGGGAAGGATCATCTCACTGCTTTTAGTTTTAACAACAGAAGATGAAAATGCATATGGGAGATGGTGTGGAAAGTGTTAACCTAATGACAGAAGAGACAAGGATAAAAAAGCCTTGATCCAAAAGAATTGGTAATTGAAGGCAGTATGTCAAGGATTTGGCAGGAAGGGGATGAGGGAGGACTGCCCTCTCCCAGCCAGCTGGTTGTACTGTTGTTAGTAGTACCGTGGGTGATAAACATTATTTAATTTATTAAACTACATAGGAGAAAAATGCAGTTTCATAAACTCCTCCTCAGCTTTCAGGACAAAAGTGCAGTGTGTATTCTTGTTTAGATTTGTTCCTTTAATACAGAGAGATGAGGGATTGGGGTAATCTGGCAAAAACCTTGAAATTACCCTCACTTCAGGCCCTGGAGCTGGTACTCTCACAGTCCACCCCAGAGCCAGCTTCAGCAGGGGGTGGCTCAGCACCCTAGAAGTGGCATGCTGATCTCCTGGACCACAGCTGTCTCCCTCATTCACATGGATGTGATGCTTTAATGATGGAGCTAAATCAGGTTAGAGATCAGCTCTGTCCCTCACCCCGTGGCAGGGATCTTGATCTCAGTATTGTATAGGAAATAATAGAGAGCTGACTACTGTCTGTCCACCATCAGGTGCTACAGCCAGCTTTTGCTGCTTTGATACAATGTGAGACAAGCTTGTTCTCCTTTAGATGAGTATCTTCCCTTTTTCAGAAATATTTCTTCTTAATTCTTTTTCATCTCAGGAGTCTTTTGATGATGCGTCTTTGGCAAAGCAAAAAGAAATCCAGGAAACAGATCCTACATATGAAGAGAAAATGGTATGTAATATCTGGGACTGTGTACAGCTGTTCAGTACTTATGCACTTATTTTAAAAAAGTAAAATAATATTGTTTGAAATACCTTAAATGGATTTTATAAAGATTTGTCTAGGTATTAAAAAATATTTAACTTGAAACAAAAAATATGCAGAAAAACACTCCTGGGACCATTCTCCTTTCCAGCATTTTAAAGTTACCTGTAGAGCAGTCCATCCTGTGGGCAGGGGGGATTATAAAGAGTTGAGCATTCAGCTTCTCAGTCAGAAATGGAAAGATTCTCTAGGAATCTCTTTGGGAAGCTTTTATTAGAGTCTTCAGGTTTTTGAAGATGGGTGCTGATTCTGTGCTTCACAGGTTAGAAAGGAGAAAATTTGTTATTTTCATTGGTTTTTATTTTTTCATAATTTTTATAATGTAAGAGATGGAGTCGCCCATTCTTCACCATCTCATTGCAGTTTCTTTCTTGGTTGCTCCCTGTTTGCCTTTTTCCTGTTTGTAATTTGTGACTCCATGTGAAATTTCTTCATAGGAAAGTGAAACTGATTTTTAAAAGTTGCTGCTTCCTGTGTTACTTCTTCTTTCCACTGAAAATATCCCCATCGTCTTCTGCATATTTATTTGTGCTACTTTGTGGCACACTGGAGGAAGTGGACTTGGAATCGTCTCCTTAATTTCTAGACAGACACAGTAACAAGGGCAATTGTGTTTTAGAGATGCATTGAAAGAGAAAATGGGTAGAGTGTCTCTGTTGGTATAAGGATAGCTCAGGGTTGCAGAGTACAGCCTGTTCTTTTCTGTGTGCTGTCTTAAAGACATAGATAATGTTTGTTAGTCCCTTAAAAGAACATCCTCAAGTGCAGTGAAAGCAAGTGTGGGGATGTGTGTGCAGGGCCAAAACTTGCAGAAGATTCCTTACTTAAATTTTAGAATGAGGAACCTTCTGCAATGCAGTCTGCATCTCTTCTACTTCTGTTTTGTACAGCCAGTTTAAAAAAAGAAAAAGGGTCAGCAATTTGGATGGTAGTGAGATCTTAGCTAGTTTAAACCTCAGAAACTTACAAAGTAAAGAAACAAAACCTATGAAGAATAGACAGGAAAACTTCAATATAGTGGATGTGGATTGTAGCTGTGTCATTCAAGCTTAAAATACCCTGAGAGTGAGTCTGAGTCCTCTGTGGCACATGGAGGTCTCTTTTGTGGTCTCTTTATACTCTAATATTTTGTCTTCCTGTCTCTTCCATAGTGCAGGATCTGCTCACACTAAGAAGGAAAACACTCAGAGAGCTGCCATTGCTCTTGGAGAAGCCTGGAACATATGTTCCTTTTTACTAAGAAAACTGACTTCCTGTAGCTGTGCTGCAAGTTGCTAAATACCAGGTTATGCTGTGGCAGAATGTCACAGTGGTTACTGTTGGCCTTGAAGCTGCTTTTGGCCTGTTTGTCTGTCCAGAGTTTTGGTGTAGCATTGGCAGGGCGTGTTGATTCCAAATGGAGCCTGTCTCAACGAAGCTGAACCTTTCCGATACCAATGCTGCCTGCTGTAATTTTTCTTGCGCAGCAGAAACAGCAACTCCTATCAAAGGGGCAGCCTGATGAGTTAGGCTGAGCATATCTAAGGTCTCTGCTACTGAAACAGATGTTCTGGCTTGTGGCTATGAGCTGCTCTGTCCTCACTGTCCCCTTTGATGCCAGCTCTGTTGCTTATCTGGCAGCACAGGGAGGTGCTGTATCTCGCTGAGCAGGCAGGTCATCAGTGCAGCAGGGAGCAGCTGTTGCCAGTTTGGTTAGAAATGAATTAGTACAATGAAGAATCCTGTGTGTGATGTGTGGGGGGAAATTTCTTGGGAGTGGGACTATCACTTTTGATTGAATAAAGTTGTTAAAGGGAGTCTGGCCTTATCTAGTGAGACTTGGGCAATCTTTGTGCCAAAGTCAGATTGGCCACAGGTCTGTCTCACATCTTGGATCTTGCTGCGTAGCAAAGATGAGCCTTGGCCCCACAAAAGAGTATTGAATCTGTCAGCAGCAGGTATACTGATGTTACTCATCTCTTCTTTGGTGTTGTAGTGATGTGTATAAAGTAATGTGAATCTATATTGAAAAATATTTGTTTGTTTTTTCTTTTGCATTAATGCATACTGGAATGTCTCTCACTTGTTCCATTTAATTTTCCTTTGTCACCAGCAAACAGACAGAGCAAACAGATTTGAATATCTCTTGAAGCAGACTGAGCTCTTTGCTCATTTCATTCAGCCTGCTGCTCAGAAAACTCCAACTTCACCTTTAAAAATGAAACCTGGACGTCCACGAATAAAGAAGGATGAGAAACAGAATTTACTGTCAGCTGGCGAGTGAGTGATGACACGTACTATAAATAAGATTTTATTGTACTTTAAAAGTGGAAGTTGAACTTGCTAAGCTTTTGTCCTGTGTCTGTGCCTTTTTTTTTCAACTGCCCATCTGTAAGTTGACAATTGCTTAAGAATTCAAGGAGTTACAAGAGATTTGTGTTGATGCTTTCCAGCATGAAGAAAAGCAGGGGCAGAAAAGTAAGGCAGTCATGGCTTTAAATTGTAAGAGCTCATGGAGAGCATCACTGTGCAACACCTTGCAGGCAGCTTGAAAACTGTAAGTCTAGAAATTTGGATTGCCTTCATTGCAGCTTGTGTGGCTGCAGTGCTTGGCAGGTGCAGCAGAACTTAAATGCAGTGTTGTTCCCTGTCTCAAAGGCCACTACTGATACACACATTAATCCCTGTCCAGTCACTTTGGGCTGGTATTTGAGCCTGCTGAACATGAATTGTAGGCAAGAATGCTGCCAGAAATTCTTGAGTGTTTGCATTCTGTATTGCAGTATATACATTAGTTTACATGAGATTTAATTTTGCAGCAACTTGATGTCTTTTAAATTTGTCCAAAAACTTACTACATTCTTGGACTTTTCCAGCTATCGGCACCGTAGAACAGAGCAGGAAGAGGATGAGGAGCTGTTAACAGAAAGCTCCAAGACAACAAATGTCTGCACTCGATTTGAAGAATCTCCATCATGTGTGTTTCCTTCTTTTTTTTTTCTTTTTTTTTTTGCCCCTGTTCTTTTTCTTCAAAATGTTTAAAATGAATTTGATTTGCATACTCTCCAAGGATAGTGAAATAATTTGGTGGGACACGAGAGGGAGGAACTGAGCACTGAGCTAATGGTACAAAATGTATTGTTGAGGAACTGCTTATTTTCGTTCTGGTCCAGAAAGATGGTCCAGTGAGTCTTGTCCCTTAGAAATCCAGTTGCTATGTTTCAGTTAATAAGAAAGAGTTTTTAAGTTTGTCATCTTATTATTTTTACATATGTAATTTATATTCTGATATAAAGCACCTAAGAGGTTCCAGTTCATTTAATGGTATTCAGTATTCTGTTGTTTTAATGTTTGACTGTGTTCTCATTTTGACAGTGATGATGGATTTAGAATTCCTATGTGCTTTAGGTCCTTGTAGAAAACAAAGCGGTTGCAGCAACTTGCAGAAACAAAATTAATATGTTGCTGTCTCCACTCTGCATTGTCCTTGAATTTATTACATGAATTTATTACTTGAGTTTGTTCTGCAGCTTTGGTAATCACTGTCAGTTAGCAGCCAGCAGGTGGTAAAGTTCTTTCCAAAGTTTTTGTCTATCTTTTAATCTATTCTTTGATGTCTTTTAGATGTGAAATGGGGAAAGCTGCGTGATTACCAGATCCGAGGACTGAACTGGCTCATTTCTCTGTATGAAAATGGCATCAATGGCATCCTGGCAGATGAAATGGTATGCACAGAGCCTGTGTTTAGGATCACTTAAGAACACATGCAGTACAATGCCATTTTAGTCCATCAGTGTGTGTATATATATGGGAGATTTAATAACACAAAATGCAATATATAGTTTGCCAGTCTTATTTTTCTACTGTGTTTAAAGTCAATGATTTTGAAAGTGTCAAAGGTATTTTAATTCAAATAAATCATGCAGGCAGGTTTCAAAAATACGGAAAGGGAATCCGTCAACCTTCAGGAACATGAAGTTGGTGGAGGGGACTTGTTCTTCAATGACATGTCCTTTCTTTTCTTTCTAAATTGCAGCTGTTATGTTATGGTATTCTTCAGCTGCCCTTGTGAGGAGAGTGTCATAAATGAAAAGAGCATCAAATGTGGAAACACTTCCTGTTGTTAGGGCCATGTGTAGATATCAGGATACGAGTGTCCTCTATGGACTGATGTCCACAGAACAGCTACAGCAGGGGGAATTTTCTTGAAAAAATGATGCAAAGATAGATGTACCTAGGCAGCTGTGTTAAAATTTCTCATACATCATGACCCTGGGCATTTCAGTTGGCACTGGCCAACTGTGTGTTTTTTATTCCTTTTCCCCAAAAGATAAGGGATGAATGCAGAAGAAGTTGTAGTAGTTTCGAAGGCAGGTGGTTTTGTCCCCTTAATAATTTGAGATGTATCTCTTTCTCATAAGGAGTAGAAAAGAAGAAACAAAACTCTAAAATCTAATTCATATCAGTGTATTGCATTTCCTGTATCTTGTAATTTCTGTGTAATAAAACTTAAAGATAAGTTAGAAACAAAAGAGTTTAAATTACTGTTTAGTAACATGCTTCACTTTTAAATACATCAAGGTCTTTTTAAACATACATGCTTATGAATAGATGATTTTTTTGGCTAAGTGGAGAGGGTTGTCTTAACAAAAACACCTCGGAGGCTTTATGAGTCCTTGGATTTGTGGTGTTCCAATATCCATTTTGTGTTAAAGATATTAGATATTATTATTAAAATTTTTGTTGTTTTTTCTTAGGTATTCATTTTTTTTAAGTTATGAACACATCTGACACCGCCTATAAACACTTTTCCACTTCTTGTACCTGGTGCATTTTGGTTTTTTTTGAAGACAGAGACTTGAATTTTAGAAACAAATTACTTGTGCTGATGACATTTGGGGTTTTTAATACCCATGCATTTGAATCATATTTTTGAATTACTTAAAGTAGAGGAATGATCTGTTTTTTTCAGTTCTTCCTCAGTTTTCTTTTAGTTAAAATTATATGTTGAAGATACTGTGCTCTACCAGACTTTCAGTATTTGTTTTCTTCTTTGAGATATGCAGTTTTTTTACACTTGTTTGGCTCTTTCCTCACAGGACCTGATGTCATTTCTGGCCTGTGGAAGCCTCCTTTTAAAAATTATTTAGAACATGTTTACGATTATGAAGCATTAATAACATAATCTATACAAAATATGACAGCATATATGACAATACATAATATTGTGGTAACAGTGTTATTAATATTAATACTTAAGTAATTGAATAAATTAAAAATTCCTAAGGGTTCTTAATTTATTCACTTTTATGTCAAGTTTAAGAGAATACCTAAGTCAAATTTTTAAAGTTTGACCTCTAAATAACCTGAGTACGCCATAGTCTACAAAATAAAGTTTTAGGAAATAATGTTTCCTTGTACTTTTAACATGTTGTCTTAGTTGAAAGGTAAGGCAGAATTCTAACTTCTTAATCCAAGGTTTCAAAGTGATACTTTTGCTACTTTGTTGTTATGAAATGGGGGAAGCCCTGCAAGCTTTTCCTAACCCATGTTTTGATACCCTTTTTGTAGCTCCCTCATTCATTCACGCTTCTGTGCCTTCCGTGCTGAGCTCAGAGCTCACTCTTGGGTTTTCATTTTCAAAGGTGTTTTCTGAGAGGTTTTCTTTTTTCTAACACATTCATGTGTCTTACAGGGTCTTGGGAAGACACTGCAAACAATTTCTCTTCTTGGCTATATGAAGCACTACAGAAACATTCCTGGACCTCACATGGTGTTAGTTCCTAAGTCCACTCTGCAGAACTGGATGAATGAATTCAAGAGATGGGTACCAACACTTCGAGCAGTTTGTTTGATTGGTGACAAAGACCAGCGAGTAAGTTTGGATATGGTAGTTTTTCCTGTGTGTTCCTGTGTAAATCCAGCAGTCCTTTCCCTTGGCTTCCTGGGGAGGGACATTACTTGGATTTGTAGTGGTTTAAGACCTACAGTGCTGCCTACTTGGAGGTTAACCAGCTTAGAACTCATATGTGTGTTGCCCAGATAATGCTTCATCGCTTTATGTTCATAATTTCTCGTTCAAAGATTTGCAGTCTCCTTTTATGAAGACAAGACACTGCCTTCATGAGACTTAGAATAGGAAAATTGTAACAGTGCTGCTGTGGTTTTTTTTGCTTTAAATTTGACAAAGCCTCAGTTACCAGCTGTCACCTTGTTACCTAGGCTGCCTTTGTGAGAGATGTGTTGCTGCCTGGAGAATGGGATGTCTGTGTAACATCATATGAAATGCTTATCAAAGAGAAGTCAGTATTCAAAAAGTTCAACTGGAGATACCTTGTTATAGATGAGGCCCACAGGATTAAAAATGAAAAATCAAAGGTAATTTATTTTACACTAAGCAAGAGATCTGTGTGGGTTATTTAGGTGGTGGTGTAGGGACGAGTAATGTTGTATAGATATGTGTGTGATATTTGCTCATGTCTCACTGTCCTTCAGTTATCAGAAATTGTAAGGGAATTCAAGACTACCAACCGACTGCTATTAACTGGAACTCCACTTCAGAACAATTTACATGAACTCTGGGCACTTCTCAACTTCCTTTTGCCAGATGTCTTTAACTCAGCTGAAGTAAGTCTTTTGTTTCTGAATCAAATTAATTTTGCTGGTTTTCCCAATTTGAAAGTAGACCTGGATATGTATAGTTAGTGGTGTCAGTTACTGATAAGCGATAGATTGAGTTGGAAATGTTTGTTATAAAGCTTTTCATAAAATAGGCCAAATAAGGTAATTTGTTCTTTTACTTCCTGGCCATATGAGAGTTGTATTTGTTCACCATTGTGATGCTATTGTACCTTGAAAGGAAGCCTCTTATAAACCAATGATTTTGTTGATACAGGATTTTGATTCGTGGTTTGATACCAACAACTGTCTAGGGGATCAAAAACTGGTGGAGCGCCTTCATATGGTGAGTCCTTTTGCCTTTTATACAAGGGTTACATTTACCTAAGTTAAATCCCAAACAGTTCTTCTCATGCTTCCTATGATAGACTATTAGGATGAGAGAGATTATTCCACAACTTTTCAGTCAAGCAAAATTAAGTCCAAGGACACAGAACCATGTCAAAGATCATTTTGACCTAATCTTTGAGTCTTTCAAATAAAGCACATGTATATCCTATGTATAGCAAATAATTTCTCCATATAGGTTGCGTTTTTTTTTTCAGATTGTCTAACACTAGATGATGTATCTGTGCTAGAGAATATCTGCTCTTTGATTCATCCATTGACCTGATCAGTGTTTCAGTTTCCAAAATGCATTTAATGATGAACCTCTTTCAGGTGCTACGACCATTCCTTCTCCGTCGCATCAAGGCTGATGTGGAGAAAAGCTTGCCTCCAAAGAAGGAAGTTAAAATTTATGTGGGCCTCAGCAAAATGCAGCGAGAATGGTAATTAATGCATGTGCTTGACTGGGCTGTGGTTCAGGCTCAGAAGGAATGTGCTGTCTGTGACTTGGAGGTTGTGTAGAACTCAATTTATTCTCTCTGGTATACTCCCAGTTTATACCTGTTTCTTTCTGACACTGCTATGACAGAACCATGCATGTCAGGGAGATTTACCTGATTAAATGAAGGGTAGGGTGAGCTTTAGACAGTATTTGTAGCCTAAAGACTTAGGAAAACTTGCTTAACTTCTTGCTCAAAGGAGAGGAGGTTCAGGAGGAACCTTTTTGCTCTGCACAACTCCTGGATGGGAGGGTGCAGCCGAGGGGGTCATCAGCCTCTTCTCCCAGGCAACAGAACAAGAAGAAATGGCCTCAAACTACACCAAGGGAGGTTCAGGTCAAACATCAGGAGGAATCTCTTAATGGAAAGGGTTGTCAAGCATTGGAATAGGCTGCTCAGACAGGTGGTGGGTTCACCATCTCTGGAGGTATTTAGGAAACAGCTGGACGTGGCACCCAGTGGATGGTGGTGTTTAGCCTAAGGTTGGAACTGATGATCTCAGAGTTCTCTTCCAACCCAATCGATTCTGTGAGTCTGTGCTACATTTCTGACTTGCCCAGAGGCAGAAGAATGACACCCAAACCATGTCCCGTGGCTGCCATGATGCTGAGGGCAGGTTCTGTCTCCCACAGGCTTTTCCTGGCTTACGTGTATTCAAACCTTTCCTCCTCCTCCCCCTGCACCAGCGAAAGATGCAGCTTGTAAATCATCCCCCAGCTTCATTTTAGACTTCATTTGAGAGTGAACAGAAGGGTTTTGTTCTTTCCCTGCTGTAGGTATACCCGAATCCTGATGAAGGATATAGATATCCTGAACTCAGCTGGGAAGCTGGACAAGATGAGACTGCTGAACATCCTGATGCAGCTGCGGAAATGCTGCAATCACCCGTACCTCTTTGATGGAGCAGAGCCTGGCCCACCTTACACAACAGACATGCATTTGGTCACTAACAGTGGCAAGATGGTAGTTCTAGACAAATTGCTACCTAAGTTGAAAGAACAAGGTATGCATCTCCTTTCTGGGGTTTTGAGAGTTTTTTGGTTCAGTAACGTTTGTGTGTATTCTGAGCAAAACCCAGCGGACTTTAGCCAGGATTACTGTTGGTTTCTAGTGTGATACCAGCTTGGATCAATAGTCCATTATGGCTTTTTGTGCTGAAGTGTTTTGATTTCTTTTTTTTTCCCATTTTTTCATCCCAGCTAAGTTCACACCATAAAAACATCATTTGATTGGGGCTTTAGATTTTCTTTCATCGTTTTCTTAGCTATCTGAAATATAATTATGTAGTATTTTAGCCACACCTTTGATTCGCCATGAAGGACCATTTCAGATTCAGAGTCCTCATACATAGTTCAAGTCAAATCCTGTGTGAAACGTTGGTCTTTCTTGCTGGATGTGATTTTGAACGGTACCTGAGGTTTTTCTGTGTATTCTATAAACACTCAGACATGGGGGAACTCTTGAGTTGTTTTAAAGTTATTTGAGCTTTGAAATGGGTTACTGTAAAGGTCACTTGCAACAGAGTTTTTGACACTGGAATAAATTTTTAGCTCACTATTTTTTGAGTATGCTTACAGTAGTAACTTTGCTGAAGAAGTTGGATGCAGGTTTGTGAGTGGGGACACTTTGCAGAAAAACAAAACCACGTCCAAACCTCAACCTTCTGTAGTACAGAAGTAAACTGTACTTTCTATCTAGGTATCATCCAGGCAGCTGTGACTGTATAACTCAAGACTAAAAACCAAGCAATTCAGTGGTTACTGTGCTTTTTTGATCTTGGTTTCTTCCTGATATCAGGTTTATTGATGAGGTGTTGTAATTAATACTGGACTGGTCTCAAATCAAATTAGCATCTTAAACAAGAGAGTTCAGTATTAACCCTTGAGTCCAAAGGACAAAAGGAAGTAGAAACTTTGTTATATCCTGTGTTTTACTTAAATTTCTCCAGTAGACTGGAAATGGTTGAGTGTATATGCATAAAGTACTGAACTTTTTTTTTTTAATTTAAGTTGTTCTTGGCAGGTAAGTAAACTGACAAGTACTTAAGAAGAATTCACTTTATTTCTAGAGATCTTAAATCCAAAACAATCAAATACTTCAAAATTTTATTATTTATACTTGATGATGTTTTTATGTTTGTGTTACCATCTTACTCTGCCATGTCTGGGAACTTTTTCTTGAGGAGTACAACACAAAATGAAAAGGAGAAGCCAGCCATTAATTAGACAGTGACATATCAGGGTAAGACAAAGGTGTCCTATGGCATGGATGTGCTGTGGCAGCAGCAGCTGCAGCCCTGCATTGTAGTTTGGGTCTGAAATTCAAACGACTTTTCTTCTTAGTACATGGAATTGCCCTCCTTCCTTTTCTGGTAGTGCAGACTTGGAGAGTTTGTTTAATCTTGTATTTTGGTGGAAGCATAAGAAACCTTTTTACCCAAACAGGCTCAAGGGTTCTAATCTTCAGTCAGATGACAAGAGTTCTGGATATTTTGGAAGATTACTGTATGTGGAGAAATTACGAATATTGCAGACTGGATGGACAAACTCCTCACAATGAGCGACAGGTATTTACAACTTCAGGGATTGTATTTGTGTAAAAATACTACTTGTAAAACATTTTGTTTAACTGATACATTCTTTTCATTTATTTAGGCTTCCATTAATGCATTCAACGATCCTGACAGCTCAAAATTTGTGTTCATGTTGAGTACACGAGCAGGAGGTCTTGGAATCAATCTGGCTACTGCTGATGTTGTAATTCTCTATGATTCAGACTGGAATCCACAAGTAGATCTCCAGGCTATGGTAAGATTCCAGATGGAAATTATGGGATTTTTTTTTTTTTCTTATTCTCACAATACTTTGCTAGAAATGTGTACTTCCAAAATAAATTGGTATTTTCCCATTTTAGCACAGGAGCAGGATTTGTAAGACTAATTTTCAGTTCAAGTGCAGCTTCCACTGTGTGGAACCAGTAGTCCTCAGTCACATTTGGGTTATACAGTGTTTTATGTAGTGGGAAATGCTGGGTGTGTGCTACACCTCATAGTATTGTTTAATGCAAATAGCCTACTTGAGTAAGCAAAAATGAATTAAATCTAGGTTGTTAATCCCAAAACTATAAAGCTGTTGTGGGGAGTGGAGGTGAATGTGTTTTCACTGTTTTTCCTGCGATCTTGAAAATGAGATAAAGAAAAGTTGAATTAAAGTTTTCAAAAACTGCTTTTATGGTGATGGTAATGAAAGGATCTCATTTTAGCGACTATCCTTAGGGGTTTTTTTAAGTACATGTGGATGCATCTCCATCCTGGATACATGTCAAGGACATTAGTGACCACCTAAGAAAGCAAAGCTATCTAAAAACTGCCAGTGGATTTTTGGATTTTTGGTTGGGTTTTTTTTGTTGTTTTTTTTTGTTTGTTTGTTTTTGTTTTTTTGGGTTTTTTTGTTTTTGTTTTTTTTTTTTGTTTTGTTTTTTTTGACAAATGAGGCCTTTCAGAGACAAGTCTTGGAAATGTCTTAGATTATTTCAGTCAACCTGTGGGTCTCAAGGACTCTAGCAAAAATCACTTCAAAAGAATGATGGAACTGGTGTCTAATAGCTCAAATGAGGCAGTACCAGCTACCACTACAGGCGTGTGTTGAGAATACTGATTCTCACAGTGGTTCGTGTTTCACTAGTCAGGAGAGGCAGGGTATTGTATTTTTCTTGAACTATTCATGGCACTACTGAAGGATTTTGAGAAAGGCAGCTTTTGGTCAGCAGAGAGATGATTTCTTCATGCTTTGATTCTACAGAAGGTTGCTTAAGGTCAGAAGCATCCAAATCTTCTCCTCGATGTGATTTAATGAAAAACCCCAAATCCTGCTGTTTTTTAGCTATGACACATAGAGACACACTCACTGTCAGTGTTATTGAAAAAAAAAAACCAAACCTGCAATGTAGATAAAAATGTGATATCTTGGGTAGCCATGGATGGCTGTAAACATTTAAGTAACCTGTGCTGTTGTGTTTTGTAAATTTGTGTGCTGTAAATAATGAAAATCTTAAACCTCATTATGTAGTCATGCTGGAAGGCAAGTGCTGAATTTTTTGTTACTGTTTTGGGCAGGATCGAGCGCACAGAATTGGGCAGACCAAGACTGTCCGTGTGTTCAGGTTTATTACAGACAATACCGTGGAGGAAAGGATAGTGGAGCGTGCAGAAATGAAACTGCGCCTGGATTCCATAGTCATCCAGCAAGGCAAGTATAGGAAGGCACTTGGGATCTAGGATGAAATTCCCTTCTTCTCCCATTGTAAATCATGGTGCAATCAGCCAGTAAGAACCAGTGGGAGTGTTGCTTTTGCCTCATCTGAGCTCTGAAGGGAGTTCATGTGCAAAGGCCTCATCCACTTGGAAATTTGTTTTACTGTAGGAGTAGGCATTTCCTCACTAACTTTTTGCTTACCTGCCTAGTGGGATATAGTCAGATTTGACTTTTTAAAGCACTCAGTTTCTTCTTTCACTTTAAATTTAAATGAATGCCTTTCCTTTTTCTAATAGACAGAGAAAAGTAAGGTAACCTTAGTTGACTTGCTTGGAATCAGTAATATGTAGCTTGTATGTGGAAATATAAGGGGGAGAAAATCCTGTATTGCTCCTTCCATAACATAAACTCTTTAGTGAGTTGCTATCCTCAAGCATTTTTATCTTTAGGAAGATTGGTGGATCAAAACCTGAATAAACTTGGAAAGGATGAAATGCTGCAAATGATCAGACATGGAGCAACACACGTGTTTGCTTCAAAGGATAGTGAGATTACAGATGAAGATATTGATCACATTTTGGAAAGAGGGGCAAAGAAGGTGAGAAGGTTTGAAAAGGGGAAGCTCACCTGTAGATTTAAATGTGATGGCAAGATAGTGAGTCTCTGGATGATAACTTGGTTCCAAGCTGGAGAGAAAAGGGGTTTTTGCTGTAGAGGGTTTTTGTGTTACTCAATCGTGTCTGTTTTTTCTGATGTTGTCAATAAGATGTTTTATAGTCAAGTACCTTCTAGAATGGCTCCTCTTCTTTCTGGCAATGGGATGTTTTAAAATGAAGTACCTTTCAGAGTGGCTCCTTTCTGGAATGAGGTGTTTAATAATGACGTGCCTTCCAAAATGGCTCCCGTTCTATCTGGGAATGAGATGTTAAATAATGAAGTACCATCCAAATGGCTGCTATTCTTTTCTGTATCCCCTGTCCAAGACTGCGGAAATGAACGAAAAACTTTCAAAGATGGGTGAAAGCTCCCTTAGGAATTTTACTATGGATACTGAATCTAGCGTGTATAATTTTGAAGGGGAAGACTACAGAGAAAAACAGAAGGTAATGTTTTAAGTTTCTTTTGGAGGAATGCACTGAATTGCATGTTTTAGTCATACTTATTTAAGAGGTATTGGGTAAAATACAGTGTCATCTATGAAAATAGTTTAAATAACACTTATAACACTTATAATGAAGTAGATGTAGATCTAATTTTACATAAAACTTGTTGCTGGTCTCATGATCTTGCAAGACTTAATTTTTGGTTTTGGGGGTGATGTGTTTTGTTTTTATAGTTGGCATTTACAGAGTGGATTGAACCACCTAAAAGAGAAAGAAAAGCCAATTATGCTGTGGATGCTTACTTCAGAGAGGCTCTTCGAGTCAGTGAACCAAAAGCACCCAAGGTGAGTTGACTAATCAAAAGAAATAAATTTTTTCAATATGTATGGTAAATGGCTAAAGCTCTAAGCAACAAATAGGTCTTGAGTCATAAAAACTGCTCTGTTCACTTTTATAAAGTGGAGGGACTATCTAAATCTAGAAAAAATTTCCAAAAGACTTGAGACAAACTTCTGTGAGAAAAAATAAGAACAGTATGAAACTTGTAAGACGTTAGGGAGGCTAAGTTCAAGTTTTTTCTACTTCTTATTTAAGCAGCTGTAAATTTTCCTGTGGAAGATTAATGCTTTAAACACGTGTGACTTTTTCACCAGCCACCTCCTCCCAAAAGACCTCTCTTCCCCTTCTCTCACTGCTCTTTTACTTTTAGAATTCTTTGTGGTGGTTGGTGTGTCTTGCATGGTGTGACTTTTTTCCCCCCAAGTTAAGACAGTGCATTTTTGTAACAATAATGCTTTTTGTTTGCTCATAAACTTAAATTACTTCTTACAAGCAAGCAGATTCTGGATGTGAAAGGGGGCAAATGCAAACTTTGTGTTTCAGGCTCCACGGCCTCCAAAACAGCCAAATGTACAGGACTTCCAGTTCTTTCCTCCTCGCCTGTTTGAACTGTTGGAAAAAGAGATTCTCTACTACAGGAAAACAATTGGTTACAAGGTAACTGAAGAATTTCCTTGACCAGAGGGATGGAGCACCTCTCTTAAGAGCAAAGGCTGAGAGTTGGGATTGTTCAGTCTGGAGAAGCAAAGGCTCTGGAGCAACCTGATTGCAGCCTTTCAGTACCTAGAGGGGGCTTGCAGGGAAGCTGAAAAGGGACTTTTTACAAGGGAGCAGCTTTAAACTGACAGAGGGCAGGTTTAGGTTGGATATTGGAAGGAAATTCTTCACTGTGAGTGTGGTGAGGCACTGGCACAATTTGCCCAGAGAAGCTGTGGATGACCCACATTCCACTTGCTTGGAAGTGTTCAAGGCCATGTTGGACGAGCCTTTGAGCCTCATCTCTAAGCAGAAGGTGGCCCTGCCCATAGCAGGGGCTTGGAAAAGAGGTGATCTTTAAGGTCCAGTCCCTTCTGTGTTATTCCCTAAATTCTTGCAATGGAACAGTTTAATGCAACAGTTGGAGAATATGTACTTTTCCAGCCTTTCACAGTAATTTAAATGAAATAAAATCATGTTCAGCTGTAGAAACTATTAGGTTATATTAACAGAAAGGTGACAATTAGTAATTATCTGTGAAAAATTAATTCAGTTTTACAAAGTGCAAAACCTTTCAGGTACCTCGTAATCCTGATCTCCCAAATGCAGCCCAAGCACAAAAGGAAGAGCAGCTTAAGATTGATGAGGCTGAACCTCTTAATGATGAAGAACTGGAAGAAAAAGAGAAACTTCTAACCCAGGTATTGTTGGGTCTTCAGTGAGACTGAAATCAGCCAAAGCTTGTTTTGTGTTTCACAGCATTATGGGAACGTTTCTTGGCCACTGTGCCGTAGTTACCACATCTGCAAAGTTTGGTTCTGACTGAAAAGAGTTTCTAGCATTAGGTTTGTCATAGGCCTATGTCATAGGATATCTTTGAGGAATGTGCACCAAGGATTCTCCTGAATCCTAGTCTGGCATTCACTATAGACTGTGATGTCTTTCCATGAGACCTTGCAGAATGGCTGCAGAGCTGGGTGTGCTGCATTCCACATTATTTAATGCACATATTCTGCCTCACTTTCACACCCATATGGAAGTGAATCTTGGAGTCTGAATGGTCAATTTTCCTAAACCACATCTGGTAGTGGATAGTTCCCCTCACTGAAAGAGGGTGTGAGCTGAATAGGTATATAATTAGGAAGCCTGTATATTTAAATAATTTAAAACCAGGTGAATGCTTGATATGCCTTATTTGGATATTTTATTTACACGTTGTATTTTGGCAGGGGATCGGAATTACAGGACAGGATTTCTTGCTTGCGTAGTAATGAGCTGGAACAGCTCACTGTGGAGACACCAGAATCACAGAGGTCAGGAATCAGTACAGTCCAGTAAGCTGTGGCTAAATCACAACATGGCTGGCAGAACTTGCTACTTCCCACTACTTGTAAAAGCTACTGGTAATATGAAATGAACCTACTTTGGCTCATGACTTCAGCAGTGCTACTTGTGTCTCTGCTGAAAATCAGCATCACGAGATGGCTTTAGTCCTTCTGAGGGAGAGTGACCATGCAGTGGTCACTGCAATGATGCAATGGCTGAGGGTGTCTGTGAGGCCCTTGGGGGGCCTTTTTGACAAAACAAAAGCCATTACACTAATTTCACTTGAGCAATTTTTTTTCTTAGAAAGTAATCCCACAGAGAGACTATTAGGAGGAGGGATTAATTTTTCAGCTGAAAACTTACCAGAAATTACTAGGTAAATAAAGAACTAGTGCTAGTCATTTTGCAGTATTTAAATAGAGAGACTACAGTGACTGCAGTATGAAAAGAGTTCTACTAAATTAAACTGCAGAGAAAGAAAAGGTTTAACACTGTGGAATGATGGAAGTGTTACAGGCAATTTCAAGAAACCAGTTGAATCAAATTCGGAGATGGACAAATCCTGAACCTCTGCGCAATGTTTCCTCTTGATTGCTGTATAGGGCTTCACTAACTGGAATAAGAGAGATTTCAACCAGTTCATCAAAGCCAATGAGAAATGGGGCCGTGATGACATTGAAAATATAGCACGAGAAGTCGAAGGAAAAACCCCAGAGGAAGTCATTGAGTATTCAGGTAACTTAATTCTGTACTCAGCTCTGAGAGTATCTAACTCTGCTTGGCTCATTTGAACTGCCTGAGAACATGGTAACATCCTACAGCTGACAATTTCTTACACTGCTGTTTTAAGATTTTTGGGGTAGAATTATATTGATGTATTTTGGATCTGCTGCTCTGTCTTTTACCATCATTACCCCCCGCACAACTAAGGCTGTACTAAAATGCACACGTAAACTCCTGCTGAGCCATTTCACTGTATCCTGAATCTAACTGGGTAGCACTGTCTTCAGTTCTTGTTAATTTTTGCAAAGGGAAATGCTGAGAAACACTGCTTAGCTGAAGAGATTTCCCTTTTCCTTGTATTCATTAATGAGAAGTTAACCTTTACCTGCTCCTCGAGAGCAGAACACAGTAGATACATCACGATTGAACCTACAGCCACCACTGGTAACCTGAGTCTTAACCTTGCATTAGAAGAGATTTTTTTTCCACTGTAGTGCAGCTGCAAAGTCCTGGCACTACATTTCTAGAGGTATAGAGCAAGTTGAAAATGTGAAAAAATCTTGTACAAAACCCCCTTATTTAAACACCTAATGGTCTTTCAGGCACTTGCTTGTCTTCGGGCACTCAGTTGCCCTCTTGCTTCTCTTGATAAAACTGTATTCTGTTACATCCGTTTTCATTTGAAGAAGCTTTGTTTCCTTTGAAGAGACTGACACACAAAATCTTACTGGCCTGTATTGTACCTCACTTAAACTGAAGATTCCTATATCTACCCTCTTCAAACCAGCATTTTTACTACTGCAGCACATGGTAGCTGGAAGGGAAGGTTTCTTACCAGCTCAAGGCGTGTCTGTTGTCACACAGCAGTAAGCTCTGGTAAAAGGAAGGAACAGCTAACATCCTTTTTTTAAGGTTAAACCTCTGACTTTTACAATGCATGATAAGATACTAAGAAGTTGTTCTTTTCTTAGCTGTGTTCTGGGAAAGATGCAATGAACTCCAAGACATAGAGAAGATCATGGCTCAGATTGAAAGAGGAGAAGCTAGAATTCAGAGACGAATCAGCATAAAAAAGGCTCTCGATACAAAGGTGGGTTTGCTCAGTTTCTTTTTTTTTTCCTGGTACCAGTGAGGGGAGATGCATGACCCCTGTCTGGCCAGTGCTGCTGATGTATGAAGACATCTTGGGCATGACAGTGGCCTCTTTGCATAACACTCAGCAATTTCTTCCTATGGCTTTTCCATCCCACGGAAGTGCTGTGATGACACCCTTAGCTATGGTCTACCCTGGTGTTTGTAACAGTCTTCTGTATTACAGCACACAGTTCAGAGTGCTGTGTAACTCCACATAGTACAGGCTTTGGGGAGGAGCACAGTTCCTTCTGGACACATGGAACTGAAATTAAGAGAGAGAGAGAGAAATGGAGAGAGGGGGATGGAGAGAGGGAGAAATGGGGGAGAGAGAGGGATGGAGAGAAAAATGGAGAGGGATGGAGAGAGAGAAATGGAGGAAGAGAAGGGAGAGAGGTAGGTGGGTAGAGCAGTGGGGGAGAGAGAAACATAGGAAAACAGGTGGAGAGAATTGGAGTAAAGTAGAAACAGGTAGAGATGGCAGAAGACAGAGGGAGTTAGAAACATGAGATTAGAGAGCACTTAAAAAAGACTAATCCAACAGAGGAAGCTTTTGTTCTTTGTGTTTCACCAAGTAGTTGGTAGTGAAGAGATTTATAGTTAATTAAGACACTTTGTCGCAATTTTCTCCCCACTTCAGGTTTGCTGAGTTAGTTGTCTTCTAGGGAAGAAGTGTCAGAGTCAATAAACCCGAAGGCAGCCAAACCACGTGCCAGCTGTCACGTACCTTTTTACTCTTACTCTGACTTTACCGGTTCCTGAAGATTTTTGTCCAAAAGGATCGTTGCCACTTGAATCCTGACCAGTCTTGCCTGTTTTTAAGTGTAGTGAAAGCCTGCCATTAGTCAGAAGATGACAAAGCTGTCTGTTGTCGAAACCAGAATTTGCCTGTTTAGATAGCTTTGATAAATGCACTGTTCTGAACCTAAAGTCATTTTCTTGTGAAGACTTAGCATGGGAGATGCTTAAAGTTATAGTTTTCTGTCTTCATGTGATTTAATGCTTTTATACAAAAGACTTCCATGCTAATTCTGACCTATTTCTTAGCTTTATGTGGTCTTATTTGTTTTGTTCAGATTGGGAGATATAAAGCCCCTTTCCACCAACTAAGAATATCCTATGGTACTAATAAAGGGAAGAATTACACCGAAGAGGAGGATCGCTTCCTAATCTGTATGCTTCACAAACTAGGATTTGATAAAGAAAATGTCTATGATGAATTAAGACAATGTATCCGAAACTCGCCGCAATTCAGATTTGACTGGTTTCTCAAGTCCAGAACTGCAATGGTATATATATATATATCTATCTAAATATATATATATATATATATATAGCTCCTTTTTGTTCATGAATGCCTATCACAATATTAAATTAAGTTAATTAAATTGCTGCTGAAATACTGAGGTAGGTGCATGGGAACAAGGCTTTACCTTTTTATAACTTTCTGACAACTGTACGGGTGTCAAATGTAGCCGTGGCAAATGGGAGGAGAAGTTCAAAATTCTAAGGTACGCTTTTACAGTTTGAGTTAAATATAAATGTCTTTTACAAAGCAAACATCTGCAATCAAATCCATCCCTGTGAAGCCAGCCAGGAAGTAAGTAGCATGAAACATTTAATTGTTTCTCTGTTATTCTGACAAGATCCAGCAAAATACTTACCTACTCACCAGCATTTTTAATATTCTAAGAGGATTTTTACATTAAGTGGCTGCCTAAGGTACTGATTGAATATGTTGTGTAATGCAGGAGCTACAAAGGAGGTGTAATACTTTAATCACACTCATTGAAAGAGAAAACATGGAACTGGAAGAAAAGGAAAAGGCAGAAAAGAAGAAACGTGGACCAAAACCATCTTCAGTAAGATTTAAAAAGGCATTTCTGTGAAAAAGCTCACTTGAAAACAGCGTTTTTCCAAGTGTCTAGGACAAGTGATATCTAAAGTTATTTGAAACCAGCAACTTAGAGAGCAATGTTAAAAGCTGCCTAAAGTTCATGTCAGTGTTCATCTAGTCCAGTTGAGGGTGTCAAATAGAAGAAAAAAGGTTCTTAAGTGTAGCTCACATGCTTTGGAGCAGATAAACTTGTTAGGTTTTGGATCACTGGGTTGGTACACTGTATAGATTTACCCTGGTAAGTACATCAGGGATGTATTTGGCATTTTGATTTATAGAATCTGCTAAATCATCCACAGATCTATTTACAAATGGGCCTGTAGAGCTAGATTTGGGAAAACAGCACAAATGCTTGACAGCACTCTTTGCTGACTAAATTCAAAGTATTGCTAATATGCAAATAGGCCTATTTTGTAAATAAAATATCACCTTTATGTATTTTCCTACCTCCGTTTGTTCAGGTTGTTGCCTAGAGCTGTTGAAGCAAAAACTTAGAAGCACAACTTAGTTGACAGATGTGCAGAAATCAGTAAGGTTAATAGTAATGGAATATTAAGTTTCTTAGACGTGTTCACAGAATATTTAAATGGGTATTTAGAAATACCTTTTCATAATAGGAAGCTTTATACCATCCTTACTTGTTTTTATACACTTTCTACCTCTGTGAAATCATGCTCTTCCAGATTTGGAGCATGAAAAACAACAGAAAAGATGTGCATATTTGCTAAATGCCACATTTGCAATTGATCATATTTTAAAGCTGCCAGGGTGTTGATCTTCTCCATCTGCTTTGTTTTGAAACACATTGCTTGCTCACAGCCTTTCTGTATGACAACAACTTACTATAAAATCTTACCTTGCAGGCACAGAAGCGCAAAATGGATGGCACTCCTGATGGGCGTGGGAGAAAAAAGAAGCTAAAGTTGTGAATGCAGAACTTTTTTAATCTCTAAATTTAAGAAGTAGTTCTTTAATTTACGGGTCTTCATAAGATGTACTGTATAATGCTTAACTGTTTTGAAGAACATTGGGTTCATCTGTTTATTGAACTAGAACATAGTACTTAATTGTAGTTTCACTTTTTTAAATGCAACAGCTGTGCTGAATTTTTTTTACCATTAACACTTGAAGTAATAAATTGTCTTCATTTATTAATAAGGCTTCTTGTGGCCTTTTTTTCATTACTGTTTCCACTTCAATGCATAGTTATTTAGTCATCCCCCAGTTTGTTTCATCTTGGGTTGCTGTGAACATGATGATAAACAGAACTGTTTAGGGGTGTTTTCTTGGTACCAGCCGCCACTCAAACTCCATTTCTGGAAATTTTGTGGCTCTGACTTTACCTTTACTGAACTTATGGTACCAATATATTCAGTTCCTTGAAATTTGTGGAAAGGCTGGTTATTTACTTTTAGAATAATGATTGGAACAAAACTGTTAACACTTTTTGCTTAACATCTGAGCCAGAAGAAAGGTAGGTGAGTCAGGCTGAGGTATGCACTTCATTAGAATGGCCTAAGCATGGCAGAATTGAGTCTGTTGGAAAACAACCACCAGGACAGAACAAGGAAAATGTGGGAAACAACCCCTTCTCTCACACACTCAGCTGTGGTAAGTGCAGTGACGGTTGTGACTGGAGTGAAAGGAACTGGTGCTGACTCCAGCTGTGCACAGTTGTAGTTTGCAACTCTCATTCTGCCCTGAGCCAGTCAAACAGTGCCATGCATGAGTGATCCCTACATTGTCCCTTCCTGATGCTGTATCTGGCATCTGCTGACTGAGATGCCATCATCTAACGTAGCATAATTTTGGAATCTACTAAGAAAACAAACAAACCAAAATGGAGCGAATGCTCATAAGCTCTGCTCAGTTTTGGCCTGGTAAGAACCCAAATCTAAAAGCAGCTTTGTGTAAACAGAAATTATGAAAAGTCAGTTTTGCTGAGGAGTCCCAGATGCAGCACAGTTCTTACTGGCACGAGACATGAGTTTCTGTTTGTCTGTGACTGGTTTGCAAACCTGCTGCAAACAGGATGAGTAATCACACTTGCTCTTCAAATAGTCCAACAACATGATAACGTGTAGCAGTGTTAACAGCCAGGCCACAGCATCTCACACATTGAATTGTCCTGGCAGCCCTTGAAGAAATCAGTTTACCTGCTTGAACTTAGCACACCCTAAAGAAAAATGCTTTAATGCTGAAGCCTTCCTTTAAAAGCATCCATTTTCACAAAAAAACGCCAACCAAATACTATCAAAAAAACTCCAAAAGAAACAATGAGCATTTGTTTTAAATTAGTCTAAATAAAAACTTTAGGAGCAAACAGAAGGGAAAGATGTATTATGTAGTTAAGCAGCACTTCATTTGTAATGATTGTCAAGTGTCCACATGCAGGAAGTGACAGGAACTAAACTTTACTCTCCCAAGTGGTGTCCTACAAGTTAGAGAAAATGTGTTTGCTTTCCATAAGTAAGGAAAACAATGAAAATATTTGGCTTGTAGGTTATTTAAGTGTTTTCCGAGTGTCATCTGAAAAAAAAAAAACCTGCCTTTTCATAAGTATTTGCCTGTGTTTTGATGTTATTGTCAAGCAAACAAACAGACATCCATCCCTATTCCTGGTGGTCTGACTGTACTTAGGCACTGCCCAGGGCAGAGGAACACCTCCGTGTTGCAGCTGAAGGAGTCACAGAGATTCTGAACTGGATCCACCCACAGATCTCAGATCCTGGTAAAGCAGATTAACACCCTTCACCTTATGCCAGTCAATCTAAAATTACTAAATCAAGTTGTTACCAAGCTGTTATCAAAAACTCTCAGGAGAGGAATTGCCTAACTTTAAGTGTATTTATTTTTGTATATGAAAACAGTGTGTTTCATGACTATCACTACTGGTTTATCATGGGTTTTAGGCTCATTTTTAGTCTCATTTTCTGTTACAATTCATCCTAAATTATTGCCCTTATAGTGCAGTTCTTTTTAAGCAAAGTTCTCTCTTCTCTTCACTAGAGGGCACCCCACAACCATACATATGCAACTACCAATCTGCTAACATTACAGCAAGTAAAATAAAGTTCTTGACAGGACAACTGAGTTTTAGACTGATAAATGAGGGACTAATTAAAACCAAAATTATTTCTGGTCCAATACTGCCGTTACCAGAAGTTTCTCTGATTACAGTTCCCATCAGTGAGTGAGTTCAGTGGCTGTGAGCACCTGCCCTGGGCCAGAATCAAACCGAGATCAAGAACTATTTTCATTTTTAGGTGAGTTATTCTGCATCCAGTCTGCAACTGAGAATAATCCAAGTCAAGGAGCCTCGGTGTACAAGTGTGCTATCCAGCAAATTCAACTGCTGCAGTTGCAGCTGAACTTGGTGGCCAAGTCTGTTCTGACAGTGTCTGGCCTGGAATGCTCAATCTCTTTTCCCCCCAGAAAGTTCCCTACTCTCTTGGTATTTCTCCTTTTATATGACCATGCTTTTGTTAAAACTTAGAGTAGCCATTCAGAAAAATCCCTTTTCCTTTTCCCTCTCTTTGGGCAGGATGTCCTCCTGAGGATGATGGGTCACCCCTTGAAGACTGATCTCAGGAAGGACAAATCAATTCTGCAGTGAGTCCTGGTGCTCCTTTTAACAATCAGCATTCCTGGTTCCCAGGGCTCTTCCTTTTCAGTAAGGCCTAAACACCTCAAGTTGTTCCTGCATATTCCCTGGAGTATTTCACTGTCTCAAGACAGACGAAGGGATCTTCAAAACTTTCTGAATTGGTTCAGCATGAGGTAACAATGCACATTTTATCCCCAAAACACCACTCTAAAGGCAGTGTCTGATTGCCCGTTTCTGAGGGACTCCAGGGCCACAGGGTGGGGTCACTGCCCATGTGTTGTACAGGGGCTGAGCCTGGACCATCTGATGATCCTGGGCCCAGAAAATCTCTTACTCTGCATAATCCCCGTGACCTTTTCCTGTGCCACTCACAGGGGCTGAATAATTTCAGACTCATCGGAGATGGAAATGTTTTGATAGCAAGCGCTCTCACAGGGTCCAGCCACGGTCAGACAGGAAAAGTCTCCTCCTCCCACCTTACTTGTCTTTGCTCGGATATAAACCTGTCCCTCTCTCCCCATCTCTGGGAGTCAGCACCCACATTCCTTCGTGCACAGTGAAGGAAAAAGCAAAGGAAGGTCTGGGTCCCAGTCCCTCCACAGGCAGAGTTTGAGTTGTTTACATGAGGAATTCAGGGAGCAGAGATCTTCACTTCCATCAGATCTGTCCTGTCAGGAACAAGCTGACACCCTGGGCACCAAAACCAATCACAGGAGCTACAGCAAAAAGCAGAGCTCTGCCAAAGCTGCAGGCAGGAGTCTGGCAGGGAGAGTGATGGAGCAGGAGAGTGGTGTTCTAGCAGACACAGGGGCAAGGAAGGAAGCAAGAGTGAAAAGTGTAAGAAACTGGAAGAGACTTCAAGGGACACAACGCTGTTTAATGGGGCAGAAGCTGAGAGACAAGTGAGCTGCAGTGCAGGGTGATTTGCATTCTTGCAAGATGATTTGTAAAAGTTGTAGATGAAATGTTTTGATTCGCCTTTATCTCACTCTGCCTGTGCACTTGTGTCATTCATTTCATGTAGTAACCTCTACTAAACAGTCAGAGGCTGCAGCATAATTTTGTTGACCCTAAATTAAGGCAAAAAGCTGCAGTTCTGGAATTTGGAGCTCATAGTACCTAATTGGCTGAAGGGCAAAATAAAGAAGTAAAGATCAATCACAGCTTTTCGTGTCACGTGAAAAGTCAAGGCTCATGCATCAGGGAACTTGAAAACAATCAGATTCATCTATGTTCAACCTATGTCTCAATCCTAAAATTGCATTAAAATTAAACTCCCTGTTTCTAATTCTCATTCACTGGAGCTTAGATGAGCCTCAGATTTTTGGTGTTGCCACGATGGGAGTTACGGGAATTGATTGATTTCTTTGCAATGTGAAGTGCCAAAAATGGGAAACAGTGGCATGTTTGGGGGCTCTTTCTGCTTTCTTTCTTTTCTATTCCTGTCTATCCAACATGGCAGAAATGCAATCTAATTGAGTAGCAGGAAGGGTGACCTCCATGAAGTTGGCAAGTGAGGGAAAAAAAAGTTAATCTTTCAGGCTTTGAAGGAGCTGATACCAGGAGAAAAACTGTGCCTGCAATACAAAGCCAGAAGTTATCAACTATCCCAAGAGATGTTTTCACAAATCAACAAAGAGCACAAGCCAGGAAAAAGAAAAGAGCATTGCTCTGCTCTGTGTCCCTAAGATGGGAAACTGAAAAGCTGTGAGCATAGAGCAGGTAGGAGCTGCCTGTCAGAGGAATGTCAGCTTCCAGCTGAACAGGAATAACTCAGACGTCTCGGGATGAGTCTCTGCTGCCTTGCACACTGTGCAGTGTTTCAGTCAAAGCCCAGAAGGAGCAGAGTTTCCAGGCAGCCACAGAACACCACGTCAGGCCGTGCAGAAAGAGGATTGCAGCAGAAATGGGGCTCCTCCAGATCTACCTAAGACCCAGAAGTGACACTAGATGAGGCTCAGCTGGAATAATTGTCTTAGTTCCTTCTTTTGTCCTCTCACCCCAAATATGTTTAGCTTGTATTATGCTTCAGCATGCTTCTATAAATCTTCCGAGGATCCATCTGGGAAGCACTTCCAGGATGGAAATGCTCTGACCTTTAGATGTTGACAGGTGAGGTGCATATTCTCATGTTCTGTATTATTGACAGTAATGGCAGTGCTTCCTTTTTTTTCTGTGGGCAGTGTAAGTTTTACGTGTTTGTATGACTTCAGTATATAGTTGCCCTCCTACAAAACTGAATTTATATGCCAATGCTTTTATTCCAGGGATGTAGATGCCGTTCCCCATATGGATAAGCACATGACACCATTTAAGCCAGTGTCTGCAATGGCACCCATCCAAGTCCTCTGCAGCACGAGGCCATGGATGTGCCCACAGAGGCAGGAGCCCAGGCACGGCCAGACTGCTCAGGCAGCTCCTGTCTCCTGTGCTCAGGGTGATTCCTTTTCCAGACCAGCTCTGTGCCAGACCTTGCTCCTGCAGATGTGCCCGCTGGCACCTGATGTGTGGCAGCTTTTAAGGGCGAGTCTCCACTGATGAGGGCTGCACAGCACTGCCACTCATCCCACTCAGCACTTGGACAAAATGTAGGACTGAACTCCAGAGGTAGGAACCAGTTCTTTGTTATTTCATTGTCTGAAACTTTTTCCTTGGAGCGTGTTTGGGGAAGGATGGGAGATAGACCTTTTAACCTTTCTGCTTTTGTCTCTTTCTGTGGTGCATCATATCCATCCCTTCCATAGCTGTGGGTCTGGACTTTCTGACAGGAATTCAACAGAAAGCTTTTTCAATCTTTTGAAAGAAGCAGCCCAAGTGTTTGGGACAATCCGTCTCAAAACATTTCTGTAAAATTTCCTTTTGGTTCTTGATGCTGCTCAGGGCCATCAGACTGACACAAAACCCCCTCAGTCATGTCCCCAGCCCCGGTGGAACGGCTGAGCTCTCTGAACTCCAGCCTTGCACTGTCCCACCGTAATTACATTGCAATTGTAGATAGAATTGTGGCAGGTTCTAGGCCACTGGCTCTGAATCCTCCTGAATCCTCAGGGCTGACCATGGCATTTGTCTGTACTTTCCTGTCCCTGGGGCTGATCACTCCGTGCTTCCCAAGGGACGGAACGCTCGCTCTGCACAGCTCCTTGGAGCTGAGGGTGCCTGCCCACACTGAGAGATGGGTGAGTGAGCGACGCCGTAATGTTCAGGTGGGTTCGGCTGATCTCGCGTTGGTTCGGCTTATCTAGTTCGGTCGGGCTTATCTAGTTCGGTTGGGCTTATCTAGTTCGGTCGGGCTTATCTAGTTCGGTTGGGCTGAACGCGGTTCCGTCGCGTTCCGTTCAGTTCACCTCAGCTAAGCTCGGATCGATTCGGCAAATCGCGGCCAGAGTCGGCCGTTCGGGTAGGCTCGGCTGTTGTCGGCCACGCTCGGCTGTTGCCGGCTCCACTCGGCCACACTCGGCTCTTCGGCCCTGCCTAACTCTGCTCCGCGCTGCAATGGCGGCCGCTGGCAGGGCCCCGCTCCCCGGCCTGAGCCCCGGGAGGGGACAGAGCGCCGGGACAGCCGCCTCAGCCCGGGTCACCCTGTCCCTGCCCGCCCCCGCGTCCCCCGGAGCGCGCCCTGCAGCGCAGAACGCGGCCTTTGGGCCAGGAGCGGGGACAATGCCCTCGGCTCGGCAGCAGCGCCGGGAGGCAGCGGGCGGTGCCCTCAGGTGAGCGGCCGGAGGGGAGGGAGCTGGGCCGGGGGCACCGGGGCCGGGGGCACCCACAGGGGGCCGGGGCTGCTTTGGGCGCTGCTGCGTGGGACCCGCTGCGGGTGGCACGGCTCTGTCCCGGGCCTTGCGGCTCTCTGGGATCGTGTGCCGTGGAATAAAGCTGGGGCTCGTCCCAGCTGCGGGAACAGCGTTTTATTGGGTGAGAAACAGAGTTCACTGTCTCGAATTTTTACACGTTTGTTAAGGGATAAAAGGCAGCGCTGGGGTGCTTGGCTGTTTGCCAGGAGCACCCGGTTCCCTTAAACCGTGTTCTCTAGATTCTGTTCCATTGCAGTGGTGTGTGCATATTCATTAGAGTTTATACATATTCAAAGAGTCCTTTCAGTTTAGATGTTCTTTTGCTTGGTTTGAACCTTCGTGCCATCTTGTGGATTAAACCAATATACTTTATTTCTTCTTGTGGTGCCATCCTGTTTTATTTTCACTCCCTCGTTATTTGATAACGAGGGTCAGTAAAATTTTCCTTTTTTTTTTTAGTGCTCTGGTTTGTGTTTCTGTTATCTTGTGTTTCAGATAAGATTGTCCCCAGCTGTGGGAAATCACCCCATTATCTGACACCATTTTCTGAGTTCCTTACATGTAACAGCATTTGAACATTTCACAGTCTCTATGATGCTGCAGTCTAAACTAGTGTCTGTTACAGTGCTGTTTATGAAAGCTGTGCAGTGCATACACGAACTGACAGATTATCCTTGGTCCAGAGCAGTAGTTACAGACTGTCCCCTCTCGGGAGTTTTGTGGTCAATAACACCGTGCCAGAGCTCAGACATGAATGGCAAGGGCAATACCTGCATTTGTTATGTTTCATTCTGGGCTGGGCTGAGCTCTGTTTGCCGGGAAGCAGCGGGATGGGTGTCCCTGTGCCCACCCCCCTGGGTCCCAGAGAGAAGCTGCTCCTGTGGCTGCAGCTGAGGGGCACTGGGAAACCTGAACAGTCCTGATGGAAACCGATGCCAAACCGGGTTTGGTTGGGTTTGGGACTTGCCATTTTCCCCTGATCCGTGGGTTTTGCCTTAGGAAGCAGGAACTGGGCACCGAGACATTTTGTTAGCCTAGAAGGGACGAGTTTGTTTGTATTTATTTCCTGAGGCACCTGGATCGATTTGGGTCTCAGTTGGCACCCGAGAGCCTCCTCTGTGTCCTGGGCGGGGTGGTGGCTACCAAAGGGGTAAAAGCTGGAGCAGGAGGGTGGGTGGAGAGGAGAGCAGTGGCTCTGTGGGGATTTGCATCTGGAAAGGGCCCTCAGTTTCCTGGCGGGAGTCCTGGAACCAGAGCTGAGAGTCGCTGAGCAGTGAGGATCGTGCAGCTGCAGTGCCGAGAGTGCAGAGGCTGCAGTGGGCGTTGTCTGCTCGCTCTCCTGATGTCCCATCTCTCATGCTGGGCTGGCACCCAGGCACCTGCAGGGCTGCACACCCTCAGGGCAGGGGTGGTTTGTAAATGTTTTAAATGCTGCAGCAGCTCCCTCAGGCTGGATGAGTGTGAGGATATCCAGCTCTGCCTTAGGGCTTGGAGCACGGCAAGGGTGCAGGGCTCACGGTCAGTCTTGTTTAAACACTTGTAATAGCAAAATATTTTAAAGCAGAGACTGTGAGGCAATAACAAAGGCGAGTCTGTGGCAAGGATAGGTCCGAGCTGTCTTTATTAAAGATCCACACTGCTGGATGTTGTGTCAGAGCCCTCTGGGGACAGAAGGTGTCCCCAAAGCTTCATGAAGCCCTTGTTTCCTGCTGGCAGGGCAGGGTGTGAGCCCAGCCTCGGGGGCTGTGTGGCTCCTCCTGCCTGGAGCAGGGACAGCCCGCGGGGCTGAGCCCCAGAGGTTCAGTTGCTGGAGCAGGTGGGGATCTCTTTGTGCCTGGGAATTGTCGCTGCTGCGTTCCTGGCCCAGCTGCACGGTTCCCTCAGAGCCCGTGCCCTGCAGCAGCACTGGGAGCTCCTGGGCTGGGCAGGGAGCAGCTCTGGCCTGGGGCTCTCAGGCCCATCAGTGCCCATGGAAACCCAGCGTTTGTTCTGCTGCCATCAGCCTCTCTGCTGTGCCAGCCTCGCTGCCAGGGCACAGAGCTGTGGGAAGGCTCCATCCCATCTGTGCCAAGCGCTGCCAGCGCTTCCAGCAGCGCTGCTGGGGCACCAAGGGCTGCCTTTGGAGCCTGGCTGGCACAGAGGGTGACACACTCTGCCCTGCAGCACCCAGCTGCATCCCACAGCTGCACAGTTCAGCCAGCAGGGAGCAGAGTCAGCTCTGGGCCCAAACCAGGTTTTGTCCCCCAGAGAGCCACTGAGCTTCCTGAGGCAGCACACAGATGTGCCCTGGCCTTTGGGGCTGATGGTGAGGGCTGCCAGGGGATTGTGATAAGGCTGAGCTGGAGCTTTCTTAGAAAAGCCATCAGCTGAGAGGAGAATCTCTGGCAAACAGGTGGCTGGGGCACTGGCTGGGAGCAGGTCCTGGCCTTTTCTCTTCTTTGCTTTAACCTGTTCTTAAGAGGAGCCCAAAACTGCAAAATGGAAAGGAAGGGGGCTGTGGGGGTGAAAGTTGCTTTGCATTTTTTGAAGTGTTGCTGTGGATTTTGGTGTGTCAAGTGGCACTACCAAAACAGCATTGGAATAACCAAACTTCAGGACTCTGCGCTTAATTCCTTGAATGTGTTTGTGTGGGTGCAGGAAATGCCAAATCCCAAAGCAATTCCATGTCTGTAACTTCAAGTGCAACATCTTTAAAACCAAGTGCTCAGTGTGGGCTTTCCATGTGGGTGCAAATGGCCCAAGGCCTTTCTTGTGTCCCAAAAGCAAAAAGCCTTTCCCTGGGAGGTTTTGGAGGGGATTCTCTTTGGGATTTCTTGTGGTGCAGCATCCCGGGTGTCCCTTCCTTTGTGCAAAGTCCAGTGGGAAAGGATGGAATGGCTGCCACGTGGGCTCTGGGATAAAAATGGTTCTGTTCAAATGAGGCAGAGAATGCAAGATGAAAAATGAGCATCCTTTTATTGTCTGAAATAGTCAGGAATAAAAGTGCTGGCAAAGGACACGTTTGTGTTTGAATTGGTGTCACCTCTCATGGGTAAAACCCCATAGTGAGCCAGCAGAGCAGAGCTATGAGAGCTGGGACCCTTGGACTTCCACAGTGGACTTAATTTTCTTTTTCTCCTCTCTTTCAGGGCAGGAAAAATCATCCAACTCCTCCCATCTTTGCCCACAGCTTTGGTGTTGGAGCAGCCAAAGGCAAGAGGCTTCAGCAGCAGGGCTCTGCGCTGGAGGGCTCTGGTCCTGCCCACGCTGTGGGGTGAGTCAGAGGGACACAGGGCTCCCCTTTTCCTCTCTGCTGGCATGAGCTGCCATGGCAATGCCATTGCTGCCAGCCCAGCCCCAGCTGTGCCTGCTGGAGAAGGGCAGAGGTGCAGAGGCAGTGCCAGAGTTCCCTGGGGATGCTGGAGCTGTGGTGCTGGCTGTGCCCTAGGGCAGCTTGGGCACTGTCTGTGCAGCCCAGGGCTGCTCTGGGCCTTCCTTCGGGAGCTCTCAGTGCATGCCCAGCTCTGCCAGGGCTGGCAGCCGCTGCAGGGCTGGGTGACAGCCTCTGCTGGGGCTGGGGGCAGGCACGGCCCTGGCACAGGGGCAGGGGCAGGGCTGGCAGCATTTGGGAGCCATGGGAGCAGAGTGAGGGGTGGTGCTGGGCACAGGGGTCAGCCTGTGCTGGTGTCAGCACAGCCCTGCAGGGCCCTGGCATCTGGGAGCAGCTCCAGCTCTCCTGGGGCCCAGGGATGGGCTCTGAGGGACTGGCTTTGCCTGTGCCTTTCCAGGGCACAGGAACAAGGGCAATGTGGTGCCAGAGCTGGGGCCCAGCAGGCTGTATTTCCCTCTGGGAAAGCAGAACAGACTCTGGGCTGAGCTGAGCTTCCTGCAAGGGCTCAGAATCCAGGGAAAAGGGAGTTCAGGAATTGCATCTGCTGCTGGGAACATTGCCTTAGGCTTGCTCAGTTTGTGTCTGTGAGCAGTGGGCTCTGGGCTGGAGAGGTGCTGTTGGCAGCAAAAGATGGAGTCAATGCTCTGCAGGGATGTGCAGGGAAGGACTGAGTGGGAGGGAAGGGCAGTGTTTAGAAATGAGATCAGCATTTCTCCCAGAATTGGGGTGCAGCAGTGATGGGGGTGGTTGGCTTTGCTCTGGGCCTTGTTATTCCTTGTGCAATTTGCAAATTCTGCTGCATGATTTACTGTCCAGTATCTTTCTAACAAAAACTGACAGAAATTGAGGTTTAGGATTAGAACTGAGGTCCATTCACTGCACAATCTTGCCAAGGCTGGAGGACTGGGATGATGGCTGCTCTCAGCAAAGGTCACTTCTCAATGCTGTGTCAGATTTGCCTCAGTGCTGGGCAGGAAAGGTGAGGGTTTGGATCAGGAATTGTGCAAACGAGGCCTGGGTGTGGTTGATTTGTTTGGTTTTTCAGTGAGCCAGGGCTGGCACAGGGAATGGTGCAGGTGCTGCTCTGGCACCAGAGCTGCTGCCCTTTGGAGCCATGTTAAAGGTGTGACCATAGAACACTTTGGGGGCTGTTTTCAGCACTCTGGGTTTCAGAGCTGCTGTCCCCAGCCCGTTGCCAGCCCTGGGACATCTGCTCTGGTTCCAGGCTGTCCTTGCTGGAGCAGCCTGGTCCCTGCCGTGCCCAAGCCCTGAGACACAGAGGGAGCCCTGTGCCCAGGGGCCTTTGGCACCTTGTCAGGAACGTGGCAGCAGCCCCGGGAGCAGGCTGGAGGTGAGAACTGGGTGTTGGGAACTGAGGAGAGCTCATCTGGGCTGGGGGGAAGGGGCAGGAGTTTCCATGCCCCTGGAGCTTTCCTGCTGGCATGGGGCAGCACAGGGAGCAGAATTCATTGTGCCCCTCCCATGGGCAGTGCTGGCCTGGGTGTCTGTGCTGTGCCACCAGAGCGTGGCACTTTGCTGCTGTCACTGCCACTGCCAGCCCAGCTGGGGGCTGTGCCCTCCTGCCAGCCCCAGCCAGGAGCTCCAGGGGTGCCTCTGTGCCCTGCTGGGAGTGTTTGCTGGGAATGTGCCCCATCCCTGGGAGCGTCCCTTTGTCCCTGGGCTGCCAGCCAGAGCTTTGGGCTGCTCAGGCTCAGGCTGGGATTGCCAAAGGCACCGAGAGGGAGCAGCACAGGGAGGGGGCTCAGAGAGGGGCTGGCAGAGCCCAGCTGGCAGGCTGGGCTGGCTGCTGCAGGTGGGGCTGTGTGCCCTGCAGGCAGGGAATGTCCCCTTCCCTCAGCAGCCCTGCAGATCCCAAGGGCTCCCAGAGCAGGATTTTATTCCTTACCTCCCTTTGTGGAGATTGATTCTCCACATTGCCATGAGCAATTCTTGGATTTCTCTAGGAGCAAACCTCCCAGCAGAGCCAGATTGCAGTGGAGGCCAGAGCTGTGTTTGGAGCAGGGAGTGCTGAGAGCTGCGTCTGCCTGTGCTGCCCCAGCCTGAGCACAGGCACAGGGAACAGCCTGGGCAAAGGGATTGGGGCAGTGGCTGATGCCCAGGGAGAAGAGCACAAACCCACAGCCATTCAGCCTGACAGTCCCCTCCACCCAGAGCTCAGTACACATCCTCACAGGGAAGCCCAGCAGCTGAAGGGAAAAAAAACCCACAGAAGAAAAAGGTGAGTTATTTTGCTGTAAAGTTATTTCAAGTTGTTATTAAAGCCCAACCAACATTTGCTCTTGCTTTTGGTTGGGTGAATAACGAGCAGTGGGCACAGGTGATGCCATTCATGTGGCTGAAAACCTGGTGTGATCTAGAGGGGATCCAAGAACTGTTTGTGTAGGGCAATGGAATGTGAGGGGATGTCAGGGGCAGTGAGGTGGCATTTTGGAGGGAATTGCTGAGGTCATTGAAGGGAGACCAGCAGACAATTTCCCTGGGAAATCCGAGGCCCCTCGGGCCCACAGCCAGGACTCTCCAGGGCTGAGGGGGCAGCACTGGAGACTCCCTGTGTCCTCCTTCCTTGGCAGCAGCCAGCAGGGAAGGGAGAAGAGGATCCCTGTGGGATGAGACTGCAGAGAGCGAGCAGAGGAGCAGCCTCGGGCTGGAGAAAGGCCAAGGGACCAACACGGTGGCACCAGGGCACCTGTGAGGAACAGAATGGACACTTGGAGGCCACATGGAGGTGAGGAGTGCATGGTTTGGGCAAAATGTCAGTGAATCTCCAGAGAGATAAGGAGGGGATATTTAGGAGGGAAACGCTGAGGTGATGAGTTCACCCAGCCTGGCACAAGGTGTGTTTGCACAGGCTGGGGCCAGAGGTGGAGGTCAACCCAAAGCCAGCCCTGCTCAGCCTCTCAATCCCAGGATAAGTTGTACAGGCTGCCCACTGAGGGATTAAAAATACATAAAAATGAAACCAAGAGCATTAATGAGACTCCTGGGAATCCCATTAACTTGTTGGCAGAGCTCCTGACACAGTTTGGAGCTTTGATTACAAGAGTGCATTTCTTTATTTGGATTATTCACTGTGTGGGATATGGGGTTTGTTTGGATTTTAAAGCCCTCATGGTGGCCCTGACACTGCTCAGGAGCTGGTAGAAAAGCAGAGTCAGAGCTCCTGGCAGGCACAGGGTGTTTTCCCCCATAGTGGATTGTGGAGCAATTGTCTGGGACCTGGATTGTCCCTCTGGGTGATGCCACTTGCTGTGGTTTGTATCATTCCATCCATTTAATTCCCAAAACCTCCCAGCCCAGGGGTTTGAGCTGACAGGGCAGGACAAAGATTGTTCTCTGTGTGGTGCCCAGATTTGGGGTTCCCTGTCAGCTGTGCCAGTTCTGATGAGTTACACCCATAGCCCCAAATTCCCTGCTCCATTCCCGCTGCAGTAACCTCCCAGTGCCCCATGGAGTGTGGGCATTCCCATGCAGAGCTGCTGCCTTGGACAGCAGCTGTGTCAGGAGCCAGCAGAGCTTCCAAGGAAGCTCAGCAGCACAGGGACAAGGCCAGGGTTCTATTCCATAGAAGTGGCTGTTGAGAACCCTCAGCCCAATGGTGTCCCTGGGCTCACTGGCCAGAGCTGCCTGGAATGGAGCCCATTTCACCCCCCTGAGCTCCAGGATGGAGAACATCCAGTGGATGGTTTAGAGCAGGGGAAGGCAGTGGCCAGATGTGCTCCCAGCCTGAGCTGAGGCAGCCCCGGTGCCCAGGGGGGGACATCTCTCCCTGCAGAAGCTCAGCTCCTTTCAGAGCCTCAGCAGGGGCCTCTACAAATTCTTTTCTCTCAGGAAAGGGATGCACAGCTTTGTCTTCAGCACCCCTCCAGTGGCACCTACCTGGGAAAGCTTTCCATCGCTTCTGCACTTCCAGCTGGATCCCTGGAAAACTCCAAACTCCATCCCACTGATTTTCAGGTACCTCTGAGGGCTGCTGCCTGGGATTGAACATCTGTGGGGGAAGATGGCCTTGGCTTTGATGCTGCTGATGGCCGATGGCCTCAGGCTGGGGAGGAGGGAAGGGATTTGGGGTGGCTGGGCCACAGCTGGCAGCTGTGTGGGAGCTCTGAGCCAGGAGTTGCTGCTTGAGCCCCTCTGCAAAGGGCCCGTGCCTCCATTCCCAGCAATGCCAGCTGCTCCTTGGGGTCCTGCTGGGCTGCTGGTGGTCTCTGTCCGGGCTGAAGCATTTCCAGGGGCCTGCTCAGAGCAGCCCCTGGCCCAGGAGCCACGGTGCAGGCACAGCTCCTCCCCTGCAGATGCCAAAGACACGAGGGGCTGCTGCCTTTCAGCAGCTCCTGGCCTCCTCCTGCCCTGCGCTCCCAGCCAGCTGGGACACAGCCAGGGAACACCAAGGAGCATGGCTGGCAGCCAGCAGGAGACACCGAGGCCCCTGGGCCAGAAAAACAGCCCTGGCCCCAGCAGCCAGCATCGTTTGGAGCTGGCAGCACTCACCTGCAGGCAACGCCCCCCAGCACTCTCCAGAAGAGCTTTGGCCACGGAGCAAGGTCACCCTCAGGGCTTGTCTTGTTCGCTTCTTCCTGGGGAAACAAAGGGACATTGTGGGAGCACATTCACAGCTGCTGGGGAAATCCTGGCAAGGGCAGAACAATCAGGGCTATGGGGAAGAGTTTGGTGCTGCCATGTTGAGTGCCAGCCAGTTCTGCCCCACAGCCATTGCAGGGGCTGCTGTGTAAAGCAGCAGTAGCAGAAGGGAAGGAGCTGCATTTGTAGAGGAGTTCTCTTAGTGGCAGCAGTCATTCCCATCCCACACAGGGCCTTTGGAACAGCCCTGGGATTGGCCCAGGTGTTTGGAGCAGGGTGCTGAGAAGGCCAAAATTCTGGGTTTGATGCACAGCTGGGCTGGGCCCTTCTCAGCATTTGACTTGATGATTCTCACGGCTCTGGAAATAAAGAACAAATCGTTTCCACTGGTTTTTAAACCCATGGGGTTTTTCCTAGCGTTTCCCTGGGGCTCCAGTCCCACCCCAGGCACAACGGGAGCGGGAGCAGCAACGCCTCGGCCCCAGCGGCCGTCCCAGAGCGGCTGCTCCTGGCTGGGAAGCTGCAGCCCCCAGCAGGGGCTGCGGGCACGGAGCAGGGGCTGCGGGCGCTGTGGCTCGTAGGGGAGCGCGGCGCTCGTGGCGTTACCGGGCCGGGGGCTGCGGGGCGGCGCCGTGTCCGCCAGGGGGCGCCCCGCGGGGCGGGCGGCGGCGCTGAGCGAGCGGCGATGCCCATGGGGTCCCGGGGCCGGTACGGGCGGTCTCGGTGTCCTTCCCGCTGCCAGCCGCGATCCAGAGGCTGCTCCGGGGAAGCGTCGTCCTCCTGGCGAGCACGGCAGCGGCACAGCACTGGCTCCCTGCCGCCACAGCCGGAGCGTGCCTGGAGCCCCGGCGGGACCCAGCCCCGCGCTGGCCGCAGCCGGAGCGGCAGCGCCTGTTCCGGAGCGGCTTTTCCCCACCGCAGCGGTGGTGGTCCTAATCCCAGTCCCCTGTCGATCCTCCGGCCCCAGCACCCATACCCTACCCGCCGAGGAAAAAGTGGCTTGGTCTAGCTTCCACAAGAAATACCGCCAGGACCAGGATGCGAATCCCCAGACCTAGATCCCGATCCCGGTCCCACCCGACTGCCTTGGATCCTACGCAGCCCCAGTAGCAGTCCCCGATCCGGATCTCCACACAGCGCTCCAAGCGACGCTCCTGCTGCCTGCCGAGATGAGCATTCCCCGCAGAAAACGGGACAGACGCCGATCGGCCGGGATTTATGGGCGGGGGGGGGAGGCGGGGCCCCGGGGGCGGGGCCGGCACAGGTGCGAGGGACCCCAGTGCGGCTGCGCGGGGCGGGGCCTTGGGGGATTTAAGGCGCGGGGAGGGCACGGCGGAGCCATTTGCTCCTGGGCGTTGGGTGAGGGAGGTTGCTGCCGGCCGGGGCCCTATATCTCTTTTTCTTTCCGTTTCTTTTCTCCTGCGTTTCTGTTGCGTTGTGTTTCTGTGTACTTCTCCTTTCTACCCTCCCTTCCTCCCCTCCCCCACCCCCTACACCCTCCCCCCCCCAAACCCCCCCCCTCCCTCTCCCCCCTAGCCCTCCCCTCCCTCCCCCCCCGCGGCCACCCTTCTCTTACTCTCTACCCTACCTACCCTACTCTACTTTTCCATCCTCGGCGTTCCCTCCCCAGCCGGACTCCCCCCTGACCCCGCTCCCAGCTCCCCCTTCCCCCCCACCAGTCGCTCCCCACCCGCCCTCAATCCTGCTCCTTCCTCCACCCTTCCTTCCCCCCAGCCCCGTCCTCTGCTGTCCTGCACATCCCATCTCTCTCCACCTTCTCCTCCGTTCCCCTGTTCTCGTTCTCCATTCCCCGCTCTCCTCTTTTCCTCGCAGCCGCGGGGCTCGGGGTGCCGGGCAATAATAAAGCCCTGAGGGCCGGAGCCCGGCGCCCCCGGCCTCGCTGGGGTCCCCACACGGGGCCGGAGCCGCTCTGCGGGTCCCCCCATTGCAGTCGAACACACCGCCCGACACCGCCGGGGCTCCGGCTTTCCCAACATCACACTGGGGGGGGTCCTGGGGCGGGGGGCCCGAGTTACAGGGGCCCCCTCATTAGGAGGGGGTCCCAGGGGGGAGGGGGGTTTAGGGGGGGCCCCCTCATTAGGAGGGGGTCCCAGGGGGGAGGGGGGTTTAGGAGGGGCCCCCTCATTAGGAGGGGGTCCCTGGGGGGAGGGGGGTTAGGAGGGGCCCCCTCCGGAGGAGGGGGTCCCTGGGGGGGGTCGGGGAGGGCCCCCTCCGGAGGAGGGGGTCCAGGGGAGGGGGCGGGGCCTGGGGGGGGTAATTCCCCCTCCAAGCCCCGCCCCCTTCCCGGGACCCCCTCCTCCGGACGGGGTCCCACCCCGGCCCCCTCCAGGGACCCCCTCCTCCGGACCGGGGCCCGGGGGGAGGGTGGGGCGGGCGGGGACTGGACGGCAGGGGACGGTCGTGTGTCTGGCAATTTTTTTTTTCTGTGTGTTGACGCCACAGAGTGACGTGCCCCCCTGTGCTTCCCACCCCACCCCACCCGCCCTCCCCCCCTCCCGGGCCCCGGTCCGGAGGAGGGGGTCCCTGGAGGGGGCCGGGGTGGGACCCCGTCCGGAGGAGGGGGTCCCGGGGAAGGGGGCGGGGCTTGGAGGGGGAATTACCCCCCCCAGGCCCCGCCCCCTCCCCTGGACCCCCTCCTCCGGAGGGGGCCCTCCCCGACCCCCCCCAGGGACCCCCTCCTCCGGAGGGGGCCCCTCCTATCCCCCCCTCCCCCCTGGGACCCCCTCCTAATGAGGGGGCCCCTCCTAACCCCCCCTCCCCCCTGGGACCCCCTCCTAATGAGGGGGCCCCTCCTAACCCCCCTCCCCCCTGGGACCCCCTCCTAATGAGGGGGCCCCTGTAACTCGGGCCCCCCGCCCCAGGACCCCCCCAGTGTGATGTTGGGAAAGCCGGAGCCCCGGCGGTGTCGGGCGGTGTGTTCGACTGCAATGGGGGGACCCGCAGAGCGGCTCCGGCCCCGTGTGGGGACCCCAGCGAGGCCGGGGGCGCCGGGCTCCGGCCCTCAGGGCTTTATTATTGCCCGGCACCCCGAGCCCCGCGGCTGCGAGGAAAGGAGGAGAGGGGAGGACGGGGAGACAGGAGAGATGGGGGTGGTGAGGACGGGGAGGGAGAGGGGTCGGAGTGACGAGGGAAGCGGGAGAGGAAGGGAAAGGCCGAGGGGGGACAAGAGGGACGGTGGAAAGAGGGGAATAGAAGGGAGTAGCGGGGAAGGGACACGACAGGAACGAGTGGGGGGAGTCGGGTTTGGGAGGAGAGGAAAGGAGCGTCTCAGGGCGAGAGGGAAGGGGGAGAAAGAAAGGGAATACGCGGGGAAGGAAGGAGGGATAGAGAGAGGGACAGAAGGGAGGCCGAAGCCTCCGCGCCTTACCTGCGGAGCCCGCACAGGGAGCTCCCGTCCGCACCGTGCTCTGAGTGAGCAAATGGCGGCCGAGGCGATTTCCGGGGTCTAAAACACCTCGGCCCCGCCCCGCGCAGCCGCTCTGGGGCCCCGCACACCTGAGCCGCGCCCGCCGTGCACACCTGAGCCGGCCCCGCCCCTGGTCCCGCCCTTTGTGCCGCCTGGCCCCGCCCCCGTTCTCTCAGGCCCCGTCCCTTGTGCCGCCCGGTCCCGCCCCTGTCCCCGCCCCCTGTTTTCAGGCCTCGCCCCCCGCACCGCTGTCCCCCGCCAGGCGGGGGCGCCGCGCTCGCACCGCGCTCCGTGTCCGCCAGAGGGCGCCCTGCGGGGTCCCGGCCCCACACGGCGGCTCCGCACCGGGGAACGGCCGCGATCCCGCACCCGGCAGCGCCCCGTGCCCGCGGCCATCCCGGGCCCCAAACCGGTCCCGGGCCCGCTGCCGCTTCCATCCGCCCGACGGGGGAGAGGCGGCACCGCCCGGCACACCCCAGCGGCGCTCTGCCCCCCACCCCCGGCCGCGGTGGCACCGTCGCATCGCCCCGTGCCCGCGCTCCGTGGCCCCGCCCCTCGCACCTGTGCCGGCCCCGCCCCCCTGTCCCCCCCGGTCCCGGGGCCATCGCTCGGGAGCCTCGCTCGGCGCTGTGCGAGCCCCGCCCGACGGCTGCTCCCGCCGGGGACCGCTCGGAGCCCGGGGCGCTGCGGCGGGGCCGTGACCGCGGCCTGGGCTGCGGGGACCGAGCGCTGCCGGCTCTGCCGGGGGCCCGGGCGGTGCCGCCTCTCCCCCGTCGCCATCGGGACTGGCATCGCTATGGGGCGGGAGGGGCCTGGCTCTCCTGAGCCCGCAGAGCCCCGTCCCGGTGTCACCTTCCGTGTCCCGGCGCCGCGGGCGGGAGTGGCGGCCAGGGAGCGGCAACCGCCGGCCCCCCTTCCCGTCCCGCTCCGTCGGGCCCGGGCTCGCCGGCCCCGCCGGCCGGGACCCGCCCAGGGCCCCAGGGGACAAAACCGCGGCTCCCCCCCCCGCCTCCTGCCCCCGCACCTCCCCTCCCGCCCGGCAACGGCCCCGGGGCCTCCGGCACCCGAGCCCGCGGCGGGGGCTGGGCCCGAGCCC